>NC_141137.1:140747037-141079537 GCF_053477565.2 Lygodium microphyllum | reverse complement strand
CCCATCATTGGCACCCCTCATTCACCGCTATATCAGCCTGCTCAATCTCCATGGATGCATGGACCGGCTCTAGGAGTCCGAACACCTTACGGGTGCATGGTAACATTGATGGCAAGAGTGTATACATCCTCATAGATAGTGGCAGCATACATAGCTTTGTAAATAAATCAACTCTTAGCCGTTTGGCATGTGTTTCCACTGAATTACAGCAACCCCTTCGAGTTCAAGTGCCCAATGGAAATGAGGAAGTGAGCTCCCATGTATGCACACAAGTGTTTCTCATGCTGGCTGAAAATTACACAGCAAAGGTGGACTTGATTACCCTTGATATGGGCCCCGTGGATGTTGTATTGGGATGTGATTGGCTTCAGCAGTTGGGAAAAATCTCTATGGACTTCTCTCAGCTGTACATGGAGTTTGTAATGCATGGGCAGCTTGTACACTTGGAGGGAATCAAAGAAAATACAGATTTTCAGCTTATAACAGCAAGACAACTCAAAAAGGAATTCAAGAAGTGCTCCCAAATCTTTGTCTTGCATTTGCATAAGGATAACAATGACCAACACACCTTGGGGAAGCAAAATGCAGCATTAAAAGCACTTTTAGCTGAGTATGAGGACCTATTTCAGCCTCCCACTACCCTTCCCCCTAAAAGATTGGTGGATCACCCGATCGACTTGGAGCCCCATGCTAAGCCCATCAATAAACCCCCATACAGACTCTCTAAATGTGAGAGAGAGGAAGTAGCAAAGCAAGTCAAGGAGCTCACTGAGATGGGATTCATAGAGCCTAGCTCTTCCCCTTATGCCTCCCCGGTCCTATTGGTTAAGAAAAAGGATGGATCTTTCCGGTTGTGCATTGACTACCGTGATCTCAATAAGATCACCGTCAAAAATAGATACCCCATCCCTCGAATTGATGACTTGCTTGATGAACTCAAGGGTGCACGCTACTTCACTAAGATTGATTTGCGATCCGATTACCACCAAATCAGAATGCGGGCGGGTGATGAAGTCAAAACAGCCTTTCGGACTGACCGTGGCTTGTATCATTTCCTTGTCATGCCATTTGGGCTCACAAATGCCCCCGCCACATTTCAGTGCTTAATGAACAAGATATTGTAGCCATGGCTTTTCAAGTTTGTGTTGGTATTCTTTGATGATATACTCATTTACAGCAAGTCAATGCATGAGCACTTGAAGCATGTTAGACAGATTTTTGATGTACTGAGGGAGCACCGTCTCTTTGCCAAAGAAAGCAAGTGTGTCTTTATGCAAACAGAGGTTGAGTACTTAGGACACATCGTTAGTAAAAAAGGCATCCAAGCTGATCCTAGAAAAGTGCAATGTGTCCGGGAGTGGCCCACCCCCACTATCACGACCTCCTTGCGTGGTTTTCTTGGTCTCTCCTCCTTTTATAGGAGATTTATTCGCCATTATGCTACAATTGCAGCCACCATCTAAAAAAAGAGGCTTTCCTATGGGATGAATTGGCTGCCCACAGTTTTCAGCAACTGAAAGACTTGCTCACCTCAGCCCCCATCCTCGTATGCCATGATTTTTCAAAGGATTTTACCATGCAGTGTGATGCTAGTGGACGGGGTATTAGTGCAGTTTTGCTGCAGGAACATAGGGTAATAGCATTTAAGAGCCGAAAATTGGATGATAAAGAGAGAGAGTTGCATGTCTATGATCAGGAGATGTTGGCAATCATTCATGCTATCAAAAAGTGGCATCACTACTTGTATGGCAGTAGATTTAAGGTAAAAAGTGACCACCGTGTGCTCAAATATTTCTTGACTCAGCCCAACCTCACTCCCAAACAACGTAGATGGGCAGCGACACTACAAAACTATGACTTTGAGATTACCCACTGTTGAGATATCGAGCTCCACTCGTGATATGCCAGGGTGACCGTTGTGCATTTATGTTACCGACTTGTCAGTTGCAGATGCGGTTGGTACACCGCCCATGAATAATAGCTAGATGACAGCTATCCTTATCTACTCTAGTTCGTGGCTCGGTTATTATGCCACCTTAGTTATTTGAGTTTGGTTTGAGACCCATATATAGGGTTCTTCTATTTCTTTGTAAGAGAGTTCTTTTGGCTTACACAACTAAGGAGAGGAAAACTATTTTCAACCTCCACCTTTGTGTGTATTCCCCCATTGTGCAAGCAAGAAAGCTACAAGTGAGACTCCTTCCTTCTCTCCCACAATCTTGACATGGTATCAGAGCCTTATTCGTGGTAAGGAGCTCAAGAAAGCAAGCCAAGCTCGCGGTGTTCTGGTAAGAGGAGCAGTGTTGCTTTCATTTTCTGTTTTGGGAGCAGATCTCTGCAGGTAGCACAGCTGGAAATTGCAAGAGTGCATTGTCTCAGGTTGAGACGCCCTTCGCGGTGAAGCAAGAGGGCAGTATATGTTGCGGGGGAGGGCTTTAGCCCTTAGCGACCCTGTTTTCTGCACGCACTCAGGAAAAGGCCCAGTTTTATGCTGTGCGACCATTGTTCTACAGGTCGGTGAAAAGTTACCACAGAAATTGCATCGTATGCTTATGTGCAGAGACATTGGGAGTTACAAAATCATCATTGGTTCCTGTTTATGCAAAATCGTCACTAGGAAGTGACTGTGTGGTCAAATACCACTTTCGCCCGTTTTGCAGATTTGCCCTTGTGAGGGTGAAGCTATGTTTTTTGCAGTGACAGAATTTTTTGCAGTGTTCTGTAATGGCGTCTGATTCTCTTTCACAGATTGTAACTGAAAAGCTTGACAAGAACAACTTCCAAGCATGGAAGTTTAGAATGACGAATTTCCTTATGGGAAAAGGATATTGGGAATTTGTTGCAGGAAATGAAGAAGAACCAGTTCTTCCTGATGTTCCCAATCAACAGCAAATGCAGGCATTTAAAGCATGGCATGAGAGAGCCAGGAAAGTTATGTACTGGCTGTCTATCAGCATTTCAGACTCTATGATTGTGCATATTCAAGATGCAAGTACGCCAAAGGAGGCATGGGATACTTTGTCAAAAATGTATAGCACAAATACGCAAGCCAGGAAAATGCAGCTCAAGCAAGAGTTGCACAATGTGCAAAGAGAAAATATGAGCATCAATGACTACCACATGAAGGTGAAGAAGATTGCAGATGCACTTGCTTCCATTGGGTCACCAGTGGAAGATGATGATTTAGTTTCTGTGACCTTGAATGGTCTAGGAAAGGATTATGCACAATTTCGGACATCCATTTCAGTTCGTGAAAGATTTCCTGATTTTGAGGAGTTAATTGCTCTTCTAATTTCTGAGGAGCAGAGAAATGGTGGTGCATCTTCTTCAAGAGGAACTTCAAAAGAAACTGTCTTCTACTCAAATGCTGGAAGAGGTAGAGGCAGAGGTAGAGGAGGCCGATTTGGAGGCCATAGTAGAAATCAAAATATGCAGCAAACTCAAGAAAACCAGTCCTATGGAGGAGGACGTGGTAACTCTAGAGGCAGGGGGAGCCAAAGAGGTCGTGGTGGATGGCAAAGAGGCCAAAATGCAAACAGTAATGCTGAATGCTACTACTGTGGTAAAATGGGTCATATGGCTAAAGACTGCTATAAAAAGCAGAATGACATCATGAATGGAAAACTGCAACAAGGAAATTATGCATCTTCTAGTAGACAGGGTGATGACAGAAATGAGCATTTGTTTATGGTGCAGCACATGAACAATTCTGTGACAAGTGCAGAAGAAAGCAACGATGTGTGGTATGTTGACTCAGGTGCATCAAACCACATGACAGGTCATGCAGAATGGATGGAGGATGCAAGGAAAATGGAAAAACCAGGATTTGTGGAGACTGGTGATGATACTACACATCCTGTTGTGCAGATTGGAAAAATTCCTTTGTCTATGCAAGATGGGAAAAAGAATTACCTGTCCGATATATTTTATGTCCCGAATATCACCAAGAATCTGGTTTATGTTGGTCAAATGGTTGAGCAGGGCTTGCATGTTAGATTTAATCCTCATGGATGCTTTGTTGAGGATATGAAAAATAAAGGTCGCTTGATAGCAAAAGGAAAGAAGAAGGGCAGAATGTTTACGTTGGATGCAGACATGTCTGAATTGAGTGCAGCAATGTTTGCACATGGGACCGGTGTAGTTGCAGATATTGATATCTGGCATAAACGCATTGGTCATGTTAATGTACAGTGACTTAAATCAATGCAGGCCCAAAATATTGTTGCAGGATTGCCTAAATTCAAGGTTGCAGAAATGCATAAGGTATGTGAAGCCAGTCAGTTTGGAAAACAGGCAAGGAAACCATTTCCTAGACATGTTCAAGAGAGTAAGAAGCCATTGGAATTAATCCACTCTGATGTGTGGACTTGGCTCCAGATGTGGTGCCAACAAAGCAACGACCTTATCCTATGAATCCCAAACATGCCCATGCAGTGAAGGAGGAAATCGATAAGCTCATGAAGACGGGATTTATATATGAGATTGAGCACATGGATTGGGTATCACCCATAGTGATCGTTATGAAAAAGAATGGTAAAATTTGAGTGTGCATGAATTACAAGAAAGTTAATGCCGCTACGAAGAGGGACAACTACCCCTTACCGTATATCGAGCACATGCTGGAGAGGGTGGCATGCAAAGAAGCCTATAGCTTCCTGGATGGCTTCTCTGGCTATAATCAAGTGCAAGTGCACCCTGACGATAGGCACAAGACTACCTTTGCCATGGAGTGGGGTGTATTTGCCTACATCGTTATGCCCTTTAGGCTAATGAATGCGCCTGCAACCTTCCAATGATTAATGTGCACCATCTTCAAGGATATGCTTAGATGCGAGTTAGAGGTGTTCATAGACGACTTATGCATACACTCTGTTTGGGCCAAACACTTAGAAACGTTGAGAGCTACCTTTGAAAGGTGTCGGTTATACAATCTCTCGTTGAACCCCTTAAAGTACTATTTTTAGGTGAAGCACGGATATATCCTAGGGCATGTAGTGTCAAGGAATGGCATTGCCATCGACTTCTCAAAAGTCAGGGTCATTGTCGACCTACCACTACCCATTAGCTACAAGGGCGTTCTGTGTTTCTTAGGCCATAGGGGATACTATCGACGCTTTGTACTGAATTATGCACTAATCACTAGACCATTGTACAAGTTGTTGATCATATTCAAGTGGACTAAGAAATGCCAATGTGCATATGAAGAGTTGAAGAAGGCTCTCACCATTGCACCAATCTTAGGAGCCCCAGACTAGAGCATAACATTCCATGTACACATAGATGCCTCTAAGTTTGCTATTGGAGCTGTTTTATGCCAGCCTGGTGAACATAACCTAGATTACCCCATGAGTTTTTCCAGTAGGCAGCTCACCGAAATGGAGATGAACTATTCCACTACAGAAAGGGAAGGGTTAGCCATGGTGTTTGCTGTAAAAGCATGTATTTCAAGACAACAGTATTGAAGGGATTTTCCTTAGTCAAATAGAGAAGCATGTGTTTAAAGAGGATGGTATCCATGGGATTTTCTTGAAATGTAAATGGATATGTAAAGGAGTTAGGGGGGTTATGTTTTATCTTCTTTATGCTATCATCCACAAAGTGTATCATTGTAGGGCTAAAGTGTTGCCAATCAATATCATCAAAACATTTTAGAAATTATGGCTTTACCCTAACTCCTTACGGAAGAATGAGTTATGAAAACAAATGCATTGGAGGTATCACTTTCCTACAATCAGCCATATTCTCTTTAGAAGAAGACATAAAAGTGTGATAGATTCTAAAGAATACATGTAGAATTACTTACCGAGATTTGGATCCTTATGTCTCTTACACCTTTTTTTCTTTGAGCATTTTTTGTATCATGCCTTCTCTTTGGAGGATCATTCACATTTAGGTAGTCGAGGAAGATAGGATATCTTTGATATACCTCCTCATTCCATTGCTACTCAATCTAGTGTTCCTTATATATGAGCTACTCCTTCTTCAAGCACACCTAATCTGTGCATTTTCTTGGTGGCAAAGTTTGCAATATCCCCTTCTCCAATTACCCACACATGAACCTACCATTCATAGTTCTATTACATATAAAGAACACATCGACAAGATACCATTGCAAATATACTTCTATAGAAGGATACCAAGTTATGCCTATAGAGAAGACTCCATGTTGCTAACTTTCATGACTTTTACCAAGTTATGCCTATAGAGAAGACTCCATGTTGCTAACTTTCATGACTTTTGAGACTCAATATCATCATTTAATTTGAAATTCTCTTTATCTCCTATGTGAATGAGAAGAACAAATCTTTGTCCAGTTGAATGTTATAGTAGTTTTCTCATTAAAAATGTATGAGAGAGAGAGAGAGGGAGAGAGAGAGAGACAGAGAGAGCCTTCAATCACAACTTCCCTCCATCATCTCTCTAAGGGGATGTGAAATATTTTGTCGCTAGACAAGGGTTGTCGTCGGCAACCCCTTCTCAATGAAAAATTTCACAAGTTGCCTCCATCTCTCTAAGGGGACTTATGGAAATTTTTTTGGTTGGGAAGAGGTTGTTGATAGCTCTATGTTCAATGAAAAAGAGTTTTAGAGAGGACTTGCAAAAAAAATTTCACAGAGAAAGGATTTTCTGGCAACCCCCTATTTGGCGAAAAAAATTTCACAAGTCCCCTCAAAGAAATGATGGAGGACACTTGTGAAAAAAAAAATCATCTCGAGAAAGTATTGCAAGCAACCCTCTTCTCGACAAGTTGCTAGCAACCCCCTTCTCAACCAAAAAAAAAAGTCAAAGTAAATCACATAATCTCTCTCTCTCTCTCTCTCTCTCTCTCTAGAGTCATTAGAACTCAATAGAGTCAATAGAGAGAGTATATATATATAATTTTTTTATGAGAGAGAAGAGGAGAGTGAAGTTTTAAAATAATTCTTGATGAGAGAGAAAATATTAAAAAATAATTACTAGCTAAGAAGATCAAATTATGTATATATTTATAATATGTTTTAATATGAGACATAGTAGATTGAGACTTTTTGAATAAACTATATTGAAATGTTTGAACCTTATGAATAAAAAACAATCTTCTCTTTTGGGACATTTATTAATCCTAACATAGAAAACTAATAATTAACATAACATATAATGGCTATTGTCTTTTGCATGGTGTATTTGGAAAAATAAAAACCTTATCAAATATTTAAAAAAGTTTTATACTATTGAAATTGTAATCAAAATGTGACTTTTTAATCTAATTGTACTTGGACCAAAAACTTTTAAATAGAGAAAGTTGATCTCAAGTTAGAGAGAGAGAGAGAGAGAGAGAGAGAGAGAGAGAGAGAGAGAGAGAGAGAGAGAGAGAGTGTGTGTGTGTGTGTGTGTGTGTGTGTGTGTACGTGTGTGTGTGTGTGTGTGTGTGTGTGTGTGTGTGTGTGTGTGTGTGTGTTCTGATGAAGGTACAAAGTTATTAATGTAAGATAAGACAAAGGTAGTATTGTCGTATTATAGAAGAGAGTTGCTATAATTGTTTTCAGCAATAGAGAGAGAGAGAGAGAGAGAGAGAGAGAGAGAGAGAGAGAGAGAGAGAGTGTGTGTGTGTGTGTGTGTGTGTGTGTGTGGATAAAGAACCAAAGCTATTAATGTGTAGGAAAGGCCCAAATATAGTATTGTAAGAAAAAGTTCAAAGAATTTTTTAAAGCCACGGAGAGAGAGAGAGAGAGAGAGAGAGAGAGAGAGAGAGAGAGAGAGTGTGTGTGTGTGTGTGTGGTAATAAAGGTCTAAAGTTATTAATATAGAAGTCCAAAGGTAGTATTGTGGTATTATATAGAAGAGAGCTACTAGAATTTTATTAAGCCACCAGGAGAGAGAGAGAGAGAGAGAGAGAGATTATGTGTGTGTTTTGATAAAAATTCAAAGCTATTAATGTGTAAGAAAGGTCCAAAGATAATATTGTAGTATTGAGAGAGAGAGAGAGAGAGAGAGAGAGAGAGAGAGAGAGAGAGAGAGAGAGAGAGAGAGAGAGAGAGAGAGAGAGAGATGTGTGTGTGTGTGTGTGTGTGTGTGTGTGTGTGTGTGTGTGTAAATATCCAAGGTGCCCCCTTCTTTGGCTTCAAAAATTTCTAGCACTCTCTACTATAATACTACAATACTACTTTTGGACATCTCTTACATTAATTGAAAAAGGTGCATCTTTATCCAAACTGATTTTCACATTTCTTTCTTTTCTCTCTTATAAATGATTTTTAAAAAGGCACATTGTCAAGCATTTTTCTAAAAACTAAAAACCCCTAGTCAAATTGTAGCTAGGTTTGATTTTTGCTAGCTTAGTTGTTTGCGTGACACTTTGCTTTGTCATTTCGTAATTGGATTTCTTGTGTTTTTCTAGCTTAGGATTTGTTTCTGACATTCTGTTTGATTTGTTCAATGTGAAACTTGATAGCCTTGGTCGAGCTTGGCATTTTTTTGGACAAGTTGAAGGTGGAGTTTGTTAGTAGCTGTCGAACATTGTGGAACATCGTATGTTTTTCTGCTAAGTCTCTTGCACATCATGGGGATTATGGTTTCACGAGCACTTCACAATGCACTTGTTTGATGCACTGTACTCGAGGGTCGTCTCCTAAATTATTCAAATACTTCCATGCCATGGGTTGGGATGAAGCACTTTTCTCACCATCGTTGAGTACTTACACGGCATGAGGCCCATTGCAGCTATATGTAGTAAATCTTAGTTGCACGCGCACTTGAGAGAGCACCTATCATTGAGCATGCACATTTCTTGCACTCACAATGTTTGGGATATTCCTCACAAATTTAGGAACCTCTAGTTTAGTGGGTAAGGTGGTTAGGAGAGTTAGAGGGTCGTGAAGGACACCGCCAATTGTGAGATGGGATGTCCTTATCTGGTCAACATCTTGAGGACCATCATTTCTAGAGACATTGTGAGATTTTGGGCGGGAGGAGCGGAGTACGTCATATCATTTTGAAGAGCTTTAAGAGGTGAGGATAAGGATTTAAATAATCAAGGAACTATGTTTGCATAATGCATACTCGGGGAAGTTACTATATGTATATCCTCTACATCACGTGTGTTCAAGGCGTATTTATAAATATCCTTATCTGTGAATTTTTTATGAATAAAAAATAACCCTTTTCTATTCAATTTGTAAATAAACCCTTTATATTACACCCTTCTATATGTAAAAAAATGTATAGAAATGGTATTTTAAAAATATCTTATTTTGAACCCACGTGATGCACACATATACTCATAAGTAACTTACCTGTGATTGCATGACACACAAGCATATTTAGATAGGCTAGGCACAACTTTTTCAGTGCATACATAATTTTCACGTGAGCATTGATTGATTGGTCGCATATCATGGATCCTACATTGCACATTTTTCAAATCATGAATGATTGGGCACTGAGTTCATTTCAAAAAACCATATTCCTACTAAGGCACACTGCCTAAAAAATAGGTTCATATCCAGAGAATGTTATTTTGAAGACTCAAGGATCAAAGGAAAAGATCATAAGTTTTGCATCATCAACTAGTATTTCTTGAAGAAAAAGGTGACATGTGTGCTAAAAGTGTGTGCAATTACAAGAACAATAGGCCAAGAATGGGAATAAGTCATCCAAGATGAAAGATGGAGAAAAATGATGTGATTTACAAAATCATATACACATCTTCTTTCAGTTCACCATGCAAGAAGGAATTCTTGACATCCATTTTCTGCAAACTCCAACCTTTGATTGTTGCCAAAACAATCACATATCTAACAGTTACCATTCTAGCAATTGGACTGAATGTCTCTTCATAATCTATGCCATATATTTGAGCATAGCATTTTGCAACTAGCCTAGCCTTATACTTGGTAATAGAACATCTGCATTATGCTTGATTTTGTAAACTCACTTATAGCCAATAGCTTTCTTGCCCTGGGCAATGGTACTAGATCTCGAGTCTTATTGAGTTCTAATGTAACTATCTCCTCATCCATTGTTGCATCCCAATGAGCATGACCAACATCATCCTCAAAACAAGTGGACTCGATACCCTTAACCACCTTTATCATATAAGCATAATGGTGAGTTGTATAGCCTTCAAAACCCAATCTTTTAATAGGGTATCTGACCCTACTAGATTGGTGTACCACTAGATCACTTAGTGGAGCCTTTTCATTACCATGTGCTCTCTATACACCTTGTGTCTTGTGACTGAATGAATACTATGTTCATTATCCAAACTCTCTAAACCATTGGAATATCCATCAAATACCAAGTGACTAGTAGATGCATCATTACCATCCAACACTTTCTTCTTCCCTTTCTCTTTGCCTCCAACACTTGTAGATGCACCTGAAGATGTGGTGCTACTCCTTAGTCTCCGTTAACTATAGATGTGGTACTAGATGATGTTTTTGGTCCACTAAGGCTATGTGATTCTTACTTTTCTTTCTATCATAACTATCATCATCATCATCATCATCCAATGCATCACAACTAGATGCATTGCGATTGATCATCTCATAAAAAATAACATCCTTGCTCACCTTGAACTCACTTGTGATAGAGTTATAACAACAATACCCTTTCTAGTCTAAAGAGTATCCAATGAAAATACATTTTTCAACCTTTGGATCAAGCTTCTTTCATAGCTCATCTGGCACATGAACATATACAATATAGCCAAACACTTTGAAGTGTGACACATCGGGCTTCTTGTCTATAAAGTATTCTTTAGGGGTTATCCCATGAACTACAGCTGTGGAAGTTCTATTTATAATATAGACAGTAGTATGAGTAACTTCATACCAAAAGTATTTTGGCATATTCTTTTCATCCATCAATGCCCATGCAACTTCTGCAATATGTCTATTTTTTCTTTCCACAACCCCATTTTGCTATGGGATATACTCGCAAGTAAACTATCTCTTTATCCCATAAGACCTCAAAAAGTCATTAAACTCATTAGCAAGGTACTCTTTCCCTCCAGATGATCTAAAGCACTTAACTTTCAAGCTTATTTCTATTTCAACAACAACCTTGAAAGTTTTGAAGTGCTCAAATACATCACTCTTTTTCTTCATGAAATATATCCATAGCTTTTTTGAACAATCATCAATAAATGAGACAAAGTATGTGCTATCACTAAGAGATATATTCTATGTAGGCCCCCAAACATATGTATGCACAATATCAAGTATATTTCTACTCACCAAATTGGCATGCTTACCAATGTGAAAAAGGTTGTCTTGCATGCTTACCAAATTGACATGGTTCACACACTTTATGAAATTATGCAACTCTAAAAGCAATCAACCGTATAACCAATTCCTTTGGACTACATTAATTTTATCCCCTTTGCACATTTACATATCCAATATGTTTATGCCATATTTCAATATCTGTAATGACTCATTTTCCTTTAGCATACGTAGCAAGAATTTCAACATCTAAATTGAACATGTGGCCAACTCTACTTCCTTTTTTGACCAACCTTCACTTATCTTTAAACTCTTCTACAAAACAACCTTTTTCATTAAATCGAACTTGCAACCCTTGCTCTACCATTTGGCCAAGGAACACTAAATTATTTGTGATTGATGGTAGATGTAATACATGTGACAAACTCTTTATTTTTTCATCATGCAAAGACAAGGAAACCTTTCCAATGTGTGAAATTGGGTGGCATGAAATCTATAAACCCTAGATTTTGTAAATCCTACATCTTGCCAAACCATTCAGCATGATTGGTCATATGATTAGATGCATTTGAATCAACATATCATACTATCAGGACCAAAAATGGGCTCAACACACTAACTCTATCAGCTCTAGCCGATAGGCTCCTACACATACCAAACAACCCTCATGGCCTCGCAGCCAAGAACTTCTGGATAATACAAAATGGTTTATTTAACTAATGGGTTTGTAGACATAAGTTTCAAAAATTGTAGTCCAATGGTTTTCCCATCATCCCGACTCCAAACATAGGAAGCTTCCCTTACATAGGTGACTATTTCACCTCGATTTACACATACAAAGGGTACCTCCCAATTGAATGCTATCCCCCTACTATGGCTCTCCTATACCCTAGGGATTGGCCCCGAGATTCATTATCTTAACACATAAAGAACAATTAAACATAGTCCTCTCTTTTTATTTTTTGATTCATGAGATTTATTATTTCCTTACATAAACTTTCCCCAAAAATAGCCACTCTAACCTACGGCAAAGGAACCTCTTTCACTCAACATAGGTCAATAATTCGACAGATAAGTGCTATGCATCCACTTGGACTTCTTCTTTGATACTGTGCTTCATGCATATGCAATGTGTCATGCCTTAGCGTGCTCAAACTGTCTTAACAAAAAATGATCCATATGATGTGCAAAGACATTCTTTTCATGCTTTTCCCTAACAATGCAGAGTGGCATTGAGGAGATAGAACCGAGCAAACTCATGGTTTTTGTCCTTTAGATATTCAACAAAACTCTAATGTTGCACTTCAAAGTTTTGATAGACAATTATATCTAGGGGATCTAGCCCCTTTATTGTTGTGATGTTCTCAATTATGTATATGAATAGCCATACACTACGTAAGGAAAATGGTAGTCTAAATCCATTTTTATAATTTACTTTAAATAAAAAACTATTGTGGTGTTGGATTCTTGCTTCTCCTAGTGCCTTTACATTGCTTCCTCTAGATTCTCTTCCTCTTCTTGTAGTAGGAGCTAAGGGAGGATAGGATGCTCTATTACCCTTTGTGATGATGACTACGATCTTAAGATTTGTATAGTAGAAATGGATACATCCATTTTCTCTGGGTTTTTCTCTTCTTCCACCATTGAGCACTCTTCTAATTTCCTTATGTCAAATTTTGGTAGCTTTGGCACATCAATAAGAGGTGTCATGATTGTGGGTGGCTCTAAGGTGATGGGAGAGGTTGACTTGAGTGTATTCAATCATAGGAGACCTACTACTTTCATTTCATGCTCATCATATCCCTTTTTCCTCAAGTAGCAAAGTAGATATTCTTTGTTCAACTCTTCATTCATTAGCTTGATCTCCCTATTATGCTCCATGCTTTCCAAGGTACCTGAGATCAATTTTATCTAGGCCTTGAGTTCTTCCTGATCACCTATATGTGGGGTGCAAGAAGCTAGCAATTCTACTTCCCTAAATAACTCATGCTACTTGGCCATCATAAATTTATAAGCTTCTAAATGTAACTTATGCTATCTTTCACTATATAGTAGAATGCTTAGGTCATTTGGACAACCTCATCAGGGCTCTTTCATAAAATCTCTTTGTTTCACCTTCTACTTGGCCAACAAATCTTGTCAACCTAGCAACAGTTATCTCTCACAGCCTTGCATATGTAGCTTTCCACTGGCCATGTATCTACAATTATTCTTTTGTCTATTTTTTGTGCAAGTTTGTTTTGGCCACTTCTTGGGCCAACTGGAGGGAGACGCTTGTCAATTATTTATTTATTTTAAGTAACTATCTACAAAGCTTTTCTACATTTTCCTCCTTGAATTTTGATTGTTGCATATTTCTCTCAAAGCTCAAAGTATTTTTCCTAAAGCTTTGAGTCCTTTCCCTTAACACCTGTTCTTCAAATTCCACAAGGAAATTCCTAGGTGGTTGGTCTATTTATTTGAAATTCCTATGTTGCTACTATTACCTCCGCAATATTGTAAAATTTTGAGATTGCAACCATGAGACCTAATGCTATGGAAAAAATTTAGTGATAGAGAATCAAGGTACTAATACTCTCAATAGGCTCATCAATATCAACAATAATGCATGGAAATATCTTGCTAGGATGCAAGCCAAAATGAATAGCATTGGAAGAATACTATCAACCCAAACATATGAGCTACAGTGTCACCTCAAGTTTTGATATTGAATCTACTGTGGAGATGACTCTTTGACAACAAAAATATGCTCCAGGTTGGAACATATACAACCGAGAACTTGTTGATAAGAATGGTTCCAAGAACTAGAGATCAAAAAAATATCCCCCTTATGGCTAAGCAACTAAATAAATACAGATTTGGGCATGAACCCTATAGTTTTAATGAAAAATTTCAAATAAGTTTGTGAAGCTAGCAACCTCAAAGGTGGCATGAAGTAGGCACAAGCTTGTGCTTATTTAGAGAGAAGGGAAGAATCTAATCAATGGGGCTTGATATTGACAAATTCCCATTCCTTATACTTAAAGATCTCTTCATCAAGTTATTTGTAGAAGCTAGATATGGAGATAGGCTAATAGTTTGGTTCATAGGCATAGAGAAAGAAGAAGAGGAAAGCATGAAAGATTATGTCTCCAAGCTCATGAGTCTATTCAAAAGAATTTCAACTACAGAGAGATCTATGATCAATATACTCAAAAAGCCTTCATAAAGGATTTAATCAATTATGAAAATATTTATGAAGAAATGGCAAGAAATTTAGGTACATGTTGATCCAACATTAATGATGTGCTAGATGATGCCATTAGGATTGACAGTCTCCTTAGAGAAAGGAGTAGGGATAAAAAATGAATGGGATCCCAATAAGAGCCCCAAGTGATTAGAAGTCGGCAAATGCAACACAAGATCCCATGAATGATGCTAAGAGGCAACAAATGGAGTATTAAACATGGCAGAAGCCTTGAAGCATTATTAACCAAAAATAGGAGGAACATGCAATGAAAACACTATGGCGGAAATCATCTCCCCTCTAAACTCTCTAGTAGGTGTCTAACTTAGAGATAGATGAAGATATTTATTTATTTATTTATTTATGGAGAAAATATATAAAAAACATTTAGGAGAACTTGGATTTTGAAACCAAAAGTTAGAAAAAGCCATAAGATCTCTCGAAGTGATTCAAGAAGTTCAAGAAAGGAGATCGATTCATTGTTATATGCTTGGTGCCAAGCAAGGAAGAGAATCTAGTGAACTCATTGAGGGACTAACAAAATGAAGCTGATGGACCTTGTAGAGAAAGGGAAGTCCCCAAAACTAGTCTTTATTATGGAGGATCCTAGTGTTAAGGACAAAGAATGACTCATTAGTCTACTCAAAGGTACAATGATGTGTTTACCTAGAACTACTTAGACATCAAGGAGATATCCCATCAAGTGCTGACACATAAAATACCATTAAATCTTGATGTGAAAACAATCAAGTAAAGACTATATCCCACGAATTCTTGCTATACTTACCATGTTTGTGGACAAGCTACAAAAACTAGGATTCAATAGCGAAAGTAAACTTATGGACTGGGTCTCACACATCATAGTGGTACTAAAAAAAAATGTGACAAAGTACGTGATAATTATAAAAGGTAAATGCCACAATCAAAAAAGACCATTATTGACTACCATATACTAGTCACATGGTTGAAAGAGTGGTAGGAAAATAAACTTATATCTTTCTTGATGGTTTTTCTATAACTAAGGGCAAGTCCACCTAAATGAAGGCAAATGAAGGCCACTTTCCAATTATTTCAAAGGATGGTTAATTTTTAATTAAACACGGCATCATCTTGGGCTATGTGGTATCCAAGGATTGTATATTAATTGATATTACAAATATTAGATTAATAATGAATCTTCCACCACTTGGAAACTAGAAAGAAATTCAATGCTTCTTAGGATATACAAGATGCTCTATGTGCTTCCTCGTGTTGAATTATGCCATGATAACAAGACAAATCTACAAACTTGTGGTTGTCTAGGAATAGGCTAAGGAATGCCAAGATTCTTACAAAGATCTCAAAAAGGTTCTTGTAATTTCATCCATGTATGAGTGTCAAATCAAATGGTAGCATTCCATGTGCACATTGACCCATCTAAGATTGCAATTGGAACATATTGTGCTAGCCTAGTGAGCATAATATGGACTTTCTCATGAGTTTCACCAATACATAACTCACTAATGCATAAATGAACTATCAAATAATTGAAAGGACAAGATTGGGAATAGTATATGCTATCCATTAGTGCAAAAATAAACTATTGAATAATTGAAAGAAGGAAAGAATCTAAAATAGTATATGCTATAAAAAAAAGTTGATATTGTTTACTAGCCATGCCCTTCACATTCTTTGTAGAACATCAAGTATTGTTGTAGTTGGTAAACAAACCATGGGCCATGGGAAGAATTGATTGATGGCTTCTCCTATTGCTAGAATTTGTTAAGATTCATGGATCTAGAGCATGGCTATGGTGGATGGAACACAAAGATAATGTTCATGATGACATAGATTAGAGAGACTAGATGTTACTCAAGTGAATTAGGTTCCAAGATGGAAGCTTGGACTCATAAATAAACATAATCTTGAGTATGAAACTTCTGACTATGATTGAAAGGACAAAGTGCAATAGTATTCCACCATTGAATGATAAGAGAGTACAATATTTTATAGGCTCATGATGGTTCCCTTTTTCTTCATTGTGCCTATGGGATTCAGGCATCCTATATTTTAGGCATCTCTAAACTGTAGAGTCTTGCCCTACTACTCCATACAAATAAGCTATCATGTGGGTGTGACTGCATAACTCTCAACATCCCTCCTAAATCACAACCATAAAGAAAGCACTAAGTGTACAGAGGCTATCATGAGTAGAACCTTGCTAAGTGTGGGCATACCACAAATAAGTGAAGCATCTAGAGGCTGTTGTAGGAAAAACAAAACATCCTGTTAAGTGTGGGTATACCAAAACATGGCAAACATCCAGGGATTGTTACAAGGTCTCATTAATTATGTAGAGGCTATTATGCATAGGCTGCATGAGGAGTTTTACAAGCCTTATGACATGAGTATTAATGGAAAGTATGAAGGGAGGTGAGCCCTAAAGTGGAAGCACAAATGAGAACAAGAGCTATGGTGGAAGGAGCAAGAGTAAGAGAGAGAGACACACACACACAATATGGAAACTCCAATAGTCACAATGTGTGATTGGTAGTCCCTATATTCAAATGTCACTGAAATAATAAACAATGAAGTGACAATGATGGGCGTCCACTGCCTGTAGTGTGTAGGTGCAGCGCAAACACTATCAATGTAGTATTACACAAGCAGTTAGGTAGAGGTGCCTTACCCCCAATAACTTCCCACTTAAAGGCAAATTTTCCTCGATGAGGAGTGAAAAGAAAAAATGAAAAGACAATACAACATATACATAGATACAATAGGATGAGGAAAGATGTCATCTCATCCAATGCTCATCAACCTCCTAAGGAAGGCAAAGTGCTCTAAAGAGAGGCTTTTCATGAGCAAGTCTACAAGATTCTAGTCAATTGAGATCTTGACAAGGTCAACAAACCTGTCCTCAATGGCCTCACAAATGAAGTGATATCTCACCTCAATGTGTTTTGTCTTCGCATGGAAGACTGGATTCTTGGCTAACTAGATAGTACTCATAGAATTCAAATGCAATGTAGGGATAGCATCTACAATACCAAGGTCAGCAACCAAACGACCCAACCAAATGGCCTCCTTGCAAGCCTCAATACGCTGAAATATAATTAACCTTTGTAGTAGAAAGGGCTATGCATTTTTGCACCCTAGACATCCATGAAACAACACCTCGAGCAAAAGTGAACAGATAGCCAGAAGTTGACTTCCTACTATTTGCATGTTCTACATACTTAAGTTAGTGTATTCCTTGACTCATGTATCTTGGCTACCATAACAAATGCACATATCAACAGTGCCCTTCAAGTATCTCATGATACCCTTCACGGAATCCCAATGCCTCTTGCTGGGTGTAGCCATATAACGTGCCACAACACCAACTGCAAATGCAATATCTAGACGGGTGGCTATCATGGCGCATGCATAAGACTGCTCACTACGGATGCATAGGGAATCTTGGCCATCTTAGCTCTCTGATCATCTATCTACAGACAATCGGCATGTGATACCTTCACATGAGAAGGAAATGGATAGCCAATAGGATTCACATCCGGCATATGGAAGCGCTCAAGGACTTTATGGATATACTCCTAAGACAGATAGAGTAGTCCTTGAGACTTGTCACGCATAATGTGCATACCAAGTATATGAGAGGCTTGCCCCAAATCTTTCATCTCAAAGCTCTTCTTGAGCTGAGCCTTAAGAGCATCTAGCTCATCATGAGCTTTCCCTACTAAAAGCATGTCATCCACATAAAGTAGCAAAATTAGTAATGAACCATGACATGCTTTCTTTTGTACAAGCATGGATCCATAACACTAGGCTGTAGCCCTATGACTACATGAATGTATCAAATTCGTGGTACCATTCCCAAGGTGCCTTCTTCAAGCCATAAAGACTCTTCCTATATTTTCACACTAGGTGTTCCTCCCTGCCAGGCTTTGCAAAGCCCTTAGGCTGCTCCATGTATATCTAATGATGCAAGTCTCCATGTAAGAAAGTCATCTTGACATCCAACTAATACTAGTCCAAGTCAAGCTATATAGCCAAAGCCAAGACTAAGCATACAGTGGTCATCTTAACCATAGGAGAGAAGACATCATCAAAGACAACACCATGCTCCTATGCTTAAAACCTTTTACTACCAATCTGGCCTTATATGCCGCTAGCATGGGGTGTCTAGGGGTACTTTTCAACTTGTACACCCATTGGCAAGGCAAAGTGCATTTGTCACTAGGCAAGGAAACCAAATCCCACATATGATTCTTATGCAACGAGTCAATCTCAGACCGCATAGCCCTCTCCCAGGAGTGACTATCACCCCTACACATAGCCTCATCATAGGTGAGGGGCTCTCCTATGTCTGTAACCAAGACATAATTTGTGGAGGGCTCATAATGGTTAGGAGGTCATCTATCTCTAGTAGAATGCCTCAAGGTAGGCTGTGTTGCCTATCTAACATCCTGTTTAACATCCTGGCCATGAGGATCGTTTCTGGTGTGCAGGCTATCTATTTGGCTGTGTGGGAGCAGGGGGCTCCTCCTGAAAGATAACCCTGTGTATCTCAATAACTTTCTCAGGATGTATATACATTTTGTCCTCATGGAACACAACATCATGGTTGTGGATCACTTTTTGCGTGTGTTTGTGGATCCCAAAGACAATATCCGATCTCAGCTACATCTCCATAGCCAAGAAAAATGCATTTCACACTTTTAGGATCCAACTTATTGCATTTGTCCTTGGGTACATGACAGAAGGCCTCACATCCAAGGACACACAAATGAGCATATGAAGGAGGCTTTTATGTCCATACCTTCTCTCTAACTTGGAAGTCAATACCATTAAAAGATGGCCTGTTAATGAGATGCACGACAGTAGAGACTACCTCAGCCCAAAAATGTTGTGGTAAGCTTGCTTGGCTAAGCATACTACGGACCCTCTCCTGGATAATCATATTCATACACTCAGTCATACCATTCTGGGGAAAGGGCGGTCAACTAATGCTTAATACCTTGCTCATCACAAAACTACTCAAAGGCACATGAGACATATTCACCCTCGTTATTTGTCCTTAGGCATTTCAACCTGTGCCCAGAGTTGTTCTCTCCTAAAGCAAGTCAACGGTGAAGACATTAGATTTTTAATTTATGGGATAAGCTCAAACCGTACGTGAATAATCATCAATAAATGTGACAAAGCACTTCGCACCTCGCAATGACCAACAAGGAATGGGTCCACATACATCTGAATGCACAAGAGCCAAAGGCTCGCCCATGTGTGGAATAGCAGACTTTTAATGCGAATTCTAGTAAACAATGATCACATGACTCAAAATGCGAGTAGTGAAAATGTGGAAGATACTACAAAGCACTAAGCATTTTCATTCCCTTAAGTGACATATGCCCAAGATGAGCACGCCAGAGAGATACATGTGGGATAGAACCCACTGACAAAACATGGTCAATAGTACTAGATACAACCAAGGGGTAGAGGCTACCAAACTTGGCACCTCTTGCAAGAACAAGCCTGCCACGAGTTCTTCCATGCAGAATCACCAATTCATATATGATAACCTACATCATCAAGCTTCCCATCATACATAAGGCTTTTATTCAATGCAGGTACATGATGTACATTATGCAAAACAAAAGTGCTACTAGAGGGAAACTGTAGAGTGACATCGCAAATGCCAACAATAGCAAGAGACCGCACCCAAATCCAAGATCCAACACTCTGCATGCATAGACTAAGCCTCGATCAGCTAAGAGGCATTACATGAAGAGGCTACTAAGATGTAGTCACCATTGGACTCCTCAGGTTGCATGACATTTATCTCCTCAATCTTTACGCTGGAAATTGCAGGTATAATGCTATCATTTCATTTCCCTTGCAATTTTTCTTTCCCCTTTTCTTTGTGATTGTCATCGTGCAACGTATGGCACTGTGGTCATATGTGTCCTACTTTCCCATAATAATGGCATGTAAAATCAGACTTACATCCACGAGACTTGATGCATCCACGTGACTTAGACTGGGACTTTTGAGAGTCCTTCCCATGGCGATCATTATCTTTCTTACCACTTATGCCACCTCTAACAAATAAAGCATGTGAACTATGGGAAGCATCATTGTCTTTCCTATTCATTTCTTCAACCAAAAGAGCACTTTCTACATCTTTCAATTTCAGCTTATCAAGTTTTTTGGTACATATCGCTATGAGAAATACATCCCAAGACTTAGGTAAAGTGCCAAGCAGAAACAAAGGATGTAGATTATCGTGAAATCAATACCCTGTTGAAGTAGATTCTTCATGATAGAATGAAACTAGCTAAAGTGAGTGGACAATGGGTCCCCTCCTTCATGCAAAGATCCATCAACTGTTTAAGCCAATACATCTGCAAAGCACGGCTCTGCTTTGCATAAAGTTTTTGAATCTTTTCCCATGGATTACATACACTACGATCTTCATCTTCAACAACATTATTGTGGACCTCTTCAGAGAGTGATAAAATGATAGTGGACCTGCATAGTGCATCTAAATTAGCCTAGTCATCATCATTCATATTCTCATGTTTAATAGCTTTGTTTCATAGTGGCTTAATATGCAATTTCTGCACCAAAACTTGCCGTATTTGAGACTTCCAATAGCCATAGTTGGTACCATCCAACTTGGCAATGTTAAACAAAGTCATATCTTTGAAATGACTAGCCATAATGAGTAAACATGCCAAAACAAGCTGAAAATAAGAGAAACTGCTAAAATGACCACCTGTCCACCACCGAATAGTACCAAAAGTATATCAAAATGACATGATTAAGCTCAGTAAATACATCACAGAGTCTGCATAAAATAACTTGCTGTAATAAATCACAAATGTGAGAAAAAGAGAGCAAACAATGAGCTAACAGTGATCCAAAGTCAAGTATGGCTGCTAGGTTACATCCTGCATGAAGCGGGCATGTAACAAACACTGTACCAACCAAGAACTATGAGCCAAACACCCAAATGTGTCAAAGAAATCGATGTCAGTAGAAGGATACAAGCCTCGGCATAAAGAACTCAAAGAGTGAGCCAAGTTAGGTGTATGCCTAATTGATAGGACCTGATAGCAATCGATGTCAGTAGAAGGATAACAGCCTTGGCATAAAGAACTTAGAGAGTGAGCCAAGCTAGGTGTATGCCTAACTGATACAACCTATGAAGGTTGGTCTATGCTCAAAGAGTAGACAGATCAAATGAGCCCAAAAGCATCCAATGCAGACAAGTATCTATCAAGAGCATAGACATGTAAGAGATCCCAGTCTCATCTACTGAAGAAGCTCAACTACATAAACCACAAGCTCTTGCTTTATCTAGAGATAGCATGAATCTCCCACTAGTAGAAAGATCAATGTCAATCAAGCAACCAAGCTCAAAGATAGCATTTAAATACATAAGGCATCATGGAGCCAAGACCATATATCAATGGAGCGTCCAGAGCAAGGGATCAGTCAAGCATCACCTATAATATCCAATACATCATGTAACAGTCAATGTCAAATCTCTGACAATCCAAATAAGCATCCAAGAGCTCCAAATTATGCAAATGAAAGCCCAACTAATTCTCCAAGTGGAAATCAAACACATACAATATAAGGAGCATGCATTTCTGACATATGCATCAAAGGATGTACCAAAGGGTCAAGCATACCATAGGCATAATGACTATCACAAAGCATGCCATTGTACACTAATGGCAATTAAATGCCAACCAAGAAACGGATCTTGATCATCAAAGCTCAAAAGGCATTATGGAGTAATACAAGACATGCGCCAACCTCTGTATACATCCATGTAGTCATATGAGTCACCCGAGAAGCACCCATGATGACCAATAGGTAGAGCCTACATTGATCAAATAGGTTTCAGCCCTGGTTATTACAACAATAAATTCACTATCAAAATTGAGTAAATTAGTCCTCAAATCCATCTCAAATCATGGGCATATGATATACCAATGTACTAGGATCAATGGTACACATCAGTAGTGCATATAGACCACTCGAATCATGGCCAAGAGTAATAGGCATGTATATAGTAGTGAATACATTGTCAAACCAAGCTATTTTAGTACCAAAATCATCTCCAAATCCAATCCATAACATGGACATAGCATTTCCATACATGTAGACATCACCCCAGCATAACCGAGCATCATAAGACCAGCAAAGTTGACCATAGAAGCATTAAATAGAGTGTTGCCATGTATTTCTAGCCAATAAACCTTGGCCAAAACAAAGTAAATGAAGTGTTTAAATTAGTCCAAAATCAACTCCAAGAAATGACATAGCATCCTAGAAAATATAAGCATCAAACGGGCATCAGCCAACCAATGGCAATGAGTGTAGATATCAAAGATAAGTGCTATCCTACTTTATGACAGTCTGTGGACTATTATAATAGTCCAAAAATGAAGCTTAGCACTCAAATCTAATGCCAAGAGTGGAAGGATCAATTCCAAGCATAAAAGCCAAGTGTATAAGTGCTTGTATAGCTATCCAATGAAGAAGATATGATGTAGGAGATGAAAAACATGAGCCGCTCCTTAAAAAAGGGTATGTTTGACACAATGTGATGATGCACCAGCAAGGTGAGGGCTATGGGGGGCTACTCCAACTTGCTCAAGATGGCTCAAAGAGTGCCCAAGAATAATGCAACCAATAGGAAGCTTGAATGGAGTGGCTATGGTGGCTACCAATAAAGAGATAACTGCTATAGGTATTTGAATGGAAGCTAAGAGTGTGCCACTCACTAGCAAAGAAGAAGGCTTTGATACTAGTTGAAGGGAGGTGAGCCCTAAAGTGGAAGCATGAGAGTGGGAGTAAGAGCTATGGTGGAAGGAGCAAGAGCAAGAGAGAGACACACACAAAATATGGAAACTCCAACAGTCACAATGTGTGATCGGCCTTCCCTTTATTCAAATGTCACTGAAATAATAAAGAATGAAGTGACAATGATGGGTGTGCACCACCACCTACATAGGTAATATAAGTGTAATAATACACGTGCGGCTAGGTAGAGATGCCTTTACCCCCAACAAGGTACATATAATAAAGAGTTCTAGTAAAAAGTGGAGACAAGGACCGACATGCCCTTGTGGTTTTCTTCATGAAATATGTCATGGTAGGGATAACAAATCTTCTTTTCTTTGTCTTCTTCTTTTTTATAGTCCACTTTGCTTTTGACTTTGCTCTTTTGGTCTTCATGGTCTCCTTTTTCTTGGTCTATTTCTTTATGGTCTTTCTCGTCTTCTTCTTCATTGACTTTGCTTGCATTAGTCTTCATGTCCCCCTCAAGAAAAGATATCACCATTTTTTAGATTTACATGATGACCGAGGTAGCTAGAGTGACTGCAAAATCTTCAAATGAAATCATAGATTGCACTTTAGTGCGGGCTACTACATTTCTTCTTGCAAGTAGAGCACACAAGTCTTTCATGTAATGTAAATGAGCATTAAGAGTCATATTGTTCTTCTTCTTCAAGTTGAGGAACTTTCACATTAAGGCCTTCTTTTTTATCATTGGCATGACCAAGAATCATCTTCAATTCTAAGATTTAATCAGTAAGAGAGTTGATCTTTGAATGTGTCAAGAAGATTAGTGTTAACCAACACTAGGTAGTATCAAGAGATACTATGTAATTGAACCTTCAATGTTACATCTTGATGTTGGAGCACTTGCTTGCTTATTTCTATTTTGATTTCCTTGATGGATACTGAGTTTTACAATAGATTAGAGTGTCATTGACAAGCTTGAGGTGAAGCAAGTAAGAGATTGATGTAAAAGATGAGCTTGAAGTGAAATGGCTATGGAGTCCACAGTTAAGATTTCTTAACCCGACTGGTTTTTCGTCTGCTGCTGCTGCTCGTGGAAGTGATCATTGCCCGAGATTTTTGGTGGGGAATAAGGTCATATAGTGTCCTAAAAGCCCTAAGGTCAAAGGGAAGATCACAGCCTATGTGCGCAGTGACAGCAATCTGACCTGATGATGGTGCAGAATATGCAACGAGCTCAAATTCATGCAATGCTGGTCTAGGGAGGCACCAATGTCAAGGCTTTATGTAGCATAGAGAGTTCCCTGAGCAGAGGGAGATATCTCCAAAAGTAATCATGATGAGATGTTGCCTAGTTGAGGAGATCCAGCTACTCCAGGTGAGGTAGGTATGGCTGGCTATGGAGGTTATGAAGGATAGAATGTGGATGAAAGGAAATAGAGTAGGAGATGAAGACTTCTTATGAAGCTGAGCTGAGGGATGACTGAGGAGAGCTGAATGAGAAGTGAGTAGAGTTTGCAGAGCTAACCCATGCTCACCATGGCTCTGATACCATGTTAAGATGCATGGATCTAGAGCATGGCTATGGCGGATGGAACACAAAGACAATGTTCATGATGATATAAATTAGAGAGACTGATTGTTACTCAAGTGAATTAGGCTCCAAGATGGAAGATTGGACTCATAAACACAAACTTGATATGACACTGTTGAGAAATAACAAATGATGTATGCTCCAGGAAGAGATGTCATGAATCCCATATGCACAGTGAGGAGAGTGGAGAAGCTAAAAAGCTATAAAGACATGTACTTGATTCACTTTTCAATTAAAAAATGATATTTTTACTTTGTGCTTCATTCTATGTCTCTGTCATGGTCAGCTCAAGATTGTGTTTATGAGTCCAAGCCTATATCTTGGAACCTAATTCACTTGAGAAATAGTTTGTCTTCTTGTCTATGTCACAATGAATCTTGTTACCAACTTTCGTCCTCCATAGTCAGTGCTATGCTCTAGATCCATGTTTTCTCACATGGTATCAGAGCTAGTTGAGCATGGCTTAGCTTCTTCTCTGCTCTTTCAGCTTCTCCCCATCTACCCCTAGCTTAGTTCAAGTGCTTGACCCCATTTCTTCACTTAAGCTTCATACTCACTGTTTGGCAACCATAGCCAAACAGCACATACCTCTGTTGGAGCTCTTCAATCTCCTCATCTAAGCCATATCATTATAAATCTTCTTCTAGACTTTCTTCTCCTACTCATGCCACATCACTACATCACCTTAGAGGTCGAGATTGTGCACTCCAACAGCCGGCATTACAAAAATTCAACATCATTGTCTCTGCTGCGCCCTGTGACGGTCGTACTGTCTACGTGACGTGTGGAGGCTACAATTCGTCCTGCAAGCATAGGGCAATTGAAGCTTATTATATGGTCCATATACCCATCAAATATTTCTTCAAATGATCCATGCTACAAGTTGCACCAATCGAAAGAACAGACAGCTGTCTAAAACCCTAAGAGGAAGCCATAGCCAGAAACTTGAAAAAGCTAGGCAACCTTGGCTCTTTCTCACTGTTCCTCCTCACTGAATCCTCTGCCACTCAAACTTACTCAAATTCCAACAAGATTTCCTCTCCAAGACAACAAGGAAAAAAAAAATTCAAGAAGAAGATTAAGCATCAATGCCCAACATTGAGCTCCAAGATAGTATCTCCTTGATACTCATGCAGTGTTGTTAAACACTAATCATCCTATGTCTCTTAACACATTTAGATGCAATTTCTTTGCTGGTTATTTGAAGCTAATTGATGCTGGTCAAAATGGTAGAGCTGGAGAAAATAGCAAAGTTTAATGGGAAAGGCTTTCATGCCTAGAAGGAGAATACCATGTACCACCTTATGCGGAAAGATTGGTGGGACTTGTTTGAAGATGAGGAAGAAGATGCAGATGACAAGAAAAAAGATGTTATAGAAGACCAGCCTAAAACAAAGGCATGGAAAAAGATGAACAACAAAGCTCTAGGTATTATTGCATGGGGTCTATCAAATGATGTATTACACCACATCTTTGGCATCAAGGATGCAAAGAAGGCATGGGAAGAACTTGATAAGATCTTTGGTACACAAACAAAGAACTCAAAGGTAAAATTACTTATGTAGTTTTATAAGTTGGATGTAAAAGACAGTTCATATATGACTGTACACATCAATAAGTTCAAGAGCCTTAAAACTCACCTAGCAACTCTCAAAAAGAACATTGATGAGGATGAGGCAATAACAGTGCTACTTGCCAATGTTAATCGTGAACCGTATGAGACCCTTGTTTCAACACTAAGTAATGTTCCCAATCTCTCACTCAAAGATATTGAGCACTCACTGCTTGATGGAGAAAGAAAATTTAAAAGCAAATATGTAAAAGAATCCAGCTCAAGGGAAAATCTCTTATACACCAAAGGAGCTGCTGGACCCAAAGGAAGAGGTCGAGGATTCAACACTGACAACAAAAGTCGAATGACATGTCATTATTGTGGTAAGACCTGCCATATTGCTAGTGAATGTTTCCATAAGAAAAGAGCACAGTATATGTAGAATGACCACCACCAAAGTCAATTCATGAATGAAGAAGAAGAAGAAGATGCTTTCGCTACCATCAACAACTCTAACAAAGTGTTCTAAGGAATTTGTTCCCATAATGGATTTGCTTTGTAAAAACCCTTGCCAAAGATGTAAAGTCTCAAGCTCTAACTTGACTAGGCTGCCTATGAGCTAGTCTCCTAGGCCATGTTATCATGTAGGGGAAGGCAAACGCTAGCAAGTGTAGGGACTCATCATTTGAGGGGGGAATTTAGAAATAACAAATGATGTATGCTCTAGGAAGAGATGTCCTGAATCCCATATGCACAGTGAGGAAAGTGGAGAAGCTAAAAAGCTATAAAGACATGAACTTGGTTCACTTCTCAATTAAAAAATACTATTTGTACTTTTTACTTCATCCTGTGTCTCTGTCATGGTCAACTCAAGATTGTGTTTATGAGTCCAAGCCTACATCTTGGAACCTAATTCACTTGAGCAATAGTTTGTCTTCTTGCCTATATCACTATGAATCTTGTTACTGACTTTCGTCCTACATAGTCAGTAATATGCTCTAGATCCATGTTTTCTCACAACATTGACTATGTCTGAAAGGACAAAGTATAATAGTATTCCATCATTGAATGATAAGAAAGCACAATACTTTTTATAGGCTCATGATGGTTCCCTTTTTCTTCACTGTGCCTATGGGATTCAGGCATTGCATCTCTCTCTAGTAAATTATAGAGTCTACGGCAAGAAGAATATAGAGGAATTACAAGTGAAACCACTTTCATGCAAACACTACAGCAAGAAACTGTTAAAAGATAGGCATAGGAACCCACCATAAGCAAGGGTGTATGAGGGCAGATGGGTGTGAATAGCCTGAAGGACAGGAGAAACCCTAACCCTAGCTAGGCAAAGGCTATATAAACAGCCTATGGGTCACTATCAAGTGTAAGATAGAGTGTACCCAAGTTCTACCTTGAGCAACTTAGTAAACAAGAATTTGTTCTTGTACTTTGAGCTCCTATCTCCCTCTTGTGCATAATTTTCTTGTTGCAACTCTGGTTTTCCACATGGTATCAGACCCTTCTCTGATCCTTTCAGCTTCCTCAAACCTTAGCCTCACTAAATGCACAAGAAAATCTTCATTTCTCTCATCTTAGACCTTCAAACTCCATAGCCAGCTTGACCCCCTGACCTTGGAGGACAAGAGGAAGCCAAAGGAGAGCATTTCAGCTCCTGGCTTCAATTAAGAACTTTTTCCCTGACACAAGGAAACCACATGGCACTTCAAAGGGCAACATTGGGCAGCGTGGTAGATGGCATTGAAGAAATCATCAAAATGGCGCAGATCTGCAGACGTCGACTTTCAGATATCAGTGCAACTTGAATACTTAGCAATCTCTCCAATAATCATAGGGCTTACAAAGCCCCCTCAGTGGGATTGTCTCCCTCTAAAAGGGTTTGCTAAAATTCTTCTTGTATTGGCTGCAATCAACCAAACCTTAACTATCAGTTTCCTGGCAGCCATAACCAGGAAGCTTCAAGCTTTTTCATCCTTCAAATTTTTCAATGTTTGAACACTAACAGTGATTCTAGTCACTGAATAATCCTCTCCAAAGTTAGTTGAAGGTCTAAAAGCTTCATTTCAATACTTTTACACTCGGTGGGTCCTTTTAATTCAGTAAACACTTCACATCTTACATCTCAAGTGGCATAAAATTTGAGATGAGTGCTTGTAAGCACTAAACCACACTGCTCAATCATTTTGCTGCTAGTATTTACTCAATCTGAGTTTTTTCATTACAAATTAAAACCATTAAGTGCTCTACTTCATTTTGTAAGGCTATGTGTACAAGTATAAACACATAGACCATCCTATCCTAAACTTGTCTTGCTTACTGCATATCATGTGTAGTTTCTTTCAAATACCTTGGTCAATAAGATGAGTGTCATTGTACTCTCCTTGGAATCATCAGCAATAAGCATTGAAATCATAGATTTGTCGTCCTTGTCCAACACAAGGTGCATCAACTAAACCATACCACAAGGAGGAGCCAAAAGTCCAATCTCGGTTCACATCATTGAAGCCTAAAAAGGCCATTAAACCTCAAAAGAAGATTGCACATAAGAAAGGACCACCAAAGTCATATTTTGAAGTATTACATATGTATGATTTTTAGCCTTTCTCTTCATTGCAATTTTGGATATCGATTGTTTGTAACACTGACCTTGATTTTCTTTCGCATTCATTGGCAAGTTTGTAAGGGACTAGACATAGTCCTTGTCTTAGCAAGTGGTAAGACCTTCCCAATGGCCACAACCTATGTTGATGACCGCTCTCAAATTCGTAAATTTGATGGCAAATATTTCCACCCATGGTAGGTACTTATCAAGTACAAGATGATGGAGAGCGGGTATTGGCCTCTCATTCAAGGCACTAGAGCTGTAAACTCTGCAAATCTGGTTGATGTAGAGGATGACCAATGTGCCCAAGCAATCATAATGTTACACTTAGATGAGTCCTTGATTCATCATGTTGATCAACTTAATACTGCTAAAGAAAAATGGGATGAGCTTGCAAATCTCTATGGATCCACTAGTAAAAATACTAAAATCTTCCTTAAATTTGAATTCTTTAGCGTGGAATATAGATCAGGAGAAGTCTTGGAAAAATTCATTTCTCACATGAAGGGACTCACGGCACAGCTTGCCTCAGTACAAGCTCCAATCCATTAAGAGGATGCTATTGTTATTCTCCTAAAAGCTGTAAAAAAGGTGTTTCCTACCCTTATAACCACTCTTACCAACATTCCAAATCCTACCTTGGCAAGTACCATCCAATCATATTTGGATGAAGAAAAGAGGAACCACAAAGAAGGCAGCACCAATCAGGCATCTTCAACTTCTCGTGATCAAGTTTTGGTACATACGGTTCTCACTAAATGTTCTTTTTGTAAGAAAAAATGGCATATTGTAAACAGTTGTTGGAAGAAGTATTCCCAAAAAATGAAATGTAACAAATGCAAGAAGACAGGGCATATCACTAGTAAATGCCCCAACATTCATGAAGTACCCAAAGAATTGGTGGCCAACCATGCCTCCAATCCATCTGATGATCGACTTTTTTGAGTCTCTAAACCATCTACCTATAAACACTCTTGTAGCATGATCTAAAAAGGCATCCCATTTGTTTTGTTGGGGGGGGGGGAACATTTTACATGCCTCGTAATACAATGCCACCCTGGCATTAAGGGGGGGTGTTAGAAGATAGGCATAGGAACCCACCATAAGCAAGGGTGTATGAGGGAAGATGGGTGTGAATAGCCTGAAGGACAAGGGAATCCTAACCCTAGCTAGGCAGAGGCTATATAAACAGCCTTGTCAAGATTGTGGGAGAGAATGAAGGAGTCTCACTTGTAGCTTTCTTGCTTGCACAATGGGGGAATACACACAAGGGTGGAGGCTGAAAACAGTTTTCCTCTTCTTAGTTGTGTAAGCCAAAAGAACTCAAGTACAAAGAAATAGAAGAACCCTAGATATGGGTCTCAAACCAAACTCAACTAACTAAGGTGGCATACTAACTGAGCCACGAACTAGAGTAGATAAGGATAGCTATCATGTAGCTATTATTCAGGGGCGGTGTACCAACCGCATCTGCAACTGACAAGTCGGTGACATAAATACACAACGGTCACCCTGGCGTATCACGAGTGGAGCTCGATATCTCAACACTCCCCCTCGAGCTCAATCCCAATTCCTGCACACCAAGCAGGTCTCTGAACTTGCGCAGCTTCTCTGCGCCCAATGCCTTCGTGAATATGTCAGCTACCTGATCCTCTGTGCTGACATAAACTAGATCAATAAGACCTAGTAAAACCCTCTCTCGCACATAGTGATAATGCACCTCAATGTGCTTTGTTCTAGCATGATAGACTGGGTTATTTTCCAAGTGTATACTACTCATGTTGTCACAATAAATGACAACTGGCCCATCTGTAGACTGATGCATATCATAAAGTAGCTTATGCAACCAAGCTACCTCACATGCAGCCATTGCTGCACCCCTGTACTCAGCCTCTGTGCTCGACAAGGCAACTGTAGGCTGTTTCTTGCTGCTCCAAGTGACTGCAGCACTCCCAAAAGAGAACACATATCCACTGGTAGAACGTCTATCAGAAATGCTACCAGCCCAATCAGCATCAGTGTATCCATGCAACTGTATCTGAACCCCAGTCTCATAAAATAGTCCATACTGCAATGTGGACTTCACATACCTGAGTATGCGTCTAGCCGCATCCAAATGCAGTTTCCTTGGAGCCTGCATAAACTGACTTACCAATCCAACAGCATAGCTCAAATCTGGCCTGGTAATAGTCATATAAATCAAGCTTCCTACTATGCGTCTGTACATAGTAGGGTCTTCCAGAAGCTCACCTGCATCTGCGCTCAGCTTCACATTCTGCTCCAAAGGAACTGAAATAGGCTTACAGCCTGTCATCCCATATTTGGACAACATGTCCAATCCATACTGCCTCTGCAAGTGCTGTATCCCACTTGGTGATCTAATCACCTCAATGCCCAAGAAATAACGCAGCTCTCCCAAATCCTTCATCTCAAACTTCTGCTTCAATAGCATTTTCACATGAAGGATATCTTCATCACTGTCACCTGTCATAATCAAATCATCAACATAAATGACAAGTAGCATAATACCTTTCTCTGTTTTTCTCACATAAAGTGAGAAATCTGCCTTGGAAATCTGAAAGCCAATAGTGACAAGATACTGTCCTATCTTGTCAGACCATGCTCTAGGTGCTTGCTTCAAGCCATACAAAGCTTTCTTCAACCTGCAAACAAACTCAGGATGAACAGCATGCACATAACCTGGTGGCTGCTCCATATATACCTCTTCTTGCAAATCACCATGCAAGAAGGCATTCTTTACATCCATCTGATGTAAAGACCATCCCTTTGATGCAGCCATAGCAATGACTGCTCTTACGGTTGCCATCCTTGCAACCGGACTGAATGTTTCTTCATAGTCAATGCCATATGTTTGTGCATACCCCTTGACTACTAATCTTGCCTTGTATCTGTTCACAGAACCATCTACATTGTGCTTCACCTTATAAACCCACTTACAGCCAATTGCATTCTTACCTTTAGGCAAAGGTACCAATTCCCATGTAGCATTTGCTTCCAAGGCATCCATTTCTTCATCCATGGCTTTCTCCCATTTTTCTTTTCCCATGGCTTGCTCAAAAGAAGTGGGTTCTGGTTCCTGTATCACTTTGACCATATATGCATAGTGAATGGCTGTAAATCCATCATATTTCAGCCTATCCACAGGATACCTAACTCTGGTAGACCTGCGCAAAGTGGGTTCACTCCCAGGTGCTCTCAAAACATCCCTGGTCTTCCTTACTCCAGGTGTAACAATAGAAGGAATACCCAACTCATCATCAATGCTCTGTTCTGAGCCACTGGATTCACCATCCACATAAGAGTGACCTGCATTCACATCAAACATGGGCTGATCAACCTTCTCTTTTCCTTTTCGTGATACCTGCATACCACTATCTGCATTACTTTGAGAAGATTCTCCTGATCTCAATCTGCCTGTCCATGGCGAAGAGTGTGAACCACTACTAGAGGACGCTCCAGGTCCACTAATATTTTGTGACTGCTGCTGTGAATTCTGTGCAGCATTACCATTTTGTGCCTCTACATCATCAATCACATTTACTGGTTTATACCAGCTACTCATCTCATCAAAAACAACATCTCTGCTCACTGTAAACTTACGAGTAGAAGGGTTATAGCATCTATACCCTTTTTGCTGCAGAGAGTAACCAATAAAGATGCACTTCTCAGCTTTTGGATCCAACTTGGATCTCAACTCATCTGGCACATGTACATAGGCAATGCAACCAAAAATTTTCAAATGAGAAATATCTGGTTTCCTACCAGTATACCTCTCCTCTGGAGTCATTCCATGTATTGCTGCAGTGGGAGTCCTGTTCATTATGTAGATTGCTGTAGCAACTGCTTCAGTCCAATAAAAATCTGGCAGGTCTTTTTCATTGAGCATGGCACGAGACACCTCTCCAATATGTCTGTTTTTTCTTTCTACAATTCCATTTTGCTGTGGGGTATGACTGCATGAATATTGCTGCTTTATGCCATGCTCCTGCAGGAACCTTGTAAACTCATTTGAGAGGTACTCTCCCCCTCCATCTGACCTTAGGCATTTTACTTGCAGACCTGTTTCTTTTTCAACCATAGCTTTAAGAGTTTTGAAATGCCCAAAAACTTCACTTTTCTTTTTCATAAAATACACCCAAACTTTTCTGCTATAGTCATCAATAAAACTGACAAAATAATGACAGCCTCCAAGAGATGCAGCTTTAGTAGTCCACACATCAGAGTGGATTAATTCCAATGGCTTCTTACTCTCTTGAACATGTCTAGGAAATGGTTTCCTTGCCTGTTTTCCAAACTGACAGGCTTCACATACCTTATGCATTTCTGCAACCTTGAATTTTGGCAATCCTGCAACAATATTTTGGGCCTACATTGATTTAAGTCGCTGTACATTAACATGACCAATGCGTTTATGCCAGATATCAATATCTGCAACTACACTGGTCCCATGTGCAAACATTGCTGCACTCAATTCAGACATGTCTGCATCCAATGTAAACATACTGCCCTTCTTCTTTCCTTTTGCTATCAAGCGACCTTTATTTTTCATATCCTCAACAAAGCATCCATGAGGATTAAATCTGACCTGCAAGCCCTGCTCAACCATTTGACCAACAGAAACCAGATTCTTGGTGATATTCGGGACATGAAATACATCGGACAGGTATTTCTTTTTCCCATCCTGCATAGACAAGGGAATTTTTCCAATCTACACAATAGGATGTACAGTATCATCACCAGTCTCCACAAATCCTGGTTTTTCCATTTTCCTTGCATCCTCCATCCATTCTGCATGACCTGTCATGTGGTTTGATGCACCTGAGTCAACATACCATACATCGTTGCTTTCTTCTGCACTTGTCACAGAATTGTTCATGTGCTGCACCATGAACAAATGCTCATTTCTGTCACCACCCTGTCTACTAGAAGATGCATAATTCCCTTGTTGCAGTTTTCCATTCATGATGTCATTCTGCTTTTTATAGCAGTCTTTAGCCATATGACCCATTTTACCACAGTAGTAGCATTCAATATTACTGTTTGCATTTTGACCTCTTTGCCATCCACCACGACCTCTTTGGCTCCCCCTGCCTCTAGAGTTACCACGTCCTCCTCCATAGGACTGGTTTTCTTGAGTTTGCTGCATATTCTGATTTCTACCACGGCCTCCAAATCGGCCTCCTCTACCTCTGCCTCTACCTCTTCCAGCATTTGAGTAGAAGACAGCTTCTTTTGAAGTTCCTCCTGAAGAAGATGCACCACCATTTCTCTCCTCCTCAGAAATTAGAAGAGCAATCAACTCCTCAAAATCAGGAAATCTTTCACGAACTGAAATGGATGTCCGAAACTGTGCATAATCCTTTCCTAGACCATTCAAGGTCACGGAAACTAAATCATCATCTTCCACTGGCGACCCAATGGAAGCAAGTGCATCTGCAATCTTCTTCACCTTCATGTGGTAGTCATTGATGCTCATATTTTCTCTTTGCACATTGTGCAACTCTTGCTTGAGCTGCATTTTCCTGGCTTGTGTATTTGTGCTATACATCTTTGACAGAGTATCCCATGCCTCCTTTGGCATACTTGCATCTTGAATATGCACAATCATAGAGTCTGAAATGCTGATAGACAGCCAATACATAACTTTCCTGGCTCTCTCATGCCATGCTTTAAATGCTTGCATTTGCTGTTGATTGGGAACATCAGGAAGAACTGGTTCTTCTTCATTTCCTGCAACAAATTCCCAATATCCTTTTCCCATAAGGAAATTCGTCATTCTAAACTTCCATGCTTGGAAGTTGTTCTTGTCAAGCTTTTCAGTGACAATCTGTGAGAGAGAATCAGACGCCATTACAGAATACTGCAAAAAGTTCTGTCACTGCAAAGAACACAGCTTCAGCCTCACAAGGGCAAATCTGCAAAACTGGCGAAAGTGGTATTTGACCACACAGTCACTTCCTAGTGACGATTTTACATAAACAGAAACCAAGGATGATTCTGTAACTCCCAATATCTCTGCGCACAAGCATACAATGCAATTTCTGTGGTAACTTTTCACCGACCTGTAGAACAGTGGTCGCACAGCATAAAACAGGGCTTTTTCCTGAGTGCGTGCAGAAAACTTCCGCCTCCAAAACAGGCCCCGAAATGGCCTCAAATCAAAAAAATAGGGTCGCCAAGAGCTAAAGCTCTATCCCGCAGCATATACTGCCCTCTTGCTGCAGCGCGAAGGGCGTCTCAACCTGAGACAATGCACTCCTGCAATTTCCGGCTGTGCTACCTGCAGAGATCTACTCCCAAAACAGAAAATGAAAGCAACACTGCTCCTCTTACCAGAACACCGCGAGCTTGGCTTGCTTTCTTGAGCTCCTTACCACGAACAAGGCTCTGATACCATGTCAAGATTGTGGGAGAGAAGGAAGGAGTCTCACTTGTAGCTTTCTTAGTTGTGTAAGCCAAAAGAACTCAAGTACAAAGAAATAGAAGAACCCTAGATATGGGTCTCAAACCAAACTCAACTAACTAAGGTGGCATACTAACTGAGCCACGAACTAGAGTAGATAAGGATAGCTATCATGTAGCTATTATTCAGGGGCGGTGTACCAACCGCATCTGCAACTGACAAGTCGGTGACATAAATACACAACGGTCACCCTGGCGTATCACGAGTGGAGCTCGATATCTCAACAAGCCTATGGGTCACTATCAAGTGTGAGATAGAGTGTACCCAAGTTGTACCTTGAGCAACTTAGTACAAGATTTTGTTCTTGTACTTTGAGCTCCTATCTCCCTCTTGTGAACACTTTTCTCGCTGCAACTCCGGTTTTCCACAGAAACATGCTACATTCGTAGCTCTTGTGGGGCCAACAATGTTCAAAAATATGACACACTTTGTCAAACGCTACAATGAGTGCAGATGAACAAAATTTCCAATATCAAAGGTCAATATGGATAATAAATTTTGTGCCACCCATTAGCCCCATTGCTTTTAGTGCTCACAAGTATGCTACATTATTGCAGCCATAGCTCACATGAAAAATTTGGTAAAGCTAGGGCCACTCATAAAATTGATGTCCAAAGAATGGCCAAATTCTTGTCAAAGCACGTCATTTCCAAATTTTGTGTCCCCACCAAGTTTGTCAGTGACCAAGGGACTCATTTTATAGATGTAGTAATCATATATCTTTTATCTACATTCTTGGTCCTAGATTGAAAATCTTGATATAGAGATGCTAGATAAAAGATTGGGGTGGGGAAAACATTTTGTCTACATTCTTGCTTTAATTCTTGATATAGAGATGTTGCAAACAAAGTACTGCAAAATGTACTATAACATTTTCCACGTGCTCCACGTATAAAGTATATTTTTCAAAGCCATGAACTATCAAAACTTATGGATTGGTGGTCAAAAAATTCAAACAAAGATGAGATTATCCATATCCTGGCTTATTGTCCCTCAAGCACATTGATGCCACATGACCAGATTTTGGAATAGAGCTGTGCAACATCAAGATAGGTGTGGCCTTGGATGGTGTTATTAGTGGATGGTGTCAATCCATTCTTCATGAGCTGAAGAAAATGGTCAAGATGGCTAGTTGTGGTAATAAACTACAACTTTTTGCATTTCCTTTGCATGAAAAAAGAGCATCTAATATTGTCTTTATTGATCCTTGATAAATGCTAAGTAAAGGACATAAACATATATTTGCAACCTCTTATCGATGACGTGTAGGCTTTATGGAAAAAGATAGATGTGGTTAATGTGTCTAATGCCAAAAATAAGAAAAACTTCAAAGTTTGTGGTATCATAGCTTCGATTATCCATGACTTTTCTGATTGTGGATTTTTCTCTAGTATGCACGATGTTCATTCAGTTTGTATCAAATTCAAGTTTATATTCAAACCTTGTTATGCAAACTAAAGTGATTGCTTTTGTGTAGATCCACGGCTATGAGGCTTACAGTGATTGGTTAAGATCAATATATAGGAAAAGTCTTGAGAGCTGAATTTTAGAGTCAAATTTAAAGCGCAAAAGTGGCACGAGATCCATAAAAGAGGTGCCTTTAGCAAAAAATGTGTCTATCACTGATCAAGGAGCTAGAGTTTTCCTAGGTGCATTTCGATGTCAGCAATCCAATGCAAGTGACCGTTTGTCAACTGGAGTCCATTTCACCCCCCATTTAATGGCTACAAGGTTTGGCATTATGAAGCAACCACCTAATCTGAAACTTAGAAAGCAAGTGACAGGGGCCAGGATAATAGTTTTTTAAATGCCTAGAAGCCACCCGTCCAATCGGATCGCAAATTTGATGTCGTTTTCCCCTCTGTTTGGACCGAAACCACTTTTGCAGAATAGTGTGAACAGAAGAAAGTGAACTGGTTATTTTAGAGATTAAAGACTGATGTGTTTAAAAGAAGGATGCAACCAAGAAACATGACAGGGGGGGTGGGGGGGAGGGGGCTGCATTTTTTTGGTGACCCCTTAATCCATTGAAAATTTGGTTTCTTTACTCATTCGAATCAGATTTCATGATCCTGGCCATGGATTCCCTACGATGAGGGAGAATGGATGCTGGTTCATGAGATGAGATGTGATGAATGGAATAAGGAAGTGCAAAGGAGGCATTAGTGACTATAAAAGAGCATTAGCGGCTTCTCGTTTTCGAAATACAACACGTGCGTATGCGGATTATAGTGTAAGCCGTCTTTTATTGAGTTTTATGATGAATCTTTTGTTCTTATCATAGAAAATGATTAGAAATGGTTGAATATGCTTGAATATTCCTAAAATCATAGAATAATTAGTAATTTTCATCAATTCACATAATGAAAATCAAAACTATAAAACCCACAATGCGAGATTTAGTAGAATTTTCATGGGTTTTTTAATTCAAATGTTGTTCTTGTAGAGTGATATTGAATATAATACTGAATTATTATCCACATAATCATTATAAATTTGAAAATAAAAATATCAATTAATATTAAAATAAATGATAAAAATATTAAAAATGAAATTTGTAATGGAAATTTTTAATTTTTATGTGTAAAATTTTACTATAAAGAAGGTATATATGTATGGATGTATGATAAAGATAGGGCATGGAGATATGCCTCATCCTACCTCCATATTTATGTGAAAATGTGTATTTATCGCTTTTCTACATAGAAAAATGATATGAAACACCCTTTTAAACCGTGCATGATTGCAAAATCTAAACGGTAGGGGGAAAGGGATGGTGGAAAGTGAAGTATCAATTAAATTCTAATTTCCATACATATCGTGACATATAGGATAGGCTTCATTTAATTTTAAAGGGACAGTATTAGTCTGATATTATTTCTAAGCAACATAGCACTTTGTTAGAAAGGAAATCATTGAGAGAATGTTTTTCACATGATATGTTGGCTTATTTGTGGTTAATTTGTTTGAGCACTATATGGCATTACACCTTGCATTTGCATTCTTATATATAGTATCAAGAAAGAGGAAGTCTCGTGGATTACGATTGGTTGCTAAAAGTGTTTGACGAATGATGATAGTGTGAGGATCCCTGAGATGTAGGATAGTACGATTTTCTTTGGGGATTGATTAAGTGAGGAAACAAAATTATCTCTTGGAACACTTTATCAAAAGAGTGGACAATGTGATGATTGTGTTTTATGTTTGAGATTGCACATCCTGGGGTCAATCTTCGGGGTGTAGGAGAGCTATAGGAGCCACAACGATCAGCTGGGGGGTGCTTTGCTGCATGGATCAACGTGTATGTAGCATTAAATTTTACATTGTTTATGCAACTTTAAAAGTCGTGGAATAATTAAAAACATATCCTTCTTAATAATTAGCTCTTACCCAAACTAAAGCTTCACAGCTCCAAATTCCTATATCAAAAAAAACACCCAAATTTGATTCCTAACCTAACCATGCATGCTTCCTAAACACACAGCATACATGCAAAATATCAATTCCTCCACCAATCCCTTCTACACACATCTACAAGCTTCCTATTTCTACACACACCAAGAGAGCAAGCACCACACTTGGTCGATTCCACCCACATCCTAGAAAATGGAACCAAAATGTCGAGCCTCATGTGTGCTCAACAATGGGACATGGGCACATCTCTCACTAATTCAAGAGTTCAACCAACCACAATAGATGATCTATCACCTAGTTGCCCACTCTCCAACTCAAAACCATTGCACACTTTTCTCATAGAAACCATGCAAGATGAAGTTCAATAGTCTATGATATTGTAGTAGAGACATGTCTTTATCTTCTTGTCATTATAGTCCTTACTTAAAGTGGAGTAGGTGGTCTTTCATCCTCATGTAAGCAATTTGCATGGCAAGCTCTCATCCCAATGCTCTTGAACCTCCTTCCACACTTGGGTATTGCACAAGCAAGTGGAAAAAAAAGAAGAGAACAATGGATACGATGTCTCTCTCTCTCTCTCTCTCTCTCTCTCTCTCTCTCTCTCTCTCTCTCTCTCTCTCTCTCTCTCTCTCTCTCTCTCTCTCTCTCTCTCTCACTCTCATAATTGAAATCCAACTAAGTGAAAAAATTTCTCTATTCTACCACCAAGAAATTTTACAACTTGTATGAGCAAGCCCAATCCTGACATAAATATTTACAACAATATTATTTATTTCAACAACTTTGAAGTGTGTATTGTGAACGGATGGCACCTCAGATAATTTTTCATTTCCAATTTGAATTCCGAATCTTTGCTTGGCTTCGCTTTTTGAGGGTTAACAACCCATTGCCCTTTACCCCCAGCAAAAGTTAGCTAAAAGCTCATAAATGACTTGAAGTTATCAATAGCTCAATTGCACTTTTCAAAGCTAGATCAATAAAATATTATTTGAAAGCTCATAGTTTAATGTTTCAACCCCCATAAATGAGCTTAAATAGTGTGAAATTATTAAAATTTTTGTGAGCATAACTTAGTTCCATTCTAGACTGAACATTGGAGAGCTAGTTATTTAGCCCAAGAGTGGTACTTTTTTTAGACAAGTGCTAGCGTAGACCACTCATGGGCTCAAAAAATTGGATCTTTGTGTCGAGCAAAAATGGGTCATGTTTATAGAGGTTTTCAAGGTTTTTTGGGCATTTTGAGCTCATTTTTGGGTTGAATTCACCCTATGTTTTTCAAAAAAACATATATGTTAAAGCATATCTAGATGTCACCTAGAAGCAAAATTTTGTTGCATAATTCCAAGATGATACACCTAGTGATATCACCTAGAAGCTAATAAGCCATGTAATCACAAAGGGTGATTCAAGGACCCACCGAAGGGGGGTGTTAAGAAAGTAGCCAAGGTTCACATTTGCTTATATGCAAGTTAAGTTGTACAACATAAGCCAGGTAGAGAGGTTATGCCCTCCATATAAAATGGCCTTCGGCTTATTATACTCAATAACAAGTAATGCCAACAATAGTGGGGCATCCTCTAGTAAGTCTCCAAGTTGATTCCTTTGTTCACTTTAACTTTTATTTACATTACATTATGTCCTTCCTTGTGTATAATACAATGCACCCTAAGTCATTAGACATAATTTAGTAAAAATGTATTAGCTCATCTACCCTACTTTTCTTCCTTGAAAAATATTAATTTATTGTGTAGGTGGGAAAGCCATATAGTGCTTCCTATCCTCCATGAACAAATTTGATTCATCTCATAGAGTTTATAATATTGTAAAGAGCTAAGAATAACTTGGCATCGACAAGTCAAGAAACTAAGTACCTTCTTGGAGATGAAGGCTTGCCATCATTGACTTGAGGAGATATACTCCAAGCCTTCCTTGATAAGGATACTTATTTTCTTAAGTAACGTGAGAGGATCATAAGCCTTGATCTAGCTAATCTATTCAACCTAGAGATGCTATATTTGGGTGTGCCATGACATTGGTATTGGCATTATTTATGTTGCCATTACCAAGTCATTATAAAAAAATTGAAAATCCTTAAGCCATGTGGCAATATATAGCTTCGAGAAAATGCATGTGCTAAAAGAAAGAGTTTGATTTGGCTTCAAAAACAAGAAACGAAAAGCAACAAGCAACCGCAAATAGCACGATGCTACCTTTTAGAGGAAAATGTGGGTTGGCTTTGCACAAACTCCCTTAATGCTCTTTTCTTTCCTTATTTTTCCACAACGCGCTACTGTTTCCTAATGGATCTAGAAACTATCAAGCAAGAAGAGAGGTTGTCAAGTGAGGCTATGAGGTACAAGGGCGACAAATTCTTAACAATATATTTTCTATGGCAACGAATAGTTAGTGTATGAAACATACAGCACAAACATAGTAGTTTCTAGTTGTTTCTTCAACCTTCTAAACATTCTTATTTTCCCCTTTGAATGCATACTATACAAACTAACATGGATAAACAACCATTATTATCACAACTTTCACCTACCAACAAATCCTCAAGTAAGTTTCCTAACTTGCAAAGCTCATTCTCTGCCATCCAATACTCTTTTTAATAACACCCATTGAACTCATGAATTCTACTCATGTTGAAGAATCATCTTGTAGATTTTTTGTTATGAGCTAACCAAAGCCAACCAAACATAACAAGTCTGATATGAAGATGAGAACGGTAATAATTTGTATAAGTTTTGTGTGTGTGTGTGTGTGTGTGTACGTGCGTGCGTGCGTGCGTGCGTGCGTGCGTGCGCGCGCGCGCGTACCTAAGAGAGCGAGAGAGAGAGAGAGAGAGAGAGAGAGAGAGAGAGAGAGAGAGAGAGAGAGAGAGAGAGAGAGAGAGAGAGAGAGAGAGAGAGAGAGAGAGAATGAAGATGAACTACACTACTTCATTATTGAGTTGAAACTCAATGGTTGTAATCAAAAAATAGAAACCCTAATGTTGACATATCGAGCTCCACTCGTGATACGCCAGGGTGACCGTTGTATATTTATGTCACCGACTTGTCAGTTGCAGACGCGGTTGGTACACCGCCCATGAATAATAGCTACATGATAGCTATCCTTATCTACTCTAGTTCGTGGCTCAGTTAGTATGCCACCTTAGTTAGTTGAGTTTGGTTTGAGACCCATATATAGGGTTCTTCTATTTCTTTGTACTAGAGTTCTTTTGGCTTACACAACTAAGAAAAGGAAAACTGTTTTCAGCCTCCACCCTTGTGTGTCTTCCCCTATTGTGCAAGCAAGAAAGCTTCAAGCGAGACTCCTTCCTTCTCTCCCACAATCTTGACATGGTATCAGAGCCTTGTTCGTGGTAAGGAGCTCAAGAAAGCAAGCCAAGCTCGCGGTGGTCTGGTAAGAGGAGCAGTGTTGCTTTCATTTCCTGTTTTGGGAGCAGATCTCTGCAGGTAGCACAGCCGGAAATTGCAGGAGTGCATTGTCTCAGGTTGAGACGCCCTTCGCGGTGAAGCAAGAGGGCAGTATATGCTGCGGGCAAGGGCTTTAGCCCTTGGCGACCTTGTTTTTTTTATTTGAGGCCATTTCGGGGCCTGTTTTGCAGACGGAAGTTTTCTGCACGCACTCAAGAAAAGGCTCAGTTTTATGCTGTGCGACCACTGTTCTACAGGTCGGTGAAAAGTTACTGTAGAAATTGCATCGTATGCTTGTGCGCAGAGACATTGGGAGTTTCAGAATCATCCTTGGTTCCTGTTTATGCAAAATCGTCACTAGGAAGTGACTGTGTGGTCAAATACCACTTTTGCCAGTTTTGCAGATTTGCCCTTGTGAGGGTGAAGCTGTGTTTTTTGCAGTGACAGAATTTCTTGCAGTATTCTGTAATGGCGTCTGATTCTCTTTCACAGATTGTCACTGAAAAGCTTGACAAGAACAACTTCCAGGCATGGAAGTTTAGAATGACGAATTTCCTTATGGGAAAAGGATATTGGGAATTTGTTGCAGGAAATGAAGAAGAACCAGTTCTTCCGGATGTTCCCAATCAACAACAAATGCAGGCATTTAAAACATGGCATGAGAGAGCCAGGAAAGTTATGTATTGGCTGTCTATCAGTATTTCAGACTCTATGATTGTGCATATTCAGGATGCAAGTACGCCAAAGGAGGCATGGGATACTTTGTCAAAAATGTATAGCACAAATACGCAAGCCAGGAAAATGCAGCTCAAGCAAGAGTTGCATAATGTGCAAAGAGAAAGTATGAGCATCAACGACTACCACATGAAGGTGAAGAAGATTGCAGATGCACTTGCTTCCATTGGGTCGCCAGTGGAAGATGATGATTTAGTTTCCGTGACCTTGAATGGTCTAGGAAAGGATTATGCACAGTTTCGGACATCCATTTCAGTTCGTGAAAGATTTCCTGATTTTGAGGAGTTGATTGCTCTTCTAATTTCTGAGGAACAGAGAAATGGTGGTGCATCTTCTTCAGGAGGAACTTCAAAAGAAGCTGTCTTCTACTCAAATGCTGGAAGAGGTAGAGGCAGAGGTAGAGGAGGCCGATTTGGAGGCCGTGGCAGAAATCAGAATATGCAGCAAACTCAAGAAAACCAGTCCTATGGAGGAGGACGTGGTAACTCTAGAGGCAGGGGGAGCCAAAGAGGTCGTGGTGGATGGCAAAGAGGCCAAAATGCAAACAGTAATGTTGAATGCTACTACTGTGGTAAAATGGGTCATATGGCTAAAGACTGCTATAAAAAGCAGAATGACATCATGAATGGAAAACTGCAACAAGGGAATTATGCATCTTCTAGTAGACAGGGTGATGACAGAAATGAGCATTTGTTCATGGTGCAGCACATGAACAATTCTATGACAAGTGCAGAAGAAAGCAATGATGTATGGTATGTTGACTCAGGTGCATCAAACCACATGACAGGTCATGCAGAATGGATGGAGGATGCAAGGAAAATGGAAAAACCAGGATTTGTGGAGACTGGTGATGATACTGCACATCCTATTGTGCAGATTGGAAAAATTCCCTTGTCTATGCAGGGTGGGAAAAAGAAATACCTGTCCGATGTATTTCATGTCCCGAATATCACCAAGAATCTGGTTTCAGTTGGTCAAATGGTTGAACAGGGCTTGCAGGTCAGATTTAATCCTCATGGATGCTTTGTTGAGGATATGAAAAATAAAGGTCGCTTGATAGCAAAAGGAAAGAAGAAGGGCAGAATGTTTACATTGGATGCAGACATGTCTGAATTGAGTGCAGCAATGTTTGCACATGGGACCGATGTAGTTGCAGATATTGATATCTGGCATAAACGCATTGGTCATGTTAATGTACAGCGACTTAAATCAATGCAGGCCCAAAATATTGTTAAAGGATTGCCCAAATTCAAGGTTGCAGAAATGCATAAGGTATGTGAAGCCTGTCAGTTTGGAAAACAGGCAAAGAAACCATTTCCTAGACATGTTCAAGAGAGTGAGAAGCCATTGGAATTAATTCACTCTGATGTGTGGACAACTAAAGCTGCATCTCTTGGAGGCTGTCATTATTTTGTCAGTTTTATTGATGACTATAGCAGAAAAGTTTGGGTGTATTTTATGAAAAAGAAAAGTGAAGTTTTTGGGCATTTCAAAACTCTTAAAGCTATGGTTGAAAAAGAAACAGGCTTGCAGATAAAATGCCTAAGGTCAGATGGAGGGGGAGAGTACCTCTCAAATGAGTTTGCAAAGTTCTTGCAGGAGCATGGCATAAAGCAGCAATATTCATGCAGTTATACCCCACAACAAAATGGAATTGCAGAAAGGAAAAACAGGCATATTGGAGAGGTATCTCGTGCCATGCTCAATGAAAAAGACTTGCCAGATTTTTATTGGGCTGAAGCAGTTGCTACAGCAGTCTACATAATGAACAGGACTCCCACTGCAGCAATACATGGAATGACTCCAGAGGAGAGGTATACTGGTAGGAAACCAGATATTTCTCATTTGAAAATTTTTGGTTGCATTGCCTATGTACATGTGCCAGATGAGCTGAGATCCAAGTTGGATCCAAAAGCTGAGAAGTGCATCTTTATTGGTTACTCTCTGCAGCAAAAAGGGTATAGATGCTATAACCCTTCTACTCGTAAGTTTACAGTGAGCAGAGATGTTGTTTTTGATGAGATGAGTAGCTGGTATAAACCAGTAAATGTGATTGATGATGAAGATGCACAAAATGGTAATGCTACACAGAATTCACAGCAGCAGTCACAAAATATTAGTGGACCTGGAGCGTCCTCTAGCAGTGGTTCACATTCTTCGCCATGGACAGGCAGATTGAGATCAGGAGAATCTTCTCAAAGCAATGCAGATAGTGGTATGCAGGTATCACGAAAAGGAAAAGAGAAGGTTGATCAGCCCATGTTTGATGTGAATGCAGGTCACTCTTATGTGGATGGTGAATCCAGTGGCTCAGAACAGAGCATTGATGATGAGTTGGGTATTCCTTCTATTGTTACACCTGGAGTAAGGAAGACCAGGGATGTTTTGAGAGCACCTGGGAGTGAACCTACTTTGCGCAGGTCTACAAGAGCTAGGTATCCTGTGGATAGGCTGAAATATGATGGATTTACAGCCATTCACTATGCATATATGGTCAAAGTGATACAGGAACCAGAACCCACATCTTTTGAGCAAGCCATGGGAAAAGAAAAATGGGAGAAAGCCATGGATGAAGAAATGGATGCCTTGGAAGCAAATGCTACATGGGAGTTAGTACCTTTGCCTAAAGGTAAGAATGCAATTGGCTGTAAGTGGGTTTATAAGGTGAAGCACAATGCTGATGGTTCTGTGAACAGATACAAGGCAAGATTAGTAGTCAAGGGGTATGCACAAACATATGGCATTGACTATGAAGAAACATTTAGTCCGGTTGCAAGGATGGCAACCGTAAGAGCAGTCATTGCTATGGCTGCATCAAAGGGATGGTCTTTACATCAGATGGATGTAAAGAATGCCTTCTTGCATGGTGATTTGCAAGAAGAGGTCTATATGGAGCAGCCACCAGGTTATGTGTATGCTGTTCATCCTGAGTTTGTTTGCAGGTTGAAGAAAGCCTTGTATGGCTTGAAGCAAGCACCTAGAGCATGGTCTGACAAGATAGGACAGTATCTTGTCACTATTGGCTTTCAGATTTCCAAGGCAGATTTCTCACTTTATGTGAGAAAAACAGAGAAAGGTATTATGCTGCTTGTCATTTATGTTGATGATTTGATTATGACAGGTGACAGTGATGAAGATATCCTTCATGTGAAAATGCTATTGAAGCAGAAGTTTGAGATGAAGGATTTGGGAGAGCTGCGTTATTTCTTGGGCATTGAGGTGATTAGATCACCAAGTGGGATACAGCTCTTGCAGAGGCAGTATGGATTGGACATGCTGTCCAAATATGGGATGACAGGCTGTAAGCCTATTTCAGTTCCTTTGGAGCAGAATGTGAAGCTGAGCGCAGATGCAGGTGAGCTTCTGGAAGACCCTACTATGTACAGACGCATAGTAGGAAGCTTGATTTATATGACTATTACCAGGCCAGATTTGAGTTATGCTGTTGGATTGGTAAGTCAGTTTATGCAGGCTCCAAGGAAATCGCATTTGGATGCGGCTAGACGCATACTCAGGTATGTGAAGTCCACATTGCAGTATGGACTATTTTATGAGACTGGGGTTCAGATACAGTTGCATAGATACACTGATGCTGATTGGGCTGGTAGTATTTCTGATAGACGATCTACCAGTGGATATGTATTCTCTTTTGGGAGTGCTGCAGTCACTTGGAGCAGCAAGAAACAGCCTACAGTTGCCTTGTCGAGCACAGAGGCTGAGTACAGGGGTGCAGCAATGGCTGCATGTGAGGTAGCTTGGTTGCATAAGCTACTTTATGATATGCATCAGTCTACAGATGGGCCAGTTGTCATTTATTGTAACAACATGAGTAGTATACACTTGGCAAATAACCCAGTCTATCATGCTAGAACAAAGCACATTGAGGTGCATTATCACTATGTGCGAGAGAGGGTTTTACTAGGTCTTATTGATCTAGTTTATGTCAGCACAGAGGATCAGGTAGCTGACATATTCACGAAGGCATTGGGCGCAGAGAAGCTGCGCAAGTTCAGAGACCTGCTTGGTGTGCAGGAATTGGGATTGAGCTCGAGGGGGAGTGTTGACATATCGAGCTCCACTCGTGATACGCCAGGGTGACCGTTGTATATTTATGTCACCGACTTGTCAGTTGCAGACGCGGTTGGTACACCGCCCATGAATAATAGCTACATGATAGCTATCCTTATCTACTCTAGTTCGTGGCTCAGTTAGTATGCCACCTTAGTTAGTTGAGTTTGGTTTGAGACCCATATATAGGGTTCTTCTATTTCTTTGTACTAGAGTTCTTTTGGCTTACACAACTAAGAAGAGGAAAACTGTTTTCAGCCTCCACCCTTGTGTGTCTTCCCCTATTGTGCAAGCAAGAAAGCTTCAAGCGAGACTCCTTCCTTCTCTCCCACAATCTTGACACCTAATATGGCAATTGTGCCTTTTGTGTTCTTAGAAATGTTTGTGTTTGATTCCAAAGCTTCAAATTCATAGGCTCTTGCTTGATAGGCATGCCTTTTTTTTTTTAAATAAGAAGTGAATTATAAAGGTGCCTCAAGGGAAGCCCCAACATTTGAACTCACACACTTATGTACACACATGCGCTCAAACCACTTGGGCTACAACCCATTCGTATGTTGCTTAGTTGGGCTTGTGTTTGTCTTTTTTGCTACATTCTTCGCATTTAAATGATCTTCTTGTTTCAAATTTGCCACATGTGCATGTGCTTGAGTGCCAATTCAAGTCACCAATCAAATTAACACCCTTATTATAAGATCCCCTTCTCAATAACCCAAAAAAATATTGAGAAAAAGGACTAGACAAGGCAACTACGATTGTATCCATACTTCTAACATGTTAGACACTAATGTGTCTCTCATGAATGTCCTTCCTCAACCACCACTACTTCTATTATTTAAGAATCAATTCAATCATATTCAAGAGGCAATTCAATCTATTAATTGAGAAGAAATCCAATCATATATAAGACCAAACTAAATTGCAAAAGCATATTTCTCCATGACTTTCAAGGTTTTACATTACTAGCATGGATGGCAAATTGGTGCCATTCATTGCACAACCAAGAGAGAGGGACGATTAACTCTTAGAGCATGGAGAGCAACGGCAAGAAAAAAAAACAAATAGATGAATATGTTGGTGGGCAATCTCCAATGCTACACACACGCACACATGGGAGGGAGGGGAGCTTTTCACCATGCAAGTTAAAAGAGTGTTGACTTATAAGGTTTCAAAAGTGGTATAATAACTCAACTGGCTCAATGAGAACTTCATCAATATGCTTTTTATATGCACTTTCAATAGTTCAAGCTCAATTTCACAACCTTAATGTAGATCCAATCATCAAAAGCTTCAAACCATTGGTATAACTCAATGAGGGATCATTCCACATCATGAAATATTCAAAGGAATATATATTGAAATGTTTTCAATAGATACACAATAATGTATGCACACATTCTAAACACATCCATAAGAGCAATGTGTTAAAAGTTTATATTTTCTAATATAGTAGTTATCAAGTGTATCTTGATCTTCTTTACAAATGCATGGACTTCAAGAGAGATCATGTCTCAAACCTTTGGTATTTTATGGGTACAACAATAAATTACTTAAAACAATTCAATTGAGTTTATCACCTAGTAAGTTTAGTTTACAAACTAATCTCATTACAATAGATATTAACATTGAACACTTTAATGACTAGCATGCTAGCATTTGCAATTGGAGACCATATTTCATGATGTGATGATTGCATGACAATGTCCCAAAATTACTCATGCACCATCTACGGTAGACATTATGGGGGCAAAAAAGGCTCAATGAATATGTTTTATTGCATTGTTTGCATGATTTTACTTTGGATCTTCTTGGCTAAAACAATCAAACAATGCCCCAAATTTAACTTCCTTGATCTGCTTAAGATTGGTAAGTACATAGTAGACTCTCTTTGAGATGTGTTGCAATATCTAAACTGAAATTGCTTTCTCAAACTCCAAGGTCCCTATCAACATATATTGAACCAAACAATTGGACTATCATCCTTTCTTAGATCACTTCAACAAGCACACCTATTACACACCCCAAAACTCCTCATCTAAGATGCTTTGAGAGCATATAATGTAATTGAAAAACATTATCATGGATCACGAATTGGATGGACAATGTATTAATGATTTCCATAAAAGGACTAATTTTGCCCTATTTGTGAAGAGCACATTACTTTGAAAGGGGGGTCTAAATAGCCACAAAAATTGCTAGATTGAGCTTTTCCTACAAGAGAATAATGATAAGGTTTTAATAAGGAAAAATTACCTTATTGAATTTGAGTGAATTTTCGAATTAGTGCAACATCAATTTTTCCCACAAGAGCTAAAGCTAAGGTTTGGAAGTCTATTAATATATCTTGAAAGTTATGCACATGATCCATGGAAGCATAAGAAAGAGGCAACTACATTATTATGACATACTAAGAAGGTGCATTTATCATCTTTGACCAAGTTAACACATGCATTTATGGTATGGTGGTCTAGCCAACTTTTCCCAAGTTAACACATACATATACTTCTAGGGAGATTGAATTTAAAATTTTGGATGTTTTGAATATATCAATTTTGGACCAAGATAACCTAAGCATACTTTAGTATGGTGGCCTCACACAAAAAAGCGAGGCCACAAGTGGTTCTTAGAACAATCCTAGTATATGTTTCAAGCTAAAGGAGCTAGCAAACTCAATATAGTGGTCTCACATACAAAAGTGAGGCCACGTGGTTCCTAAAACACTCCCTACATATGTTTCAAGCTAAACGAGCAAGCAAGGTAGTCAAGAGTTGGACCCATACTTGAGATGTGTTTTGCAACATAGCAACTATAAGTCTCAAGCAAGGCTATGTGCTTTTCTTCAAAACTACCATCCACAAAGAACCATCTTATGCATCCCTTTTTTCCTCAATAATGTACCTAAATTCCATCATTATTTAAGACAACTTCAAGTGGGCCTTAGTGGTCCACAACTATCACAACAAGAAGCATACCCCTAAAAGGGCTTTTCCCTTGGAGAGTGCATTTCATTTTCATTCCATCAACCCAATTGAAGAACCACATCAAAAAATGCATGCTAGAAATAACGCCAAACATTCGGACAAGAACTATGACAACAAACGTAAAGGTCACAAAACAAATGACTCTATCTTTGGTGAAGCACAATCTCCTCACTGTTTGGCTGGTCATGTTCACAACCCAAATTTATCCGACTTAAAAATGTATCCTGCGTAGTTGAGGCAAGATAAGTATTTCAAGTGTTTGACAATGCCACTCACTTCAAATCTAAGAAAGCTAAATGTTTCGAGGGTGCAACCATGCATATGGAACATCATTTGGCCTATTTAAGCACACATATGTAAACAATATTTACACTACATACATCATATGAGGCTTGTCCTTCAGGAAAGCAAACCTTTCTTCCCTTAAGCAAAGAACTTATACACAAGGAGAAATATAAGCACACTAAAACTCAATGTTACACACTATCTTCCTATTCTGAATCGAGCGCATTCATTTTGGTGATTGGTTGTTATTAGAATTACATTATTTGCTATTTTGACTTATCACTTCAGAAGGCTTTACTACAAATTGAATCATGTATTACCTCTAGCTTTTTGCTGCTGAGAAGTATCAAGCGTTTCAATAATGATTCAAATAAAAAGCTTCATTTAATCGAAATAATCACATTGTTTCAATTGGAGCTGTGATCCATTGAGCTTATGCAGCACAAGAAATTCACAAAAATCACTTTGAGTTGTCAGCTTCATTGGATGTTTTTAGAATGAACATTTGGAGAGAGTGTTTCAAAACTACATATAACAGGAGCACCTCCTCCCAAAACACCGAACTAAAATCATGTTCAAGCCAACTAATCACCATTCTGATGGCATGTTTTACTGGCCAGCACACTTTGGGGCTTCAGTTCCTCCGTCCTGATCATTTGACAAGAATTTGCACCCCCATTATTTCTCTTATTAAAAAATCAAGATTTAGGATCTACTGCCAGCTATTGTGTTAAGTAAAATCAGAGTTTCTGATTTACTGCACATTAAGTTGTCATAATGAAGGCTGTTTTCTGTACCAACTCTTGTGCAGATTGCTGGACTTTCTGAACCATTAAGAAATGGACTTTCTTATGTGAGCAATAATTAGAGTTTGAATCAGGTAACACATGTACAAGGGCTACAACCGAATTGCAACTATTAAGCTTCGACATTCAGAAAGGTCGTAGCTTATCACAAAGAATCTCAGATTACTGGAAGAGACAGAACCTACCTTTTGATCTTGCAAGTTTTTAAACAACATGGTAAGTACACCAACCAAGCTCAATCCAAGCATATCTTATCTACCAAAATTTGAATGTCAATATGGTGTCAAGGTGGCGTTGCTTCCAAGCTGCAAGCTGTGAACTGGCAGAGACTTCTAGCTCGAAGTTAAAGACAGTAAAATGAGATGCAGTCAAACCTCCAAGGCAGAAACCACTATGATTGAGCTGGAAGGTGACGACTTAACAGACTGTTGAAGGACTGGTACAAATCTTTGTTCTCAGCTCCAAAAATTTCATTTGCCTTTTGAAGGGTCTCCTATAACAAGGATGCCAGTTAGCTTCTGTAATGGCGATAGTTAACTGCACAGACAGGAAAGCATGGACAGAGATGAGCAAATATACAAATCATACTTCTCTACTCTGCCGATGGGCATTAAGCTCCTTGATGTTTGCCAAGAATGCACTAAATTGTTCATATGAAAGCCGATTCCTGCAAGAAACCAACTGATTTAATAAAACTTGTATGTGGGAGCTGTTTAAATAAAAATTTAGCATATGCAATTTGTTTACCTGGCCTGACGGAAAAATTCTTTCCCATCAACTCGAGGAGTTCGAGCTGCAACAAGTAAAAACACTATTAAATGAGATACAAATGTCGCTTGTGAGATCAGGACAAAGGATCCTATATCTAGCACATGGATCAATCCACCGCAAAAATGAAAGAAACAAACAAACAAATTGAAAAGCGCTCTTTTGATGAAAGCATTGACAGAATCAGGAGTTCAGTGTGCTGCTATTACTCATGATAAAAGGTGCATGAGAAGAGCTAGTGTTGCTAGAAAGAAACTGAAATATTTGAAGACTATTCAGGAACATGAATGGATGAACAGAACCCGTAGACTGTCTGTGCACTTCAAGAACCTGTACTTCTAAGATATGGGGACAAATTAGGACCTGGAAGAGAGCCTCGAGGTGGAGAGTTAGGTGCTGTTGTCCGCTTGCTCGTTGGCTGAGATGAATAGAACGATGTTCTGACCTCACCAATTGAATGTTGTTTAGGTGACCCCGATGCTGAGCGTCCCCTTGGCGAACCTGCTGCTGACTGTTGCCTGGGTGAACTGGCCGTGGATTGTCTTTTGGGTGATCCCGTGGGAGTAAGTTGTGGTGTCAAACGGGTCGGAGTCAATGAGAATGATTGAGAGAATACAGGCTTGGAAACTGTTGAATCCACACAAAGAATCAACACTTGTTAACGAACGAAATCCATATTTCTTCCAAACCCAACTAGTTTCTATTGCTTGGCATAAAGCATACCATCTGCCTCGGAACGGTCGTCATCAGTTTGCATGGAAAAATACTTCGAAGGAGTTGCTCTGGCTGATCCATCATCCTCATCTAGTTGTGCCCTGGGCAGTGATACATCCGCTTTTTTGACAAAACAGACCATGTTAGAACTCAAGCATGGATCAAGCTCCAAAAGATTAGATTAGAAAAAAGAAACCACCCCACTGAGCAGGTACATCTTTGTGGGGAGCTCAGATATGGTTGAGTACTTACTGCTCAGTGAATTGCTTGACGACAATGAGCTACCCAATGAAGCAGCTTGACTGGCAGCTATTTTGTCTGCCATTCCAGAATGCTAACCAAATCAACCGCGCCCCGCCCCCCCCCCCCCCCCCACAAAAAAAAACACCCAAAACCCAACCAAAAAAAAAACATAACATAATAACGAGAACCCAAAACCCAACAAAAAAAAAAACAGCACAAAAAGTCAAAGGACCTCATAAATCTTATGAAGGATTGTCTAGTATATACTATACCTCATACCAACACCTCAATAAAAGCAAATAAAGTGCCTTCCAACATTAGAATATCTCATGAAGTTGTATTTTACTTTATATAATTCTGATAAATCAAGTAGAAAAACTTCAGAACATAACAAGGTCTATGGGGGTATATAGATCCTTACTGTAGTAGTCTCATCATCCTCCTGCAACGACTGCATTAAGGCTCTCTTAAACGTCTCAAGCTGAAAGAAGCAACAAGTTAAACCAACTATTTGCTGAAACTTTACATACCAAGAAACCGACAACCCGCAGCATAAAGAAACATGCTATCCACTTCTGAGTCAAACGAGAAAACATCATGTGTTACAGCATGCAGAGCAAAATCTGGACTCAATTAAAAGGAAAGCAGTAAACACAAAACAAATCCCTGATGTTGTACAAAACCAAATTGGATGCAAATATTTCACGAGAACTTGCTCTGCCACATGATCAGCTTTATTTCAATCCACTGCATCCATACCACTGATAAAATTGAAGAACAGGGTGGTGGAAGGCGTCCAACAGATGCAGGCTCTTGATCAAGATTTAGTCACTCACCTATCAGCTTCAACTTGAGTATGACACAATCCATAACAGTGTCAATGTCAATGGGGATGTAGTCCATCACTGCTAATAGATGACAGGTTGCAGGATAATTTCTGTTTTAGTCAGAGACAATAATTACAGGCATTACCAGAACCACAATTGGACTACCATTGAGGGAGTCCAAGGATGCCAATTGGACTATCATTGAGGGAGTCCAAGGACACTAGCACAGGCAAACGGCACTGATGGCACACTTAGCATCAAAGATATTATCAGACATGCATCCACAAGTAATTGGCTCAGGGCGACAGACTGACCCTGAAATACTAGTAGTGCAATCAGTCAGATTAGTGCTGGAGTTATGAAACTACTTCCATCTAACTCAACGTATGATTTTTTTAAAGATTAAAATTCCACGTACATTCTTCTTTAAATAGGATCAATTGTATAGCAATTTCCTTATTGGTAGTTTCACCAATGGGAAGTGGGAAATGAATGCTATATCCCAAGTGCTATTGGCCCCTCAGTTAAGTATGCATAGATATTTGAATTATACATATAGAGGATGCATGTTGCAACCTACTAGGAAGTCACAATTCAGCCTTCTCAGCTCTAGTTCAGAGAAGTTGGTAAAAAAGGTGAGATAAGCACTCAACTCATAAGAAGGCAGTCCTAACTCCTGATTCATCAGAGGTGTGCATGTTTAGAGTTGTGCACATTAAAATAGTTTGTTTTACACACAAAACTCCGTATTAAAAGGTTGAGAAACTGCAAATGATAAGAAACAGAGGGGTAAGCTTATCGAGAAAGACAAACTTTGGAGAAGATACCAAAGGCCAAATTAATTCTTTACACTACTAAGGCAAGGTTTCATTATTTGTCTCTCTTGCACCTTCACTTTGAGATGATTTGGTTTATAATGGATAATCACCAAAAGTTGTGATGTAAAACATGGCTGCCTACCTTCTACTTCATTCTGTATGCCTTTAATAAACACACCCATTAACATACCCAGTTTTGATACCTACATTACCACTGCATCGACAACTGATTTCACTTATTCAGTTAATATACAGCAGAGTATCATCCATGAAACATGTTTTTGTCACAACTTCATGTCACAATCCATGACCCCCTACAATACTCCAGCAAACATCTGGCTCGATATTTGGTACAAGTCATCAATTCTATTACTCCATTCAGGTATGTGATGGAAAAATTTTCGCAGTCTGACAGGGCAACATTTTAAACTCAGACCCCACTACACAGCAAGCAGCCTTTTGACCATGGTACACTCATTAAAAGTGATGTAATCAACAAGGCCTAATTCTGAAGTAAGTTATGCTCCAAAATCATGCTACTGACGTCCAACCAAGCATGAAACTAAATTGTTTACCTGGCTTATAAGTGCATCCTAAAACGCACCCTTGAAAGTAATCACACATTAAATTCATAAACCACCTGCAATATGAATCATGGAGAAACAGGTGTACCTTGGCCACGTCTCGAGTAAGTTTTTTCACTGTAGCAGCAAGATTATTTTTCTCAGATGTTAATTTTACCTGTAAAACTAAAAGAAAATATCATTAGTACAACATGGAGGCAGTATGGATCTTGCCAATTTTTTTGAATCCTGACACAACTGTAGTTGAAACCTAATAACTACAGTGGGAGAAAGTTTATCAAAGATCCTAGACAAAAAAGACTTGCAGTATGACCTGCTAATGCACTTCCTGGTGAGAAAGTTTCTTCTGTTTGAAAGAAGCAATCCAAGATCAAACATTAGCTTATAACTTGCATACAGAATTCCCAAACCCAAGCCTCCGATTAGTGACAGGCCAATTCACTGGGCACAGAATCTAAATGGAGGCAGAAAGCACTATGCTTGTTCTAGAACCTTTCGTGCATCGGGATGGGCAAAATGAAGTAGCATGTTATCCATGCATATGAATATATATGAATGCCCTGTATTATTTGCTAAAATTCCTTTATATTGCTCAATTGCATCAGACACTTCATAAATTCTTTGAAGCCTGATGCTAGCATGTCTGAACACTTACAACTATAGAAAAAGAGAATCTACCCTAAGGTACAGGAAAAACTTCCAGTAAAACCTGCTAACATGTTTCATGGGGATAAAGCCCATTGTGATTCCATTCTTCTAGTGAAATCGATCTTCCATACTCACATATTAGATCTCAAGACATGCACACACAAACCATAAAAATAGGCCACCAAAGACCTTCACTATACAAAGTGCTTTCCACCTCATAGTGCCCCCAGGTCATGCCACCTTTGTACTAACAAGTATACCTTACTCTCTTACATTTTTATTCTACAAAGCACTTGCCCATGAGTGTTGTGAGGAGAAAAAGGAAACCAAAAGACATTGCCTCTGACGTAGAGACTAAGAAATGCATTTTCTACAGTGTGAGAATGTCTGCACATTTTTAAAAGGTACAAACCATTTGAATTCCAAAAGTTCCATAAATTTCAAGTGACTTCTAGGAGTGGCACTAGCATCAAGGATGAAGCTGATGACATTGGCTTTGCATTAGAGGAGATGGGCATGGATGAGGATCTAAATGCTGATGAGACTTGAATCATGGATGGTGAAACATGGTGCATGTTACTGTTGGTCTGTTGAATGTTCAATTGTGAAGAACTTGAATGACATTGAACGTAAATACTAAAACCCATCTCTTAAGGTTTACAAAACTTATAAAATCTCTGAAACCCATTTGACACCTCTCGTTCTCGAAACCCCAGGAACTATAGCAGCTACACACACGCACACATACACATACATATATATAAGGCTTAACAACCGACCAAAAGCAAAGCCAGTGATTCTCTGCTAAAACCTTCCACACGTGAAAGCCTTCATTAACACCTCTAGGAAACTAAGCACACCGAGAACCACGAGAGAGATCGCACACCTCACTCTACAACCTCAATCTTCAACACCTCAACCACAAACCATGAATGATATGGTCAGAACATGTGAACTTAAGACTTGGACATGATGGAATCGTGGATATTTGCATTAGCAATAATAGGCAAAGGCACAACCTTAAAAATTGTGAATCCCCAAAGGTTAAATTGCAAAACTTTGAATTAAGGTTCAAAAAAGTGGTTTTACTTGACGTGAAAGTCTTGCACCAAAGTTTAGGCAATAAGTTTGGGTGAAAGTTTGGCACTGTCACTTAAAAATTTAAATTTGGGCAAACACTAAAAATTAAATATTCATTAGATTTAACCTAAAATTTTTACATGGCTTGGCAAAAAGCATTTTTCATCTTCGTCTCTCTCGTTCCAACATGCAAATTTCAAAGAAGCCATGCCATGGCTAGTGTAGAGAAGCCAGATTTAGCCTAAAAATTTTGCATGGCTTGGCAAAAAGCATTTTTCATCTTCATCTCTCTCATTCCAACATGCAAAGTTCAAAGAAGCCATGCCATGGCTAATGTAGAGAAGCCAGATTTTGCCATTCTCAAGTACACAAAGCATTCTCTAGTAATGGGAGAGGTTGGAACAACAATGTAATTGTCAATTAAAGTAACAACTGCGTTTGGAGCAATGTCATGGCATGTGTTTTGCTGTCTTGGATAAGACCAAGGCTGGAATATATACTCTCTCTCTCTCTCTCTCTGTGGTGATGAAACTTGCTGATCAATATTGATTGGGGTTTTGCTAATCAAGGCTGACAAAAGGTTTCTGCTAATAGGGCAAATCAGGGCTGTTTGATGCAAAACTTGGCATTGCATACTGTTGTACAGGAGTGTTTGGGCATGCATGCAGTGTTTTATCAACATACTGCTTGGGATGTAAACAACAATGTGAGGCATGTGTGCACATATGAGAGTGCCTTTGGGACAGTGTGTTGCAACAAATAACACTATTACAGAAGAAACAGAGGACAGATGCACAAGGACAAAGGTGAAATGATTTGTGTGAGCTTGCTCAATTAATTCTTGGCCAGATCAATGACTAGTCTACAAGCTGTGTTTTTAGGATTTAAAGGGAGATTTCAGGGGGATGCCATTTGGATTGTAGAGCTTCCTTAAGTTTTTCAAAACTTTCTTCTTAGTTTGTTCCCCATTTAAAGTCTTTCCCTTTCCCTCTAAGCTGATTGGTTATAGGTGTGAGGCAAAGAAACCACGAAACATATAAGAACTCAACTACAAAAAATTAACTCAGATAGAAACACAAGAAAACACAAACACAAAAGTATAGAATGAAGGAATAACTCAATGAAATAAATAAAACAATATATGTCCAAAGACTTGGAGAAAAACTCAAGCCCCTGTCTTTCTAGTGGACTAAGCATTTGTCTTTCAAGGAGCAAGGTGAAGGCCAATCCCCATGCAAGCCAAGGGGCAAATGGGTTTAGAGGCTTGCTAGTCAATTTTGACAGCAAGAGGCACTTGGATCAACAGAGGAGATCAAAGGATCTCAGTTGTAGTCCTTCCATTTGCAATATAAGATAAAGAAATACCACAAGGGGCACCAATTTTGGGGCCAACAAGGTGTCCAATGTCCGAGATTAAAGTAGTAAAGTGTGCATTTTCAGTTTATGTGAATTTTATGCTTGCTGTAATTAGTGTTAAATCAGGTTATTTACCACTATATCTGAGAAGGAAGGCTAGTTTCACTACGAGATATGAAAACGCAGTCGTCTGGATGGTGGCAGCTAGTTGGCAACAGGTGGAGCAATCACTAGCAAGTGGATAGCAAGGGTGAGGGTGCAATTGTTAGTATAATCAAATTGGATATTTAGATCACCATCAGTTTCCGCCTATCACCCAACACAGTCAGCTTGTGTTCACAAATGTAAATTCTTAAGTCATGTTATTATTTATATCTCTCAACTTCGATTTTCAGGTGAATGTAGATGAGTTCAAGTTAACTAGGGTCACACTTAAAAGTGTGAATAGAGAGAGAGAGAGAGAGAGAGAGAGAGAGAGAGACAAAGAGCAAGATGCTATCTTCAAAGAGTTCTTCATAGAGTTGGAGCCATAGTTACGTGAAAGGTCCCAAAACGGCTCCAAGACACGTTTGGACCGTGGAAACAAGAGATGGTGTGGACCGAAACGTTTCATGCGTTTCGGTCAAGCGCCACATGGCATTTCAAGTCCCTTGCGAAACATTTCGGCTATCGTTTCAAGGCATGACGATCAGGTGCCGAAACGCTTGGTCTCAATTGTTATGAACATGGCTTCATTTTTAGTTGTGCCTCGTTTACAACGTTTCGACTGGTTAAAATGTTTTGTGTCTCGTTTTTCTTTTTCTTGTTTCATGCCTATTTCGTTTTGTGCTAGTTAAAACGTTTTATGTTAAATGTTTTACGTTTTCGTTACCATAAAACCTTAACAAATAAAACATTAGCACAAAATGTATTAGCATAAAATGTTAGCAAATAAAAATGTATTAACAAGCGTCTCTTTTAAAACTTAAATTACAACGTGGCTTTTAAAAGAACAATGGAGACGAATCTAGATTCTAGGTTGATCTGATTATTAAGAGATTCATAAACTAGTCACCGGTCTGCCACGATGCCAGGACTGCCACCACTAATAACCACACTCTCTCCCCCATTTCATTTCAGCCATGAGCAGACTGTTGTAGAGATTCAAATCAAATCTCTCTCTCTCTCTCTCTCTCTCTCTCTCTCTCTCTCTCTCTCTCTCCAAAAGTGGTACCTCCCACAGCTGGAGCAGAAAATCATTTCAATACGTTGAAACATGCCTATCAGTGACCATACATGCTGCAACAAAAAATCTCTCTCTCTCTCTACAATACATGGCTTACTTTCTATCATGTAATTCGTTCCATGCATAAAAGCAAATTTAAAATCATAATAGCTCCTCTCTCTCTCTCTCTCTCTCTCTCTCTCTCTCTCTCTCTCTCTTTTTCGTAATCTCTCTCTCTCTCTCTCTCTCTCTCTCTCTCTCTCTCTCTCATATTAACAATTATTCTCTCATTATTCACATAATAAAATGACATTAGATTACTGAGTGCTCAAGATCACTCTCCCACACATTTTTAAGCTTTTCACCTTTACCTTGAATCTTATCCTAAATTCTAATCCTATAAATATGTGCATGAAGCATCAATCCAACTCACCTCAAGTCTCAAGCCTTTCAGTTCCAACTTCACACCACTTGGATTCAACAACCAACTTAAGCCTCAAGCACACCTCACTCTCACATCTTGCATTTCAAGTTGAAGCCTCAAGCACGCTTAGTCAGCCAATAGCCTTTCAATTCCAACTTCAAGCCACTTCGATTCAGCAGCCAACATAAGCCTCAAGCACACTTCTCACTCTAACATCTTGTATATCAAGTTGAAGCCTCAAGCACACCTCTCTCTCTCTCTCTCTCTCTCTCTCTCTCTCTCTCTCTCTCTCTCTCTCTCTCACACTTTCTCCCCTTACCTCATAATGAGGCCTCAAACCATGGAAGCCCAACTTAATGAAACCCCAAGAGAGAGAGATGACCAAAGCCAACGATTGGTTGCAGCAAGTTAGAGTGGTGGGATCATACAATAGCAAGGCGGATGGAGCAAGGCATTTTGAGTGTCGCTTTTGTGGCATCAAACAAGGTGGAGGTGCTAATCAAGTGATGGCGCATCTCCTTAATGTTCCAAGCCATGGTATCAAAGGTTGTGACAAGACACCACCAAATCCGGAAAGTGAATAGCAATGTGCCATATATTGGTAAGGTATATAAAGCAATGGATCGTCTCATTGAGAACATCCGTGCTCTAGACCTTGCTCCAACCAAAAAACAAGAAATTGATCTTGCGGTAATAAGCAGATGGCCAATGAGGGCACCAGATCAAGCTAATGGCGATGGCAATACCAAGCACGAACAGTAGAGTGTCGAAGTGTGCACCTGCAAAGGGAAGACTAAAGACTAAAGAGAGTGTGTGTCTGCCAAGTGGGGGAGGCTAGCTGTAAACAACCATAAATGCCCAACCAACATCAGTAGGTGACAAAAAAGCTGGCCAACCAACATTTAATGCTGGTCACTAAAGAAAAATGCCATAAAAAATAAAGGTGACCTTGAAAAAATCCCAAATGACAATGACAATGTCCGACAGGTATAGGCAAATTGTGAAGAGCAGAAATTGACCTAGGAATGCACACACGAAGCCAACAAATAAAGAAAATGCACCTAAACTACCAAAGTTTCTATGTCTCCATCAGACTCTAACAAAGCTCACAACCAAGAGATGACAAACTGAAATAACTAACATAGACCAGCTAACAACAGCCCCTCTTCGGCTTTTATTAAGTTATTCTCAATTCAAAATCTTCTTGCATGGTCAAAGAATGTTGAGGTACTCCTTCGTGAAATTTTCATCTACCCTAGACAAGTTATGAATAGATTTATAAATTTTAGCAAGAATTTTTCACCCATTTGTAAAATAAACCCTATTAAGATTCAAATAGCTCTTTTATTTTACCAATAGTTGGTGAAGCTTAGAGTAATGGATACATTTAGTTTTGGTTCCATGTATGGCTCAAGCGAGCTTAAATGAAAGGCATGATACAAATGAGTAGGAAGCTCAAGCCGTGAGAAACTTCATTTAATTTGACAATTACTTTGAATAGTCCAAACCCTATTAAGATTCAAATAGCTTTTTTATTTCACCAATAGCTAGTGAATCTTAGAGTAATGGATACTTTTTGTTTTGGTCCCATGTATGGCTCAAGTGAGCTTAAATGAAAGACATGATGCAAATGAGTACGAAGCTCAAGCCGTAAGAAACTTCATTTGATTTGACAATTACTTTGAATAGTCCAAAGAATCACTCACTTGTACTTTAAGTGTCTGCCCTCCCTTTGAGTTACGCATATATTCATAACTTTCTTTAAGCATTGTTTGGTTAAGAAAATCACCCAAAGGCGATTAGAAGCTAACCATATTTGTTGGATAGCTTGAATGAAAAACTCTTTCTTGTAAATTTCTCCAAAAAATCACAAAGGCAGTATTCTTGTCATAAGCATCACTCATGTCTTGAAAATCTTCATAATGTGCCACTACGATGCTTACAATACTCTAGAAAGAGCACTTGCAACCACATTATGCTTTCCAATATAACAAATTTTAAACATAAAATATTAATAATAATTTTTTCCATCTTAAATATTTCTTCTACACATGCTTTTGAGTCTTCCGACGCTTCAAGCTTTGATGATTGATTTTGACAAGAAAATATTGCCTCAAAGGTGATCATTCAATATCTTCAAAACGTGAATCATAGAAAAGTTCCTTTTTCATAAATATCATACATCTTATCACAAGCATATGCTTCAACCAAAATGGTTAAACCAAAGTCTAGATTGACAAAATCAAGTCTAGAAATGAGACAAAGTTTTCTTGATGCATCCATCAAAGATGATTTTTCTTTGTGAGGTCATGGAGGGGGGAGAAGCCATGTGTGCAAAATACTTGATAAAGTGGCAATCATTGTCACTTGAAAAGAGCTCTTACATAGCATCCATACTGGGAGATTCCTAAATTTTAGTGGAGGGTCCCTAAAATTTAGGAGCATCAAATTGCCTAAGGATACAGATCTCCTCTCAACCCAATTGCACAATCCCCCACCCAGACTAAGTGGCATTAGTATTGTCCTCCAAAGTGTAAGCAACTGTGTCATCTCTACATGTCCATCTTCTAGTTGTGAGCCTCAATATGATTAGAATAGGACATTTGGAGCTCTAGCAGCCATCATATCCATCAAGACCTTTATTCCTTGCATGTCTAGCTTGTTATTTCTTGCTGCTATCTGGCACTAAACAGAAGCACTCCTTTCTTTTTGGCATCCTGATTGTTATGATCTGTTTGACCAGTATGATCAATGCTCACACATGCCATTCAGGCCACACTAGTTGTGATTCTCCCATCATTGCTACCATGTGGCACCTCTCAGCATTTACTGCAACCACTCGATCAGCTTTGTCTCTTGTTTATTGGTCATCCTGTCTACATTTTTATTCGTGTGTTCATCCTTCTACTATCGTTCTCAATCAATCCTCTTCCAATTCCTCTATCTTCTACTACTCCATCCAGCACCCTCATTGTCCTTCTTATCTGACCCTCGTGCAAGGGCCTCAACTCATCACATCAATCATGTAACTTCTAGTTTGTATTCAAGTTTTGTTCTCTTTTTTCTAACTTCATTCCCTTGTGTTCCCACTTCCACATTACATAAGACCTAAAGAAGATATCAAGAGCTGGTGTCCCATACCACCAACCCATACCATCCCAGTATACAGACAAGATGACCCCTTTAGAAAACCCTACTGATGGCCAGTACCAAACAGCAAAATTTCCTGGATGATGTTCATGTCAAACGGTACTCAAGGAGTTTGATGATGACGTTATTCATCCTGGCACTTTGGTTCACTTGGACATGCAATGCATCGTCCATTAGCTGCAGCAACTGTAAACGTCTTCAGAATCCTCTAATGGCTGAGAGCATCATCCAAAATCAAACTTACAAACAGCTGCAGCAAATCAGAACCTCAACATTTGGGTCTGTTGGAACATGCATTATATCACCCAATAGTTGTAGCAATGATAAAGGTCTTCAAACAATCACTCCATGGAAACAAGGAAAGAAGCCCTTTCAACAAAATGCTATCACCAATTCTACAATGCACAATATGAAGAGTGGACTGAGTACACTGACATTTAAAAAGCGACACAGAAGTACCTAAATACTCTAATGATCTCCCAGAAATCTAAAAGCCAAATTTGCACACCTGTTCATCAAGTGCCTGGGAAAGACGAGAAGTGGTTTCTTGAAGGGCTTGTTCCAGCTCACTGATGCGTTCCTGCAAGTTGTACACAATCTGCTCCTTCTCAGTCAATTGCTGTCGCAGTTTTCCTGATTCAGACTCCAGCCTCGACAAGCGTGAAGAGATAGCCATGGCGGTTATCTTCCGTGCGACATCAAGCTGCTCATAAGGATCAGAAGGAAGCACAGCAAGCACTTCTTGAGGCAAGTCTGAACTTGTTCCGTTGGCCATCTGGTCGAGGATGATCATCAGATGGCAACCTGTGTGTTAAAAAACGGGACAACATTTACAGGACGAAACAGAGCATTGCATCATCCATAAACGGGACAGAACAGGGTATTTCACTTGAGATATCCACGAAAACGACGGAAACAGGGTGCAAGACGGGGCATTGCACTCTTCATTAAGAGAGCAGCATAGGGAAGAATGCACAAAAGAGGAAAGACCGGGCTTACCAGCTTAACACTGTATAGCTCTGACGGAAGCTACAAGAACAGGAACAAATGTTGAGCGAGCTATGGAGGGAGAGAGAATCGTATGCAGGTGTGAGAAACAAATACGAGACGTTGCAGGGCATCACCACATGCGCCTGGAACGGTAAGGTTAGACAGGGCAGCAGAGAGTTATTAAGGAAGGGGGCGGGGAGGCCTCTTAGCCCCGGCCAATCCAATGAAATGAGGAGTGAATTCACAGGACGTTTGTCCGCTGCCGGCTTGAATGAAAAGAGTGGGCGATAAGAAGTTTTACTAGTGAGACCGAATTTTGTACCTTACACCTTGGAGGGTCCAACCGCAGTATTATATGTCGTTTCCAAGGTTGGAAGTACAAAAAATCTCCCTCTTAGCCCTAGCCCTTTGTCATCATCGTTCAGATTTTGACATTCGGTCCCACTTGATTGTCACTCTCACCTTCAATTTCATCTCTACCAACTTCAGATCCCTTTTTCTTTTTCAATCATGCAAGAGTTTTAAATTAGTCAAAAATTAAGAAATATTTACAACACCATCCATGGAGTGTGGCATCGAGCCAATACACTCAGCTTTTTGTAAAAACGCTCAAAGATCCAATCAGTAGCTCTTAAGGGCTTGAGAATAGACCTAAATTCAACATCTAGCAAACTGATACATTCATCAAGAGGTTTGTTGGGACCTCTTCCAAAAACACAGCCATTTCTTCCATTTTGAATGAGCTACAAAGCTAGAGCAATCAAGAAGGCAATAAGTTTCCAATTAACTTCATCGAGGTTGCCTCTATCAACAAATAATGCAACTGGCATGCTAAATTCACCTCAATTGCATGACCCACTAACCAACACATGAGTCTTCTCCAGAGGGGCATGTGTCAACATGGTCCCAAAACAGCTTCTTTTTGTTCTCATCAACTCATTTGCACAAGGGACACAAAAGCAACAGAGGCATGTGTTTGGCTAATTTTAAGAAGTAAATGTCGTCTAAAGACATTGAAGCTAAAGGAAGAAGTGGCCTTTCATGACCTTTTGAGGTGCCTCTTCCATGTTGCCAATCTAGTTCTAGGGAATTTTTTGTTCCATTTTATTGCCACATTCGTAGAAATAGTTGGGGAGGGTCTCCTTATGCCCTCCTTCTTTTACTATGCCACAAAGATTTGCCATCAGATGACTCCAACAAATGCAAGACAGAGATCTATCATGGTACAATAGTTGTTGGCCAATTAGGGGTAATGTCCACTAGTATCCTTTCAAGCCTATTTATTTTCATGCTCAAAAGTTGGAATCTCTCCACAATCCATTCCACACCATGAAAGCAATGATGCCATGCATCCCAAATGTCTATCCAAGACTTTGTACCTTGTTATTGGTGGAGGGCATAGGAAACAATGTAACCGAGGGGTCAAAGGGATGTGAATTGAGCCAAATACTTTTGTTAAGTGTAGGATTACCTATCTTCCTAATTTTGCTCCATGAAGCACTAGCTACTAATGCACCTTTAAGCGAGTTGAAAAAGAAGTATTTGAAACATCTCCATTGATTTCCCAAGTGCCTCTCTGTTGGATTCTAGCTACCTAAACCGCCTTCTTTTCATGCATCTTCAGAAATCCTTCAATGTTATTGAGTAGTCTTTGCAAATGGGGATCCTAGGGGGAATGGAGTAACACATTCATTACAACATGTAAGCCTTGCTTATCAGAAGGGATGATCTTCTAGAAAATATGTGTCTAGTTTAGAAAAACATGAGCAACTTTGTCTCCTTCCTATTTTAATCACGCTAATTGATACCACGATTGGCAATGTGGTCCAAAGAAGTCATATCCTAAAGACCTGGAAATAATAATTTTTCACCTAGTCACCATTTGCCATGAGTAGCATACATGCAGTCAAGTCTAGTAGCTCTTCATGTGAAGCCAACATGTTTGTTGTGCTAGGTGAAGGAGCACTTCCCTTCTTCCATTGTTGCGAGATCCTTGAGATTTGCAAGAACACAAAAGATTGTCCCACACTTCTCATTCTTCCTAAATCTTATTGCTCCTTCCATGTGATCTATCACCTTCACTATATTCCATATTCCAATCTCCTCTAAGGATGCCCACCTAATCAAGCACATTATTTTTACTTGCATCTAGTTGCACAACCAAGATGTTGGAAGCATAGATAGAAGCAATCATTAGATTCTCTTATCCAACTGTGATTAATGTTGCTATAGAGCTTTTTTATTTGGATCCCATTGCAAAGCCCTTATTACCAAGACGTTGGAAGCGTAGGCAGAAGCAATCATTAGATTCTTTGATCCAACTTTTATTAATGCCACTATAGAGCTTCCATCACTGGCTTTCCATGATAAGGGCAAAGAAAGATCATCTTTGATGTAGAGAAGTGAGCTACCTTTCCCCCTATAACATGCAACAAGGTAGAAGGTATACCTTGGCATAGTTAGCTCTTTATAGCTCTCATCATCCAACTTCACTTTATGAAAGGCAATCATAGCTCGTGTTTCAAAATCAAAGAGTAGCATATTTACTTCCATAAATTCGATTCAAGCCCCTTGATATTCTAGAAGTCGATGTTCACCTTGGGTGTAGACCAGCCCTAATCAACACATGTAGTTGGGCTTACCCAATAGTTTGCGACCTTTAATTGGGGCAAAATAGTTCCAACAAAGATCTAGCAAGTTTCTTGAGAGAAACTTTGCTCTTACCTTTGTTGTTCTTCTCCTTGGTGTTGCTCATACTAGGAGCTTGATTTTCGCTATTGCTCTCATAGCTATTGGCCTTTGTTTTGGAAAGTTCCTATTTGCCTATGCCATCAATATATTTTAGTCTTGTCTCTTCGTTTGCAACCTCCTTTGATGCATTACCTTGCTCACCTTTCTTGTTAAATACTTTGATGTTAGAGGTCTCTACAACCACAACTTTTGATGTGGTAGGCTCCATTGGCTTCGCACAACCCTTACCTTTTTCTTTTGTTTGTTGTGCGAATTCCATTGGATGCTTGTTGGGGCATGCACTTGCAAAATGTCTACTCCCCTAACAATGGTAGCACGAGTTTGGGAAGGGTGAAAAAATGTACTTTTAGTACCACCTCAAATCCTCTCAAGTCCTCTAGTGGCTCATTGCATCTATCCCAAAGGATAGACGTCCTCCCTTCACTCTTGAGTAATCCCTAAGAGGTGGCCATTAAGGGGGCATACATGACCCAACCAACTGGTGATGGGATAGTGAGCACCTCCTTGTCATGCCATGGTTGGAAAGAAATCCAAATAGGGCACTCGTGCTACAATACACTATTGGGAGAAAAGGATGAACACCAAAGTAGCTGAGACTGTCACTTCATTCTTTATTCTTTGAGTGACATTTGAATAAAGGGAAGGCCGGTCACACATTGTGACTGTTGGAGTTCCCACATTGTGTGTGTCTCTCTCTCTTGCTCTTGCTCCTCTCACCATAGCTCTTGCTCCCACTTGTCCTTCCAATTCAGGGCTCACCTCCCTTCAACTTGTATTAGAGACTTCTTCTTTGCGAGCTCTGGCACACTGTCAGATTCCATTCGAATACCTACAGCAAGTATCTCTTTGTTGGCAACCATAGCCACTCTGTTTGAGCTTCCTATCGGTTGCATTATTCTCGGGCACTCTTTGAGCCTTCTCAAGCAAGTTGGAGTAGTCCCCCGTAGCCCTCACCCTACTGATGCAGCATCACATTGTGTGAAACATGCCCTTTTTTAAGTAGCAGCTCACAATTTTCATCTCCTACATCATATCTTCTTCATTGGGGAGCTACAGAAGCACTTATACGCTTGGTTTTGATGCTTGACATTGATCCTTCCATTCTTGGCATTCGATTTGAGTGGTAAGCATTATAGTTTGGGACCATTCTAAGAGTCCACAATACAATATTGGGAGGAAAGGATGAACACCAAAGTAGCGAGGCCAATACCCAATCACGTTCTACTATGGATGCTATTAGGACGAGATAGAATCCTTTGCCCATGAACTTGAACAGAACCAAGGTAGCTTTGCCATGCAAGTGGAGGCGTCATCCTCCAATGGGGGGTGACCCATGCAATAAATTAGTCCACTAGTAGAAAGAATATTAGTGTACCTCTACTTAACCCTATCAAGGAAAAGGGGAATAGAAACCTTGTACACCCAAGAGGCATCAACGATGTTAGCATTGCAAGCATAAATATAGGACATTTGATCTTGCAGCAAGATGGACTCAACTTCTATTGGGGAACGCTAGTTGCACATTATGATTGTTGGAGTTCCCACATTGTGTGTGTCTCTCTCTCTCTTACTCTTACTCCTGTCACAATAGCTCTTACTCGCACTCGTGCTTTCACTTTAGGGCTCACCTCTCTTCACCTGGTATTAGAGCCTTCTTCTTCCCGAGCTCGAGCTAGCACACTCTCAGCTTGCATTCGAATACCTATAACAATAATCTCTTTGTTGCTAGCCATAGCCACTCCGTTTGAGCTTCCTATTGGTTGCATTATTCTTGTTCACTCTATGAGCCTTCTCAAGCAAGTTGGAGTAGTCCCCCCATAGCCCTCACCCTACTGTTGCAGCATCACATTGTGTGAAACATGACCTTTTTTAAGCAGCAGCTTACAATTTTCATCTCCTACATCATATCTTCTTCATTGGGGAGCTATACAAGCACTTGTATGCTTGGTTTTGATGCTTGGCATTGATCCTTCCACTCTTGGCATTCGATTTGAGTTCTAAGCATTAGTTTTGGACTGTTCTAAGAGTCCAAAATACACTCTTGGGAGAAAAGAATGAACACAAAGTAGCTGGGGCCAAGACCCAATCATGTTCTACTATGGATGCTGGTAGGACGAGATAGAATCCTTTGCCCATGAACTTGAATAGAACCAAGGTAGGTTTGCCATGCTAAGTGGAGTCAAGTCATTGGTAGATGTCATCCTCCAATGGGGGGTGACCAATGCAATAAATCAGTATACTAGTAGAAAGAAGATTATTGTACCTCTACTTAACCCTATCAAGGAAAGGGGAATAGAAACCTTGTACACCCAAGAGGCATCAACGATGTTAGCATTGCAAGCATAAATATAGGACATTTGATCTTGCAGCAAGATGGACTCAACTTCTGTTGGGGGTAAAGGCATCTCTACCTAGCCACCCGTGTATTAGTACACTAACAGCCTCGCACCTGCCTGCACACTGTAGAGTGGAGGGTGCCCATCAATGTCACTTCACTCTTTATTCTTTCAGTGACATTTGAGAAAAGGGAACACTAGTCACACATTATGATTGTTGGAGTTTCCACATTGTGTGTGTCTCTCTCTCTCTTTCTCTTACTCCTGTCACAATAGCTCTTACTCCCACTCATGCTTTCACTTTAGGGCTCACCTCTCTTCACCTGGTATTAGAGCCTTCTTCTTCCCGAGCTCGAGCTAGCACACTCTCAGCTTGCATTCGAATACCTATAACAATAATCTCTTTGTTGCTAGCCATAGCCACTCCGTTTGAGCTTCCTATTGGTTGCATTATTCTTGTTCACTCTATGAGCCTTCTCAAGCAAGTTGGAGTAGTCCCCCCATAGCCCTCACCCTACTGATGCAGCATCACATTGTGTGAAACATGACCTTTTTTAAGCAAAAGCTCACAGTTTTCATCTCCTACATCATATATTCTTCATTGGGGAGCTATACAAGCACTTGTATGCTTGGTTTTGATGCTTGGCATTGATCCTTCCACTCTTGGCATTCGATTTGAGTTCTAAGCATTAGTTTTGACTGTTCTAAGAGTCCAAAATACACTCTTGGGAGAAAAGAATGAACACCAAAGTAGCTGGGGCCAAGACCCAATCACGTTCTACTATGGATGCTGGTAGGACGAGATAGAATCCTTTGCCCATGAACTTGAATAGAACCAAGGTAGGTTTGCCATGCTAAGTGGAGTCAAGTCATTGGTAGATGTCATCCTCCAATGGGGGGTGACCAATGCAATAAATCAGTATACTAGTAGAAAGAAGATTATTGTACCTCTACTTAACCCTATCAAGGAAAAGGGGAATAGAAACCTTGTACACCCAAGAGGCATCAACGATGTTAGCGTTGCAAGCATAAATATAGGACATTTGATCTTGCAGCAAGATGGACTCAACTTCTGTTGGGGGTAAAGGCATCTCTACCTAGCCACCCGTGTATTAGTACACTAATAGTCTCGCACCTGCCTGCACACTGTAGAGCGGAGGGCGCCCATCAATGTCACTTCACTCTTTATTCTTTCAGTGACATTTGAGAAAAGGCAACGCTAGTCGCACATTATGATTGTTGGAGTTCCCACATTGTGTGTGTCTCTCTCTCTCTTACTCTTACTCCTGTCACAATAGCTCTTACTCCCACTCGTGCTTTCACTTTAGGGCTCACCTCTCTTCACCTGGTATTAGAGCCTTCTTCTTCCCGAGCTCGAGCTAGCACACTCTCAGCTTGCATTTGAATACCTATAACAATAATCTCTTTGTTGCTAGCCATAGCCACTCCGTTTGAGCTTCCTATTGGTTGCATTATTCTTGTTCACTCTATGAGCCTTCTCAAGCAAGTTGGAGTAGTCCCCCCATAGCCCTCATCCTACTGATGCAGCATCACATTGTGTGAAACATGACCTTTTTTAAGCAACAGCTCACAGTTTTCATCTCCTACATCATATCTTCTTCATTGGGGAGCTATACAAGCACTTGTATGCTTGGTTTTGATGCTTGGCATTGATCCTTCCACTCTTGACATTCGATTTGAGTTCTAAGCATTAGTTTTGGACTGTTCTAAGAGTCCAAAATACACTCTTGGGAGAAAAGAATGAACACCAAAGTAGCTGGGGCCAAGACCCAATCACGTTCTACTACGGATGCTGGTAGGACGAGATAGAATCCTTTGCCCATGAACTTGAATAGAACCAAGGTAGGTTTGCCATGCTAAGTGGAGTCAAGTCATTGGTAGATGTCATCCTCCAATGGGGGGTGACCAATGCAATAAATCAGTATACTAGTAGAAAGAAGATTATTGTACCTCTGCTTAAACCTATCAAGGAAAAGGGGAATAGAAACCTTGTACACCCAAGAGGCATCAACGATGTTAGCATTGCAAGATGATTTCATTATAGGACATTTGATCTTGCAACAAGATGGACTGAACTTTTATGAGACTTTTGTTGGGGGTAAAGGCATCCCTGCCTAGCCACTCGTGTATTAGTACATTGACAATCCCACATCTACACATTGCCGGGCAGCAGATGCCCATCACTTTCACTTCATTCTTTATTCTTTCAGTGACGTTTGAATAAAGGGAAGAGCTGGTCACACATTGTGATTGTTGGAGTTCCCACATTATGTGTATCTCTCTCTCTTGCTCTTGCTTCTTTCACCATAGCTCTTGCTCCCACTCATGCTTCCACTTCAGGGCTCACCTTCCTTCAACTAATATTAGAGCCTTCTTCTTCACGAGCTCCTGGCGCACACTCTCAGCTTCCATTCGACTACCTACAACAGTTATCTCTTTCTTGGCAACCATAGCCACTCTGTTTGAGCTTCCTATTGGTTGCATTATTCTTGGGCACTCTTTGAGCCTTCTTGAGCAAGCTGGAGTAGCCCTCCATAGCCCTCACCCTACTGATGTAGCATCACATTGTGTGAAACATGCCATTTTTTAAGCAGCAACTCACATTTTTCATCTCCTACATAATATCTTCTTCATTGGGGAGCTATACAAGCACTTATATGCTTGGCATTGATCCTTCCACTCTCCGCATTCGATTTGAGTGCTATGCATTAGTTTTGGACCATTCTAAGAGTCCACAATACACTATTGGGAGAAAAGGATGAAGATTAAAGTAGCTGAGGCCAAGACCCAATCATGTTGTACTATGGATGCTAGTAGGACGAGATATAATCCTTTGCCCATGAACTTGAACAGAACCAAGGTAGCTTTGCCATGCTAAGTGGAGTCAAGTTATTGGTAGATGTCATCCTCCAATGGGGGATGACCCATGCAATAAATCGGTATACTAGTAGAAAGAATATTAGTGTACTCTGCTTAACCCTATCAAGGAAAAGGGGAATAGAAACCTTGTACACCCAAGAGGCATCAACGATGTTAGCATTGCAAGCATCATTATAGGACATTTGATCTTGTAGCAAGATGGACTCAAATTCTGTTGGGGGAAAAGGTGTCTCTACCTAGCCGCCTGTGTATTAGTACACTAACCGTCCCGCACCTGCCTACGCACAACAAGGTGGCGGGCACCCATCACTGTCACTTCATTCTTTATTCTTTCAGTGACATTTGAATAAAGGGAAGGACAGTCAACATTGTGATTGTTAGAGTTCCTACATTGTGTGTGTCTCTCTCTCTTGCCTCTTGCTTCTTTCACCATAGCTCTTGCTCCCACTCATGCTTCCACTTCAGAGCTCACCTCCCTTCAACTGGATTAGAGCCTTCTTCTTCTCGACAAGCTCAAGCTTGGTCCTAAGCTTGCATTCGAATACCTAGAGCAGTCTTTTCTTTGTTGGCAGCCATAGCCACTCCATTTAAGCTTCCTATCGATTGCATTATTCTTGGGCACTCTTTAAGCCTTCTCGAGCAAGTTGGAGTAGCCCCCATAGCCCTCACCCTACTAATACAACATCATGTTGTGTGAAGCAGACCCTTTATTAAGCAGCAGCTCACATTTTTCATCTCCTACATCATATCTTCTTCATTGGGGAGCCATACAAGCACTTATACACTTGGTTTTGATTCTTGGCATTGATCCTTCCACTCTTGGCATTTGATTTGAGTGCTAAGGATTAGTTTTGGACTGTTATAACAGTCCACAATACAGTAATGGGAGAAAAGGATGAACATCAAAGTAGTTGAGGCCAAAACCCAATCACATTCTACTTTGGATGCTAGTAGGACGAGATAGAATTCTTTGCCCATGAACTTGAACAGAACCAAGGTAGCTTTGCCATGCTAAGTGGAGTCAAGTCATTGGTAGACATCATCCTCCAATGGCAGGTGACACATGTAATAAATCAATATACTAGTAGAAAGAAGATTAGTGTACCTTTGCTTTACCCTATCAAGGAAAAGGAGAATAGAAACCTTGTACACCCAAGAGGCATCAATGATGTTACCACTGCAAGCATCATTATAGGACATTTGATCTTGCAGCAAGATGGACTCAACTTCTGTTGGGGGTAAAGGCCTCTCGTTTAGCCGCCCATGTATTAGTATATTTCTAGTCCCGCACCTACACACTATAGGGCGGCGGGCACCCATCAATGTCACTTCATTCTTTATTTTTTTAGTGACATTTGAATAAAGGGAAGGCCGGTCACACATTCTGACTGTTGGAGTTCCCATATTGTGTCTGTGTCTCTCTCTTGCTCTTGCTCCTTTCACCATAGCTCTTGCTCCCACTTGTGCTTCCACTTCAGGGCTCACCTCCCTTCAACTGGTATTAGAGCCTTCTTCTTCGCGAGCTCGAGCTTGGTCCGACACACTCTCAGCTTCCATTCAAATACCTATAGCAGTTATCTCTTTGTTGGAAATCATAGCCACTTCGTTTGAGCTTCCTATCGGTTGCATTATTCTTGGGCACTTTTGAGCCTTCTCGAACAAGTTGGAGTAGCCCCCCATAGCCCTCACCCTGCTAATGTAGCATCACGTTGTGTGAAAAATGCCCTTTTTTAAGGAGCTCCTCATGTTTTTCATCTCCTACATCATATCTTTTTCATTGGGCAGGTACATAAGCACTTATTTAGTTGGTTTTGATGCTTGGCATATCAATGGCGTTAGCATTGCCAGTATCATTATAAGACATTTGATCTTGTAGCAAGATGGACTCAACTTCTGCTGGGGGTAAAGGCATCTCTACCTAGCCGCCTGTGTATTAGTACACTGATAGTCCCGCACCTACACACTGCAGGGTGGCAAGCATCCATCACTGTCACTTTTTTCTTTATTCTTTTAGTGACATTTGAATAAAGGGAAGGCCCGACACACATTGTGACTGTTGGAGTTCCCACATTGTGTGTGTCTCTCTCTCTTGCTCTTTCTCCCACTCGTGCTTCCACTTCTGGGCTCTCTTCCCTTCAACTAGTATTAGAGCCTTCTTCTTCGTGAGCTCGAGCTTGGTCCACCGACACACTCTTAGCTTCCATTCAAGTACCTACAACAGTTATCTCTTTGTTGGCAATCATAGCCTTCTTCTTCATGAGCTCGAGCTTGCACACTCTCTGCTTCCATTCAAATAGCTATAGCAGTTATCTCTTTGTTGGCAACCATAGCCACTCTGTTTGAGCTTCCTATCGGTTGCATTATTCTTGGGCGCACTTTGAGCCTTTTTGAACAAGTTGGAGTAGCTCCCCATAGCCCTCATCCTGCTAATGCAGCATCACATTGTGTGAAACATGCCCTTTTTTAAGCAGCAGCTCACAATTTTCATCTCCTACATCATATCTTCTTCATTGGGGAGCTATACCAGCACTTATACACGTGGTTTTAATGCTTGGCATTGATCCTTCCACTCTTAGTATTTGATTTGAGTACTAAGCTTCAGTTTTGGAGTGTTATAGCAATCCATAGACTGCCATAAAATAGGGCATCACTTATCTTTTCATTGCCATTTTTGTTGGATGATGCTCGGTTATGCTTGGTTGATGTTTATATATTTAGGGATGTTATGTCATTACTTGGTGTTGATTTTGGATTGATTTAACCACTTAATTTGCTCTATTTTGGCTAAGGTTTGTGTCAGAAATATAGGGAAACACTCTAGTTGATACTTCTATGGTCAGCTTTGTTGGTCTTATGATGCCCGGTTGTTATGCTGGGTTATGTCTACATGTATAGAAATGCTATGTCCATGTTATGGATTGGATTTGGAGCTGATTTTGATACTGAAATCGCTTGGTTTGATAGTGTATTCATTGCTATATACACCAGGATTGAACCTCTTTTAACAGGGATTTTATGTGCCTATTGCTCCTGAGCATGATTCGAGTGTTCTATATGCACTATCGATTGTTGATACTAGTACATTGGTATATCATGTGCCCATGATTTGAGATGGCTTTGAGCTTGATTTGAGGACTGATTTACTCAGTTTTGATAGTGAATTTATTGATGTAATAATTGGAACTGAAGCCTATTTGGTCAGTATATGCTCTACCTTCTGGTCATGAGTGCTTTTTGAGTGATTTATATGACTACACGGATATATACGGAGGTTGGCACATGCCTTGTGTTGCTCTGGAATGCCTTTTGAGCTTTGACTGAGCTCCATCTTGGTTGGCATTTGATTGACATTGGTCTGCAATGGCATGCTTTGTGAAAGTCATTATGCCTATGTTCTATGCTTGACCCTTTGGTACATGCTTTAATGCATATGTTAGAAATGCATGCTCCTTACATTGTCTATGTTTGATTACCACTTGGAGCTTCAGCTGGGCTTTCATTTGCATACTTTGGAGCTCTTGGATGCTTATTTGGGTTGTCAAATATTTGACATTGATTGTTACATGATGTACTCGATGTTATAGGTGATGCTTGACCAATCCCTTGCTCTGGATGCTCCGTTGATATACGGTCTTGGCTCCATGATGCCTTACATATTCACATGCTATCTTTGAGCTTGGTTGCTCGATTGACATTGATCTTTCTACTAATGGGAGCTTCATGCTATCTCTGGATATTGCAGAGCTTGTGGTTTATACAGTTGAGCTTCTTGAGTGGATGGGATCTCTTACATGTATATGCTCTTGATAGATACTTGTCTGCATTGGATGCTTTTGGGCTGATTTGATCTGTCTTCTCTTTGAGCATACACCAATCTTTGTCAAGTCCTATTAGTTAGGCATACACCTAGCTTGGCTTACTCTCTGAGTTCTTTATGTCAGCGCTTGTTACTGACATCGATTGCTCTGACACATTTGGGTGTTTGATTCATGGTTCTTGGCTACTATCATGTTTGTTACATGCCCGGCTTCATGTAGGATCTAACTTGATAGTCATACTTGACTTTAGATCACTGTTAGCTCATTGTTTGCTCTCTTTTTCTCATTGCTGTGATTTATTACAGCATACAGCAAGATGTTTTATGCAGACCATGATGTATTTACTGAGCTTAATTTTGATGTACTTTTGGTACTATTTGGTGGAGAGGTGGTCATTTTAGCACTTTCTCTTATTTTTAGCTTGTTTTGCATATGGTTTTTGCATGTTTATTGCTAATTACAATAAGCTATTTTTTGCATAGTGCCTCTATGTTGTTTGACTCATTATGGCTAGTCATCTCAAAGATACGGCATTGTTTAACATTGCCAAGTTGGATGGCACCAACTATGGCTACTGGAAGTCTCAAATATGGCAAGTTTTGGTGCAGATATTGTAGATTAAGCTACTAAGAAAAAAATGTATTAAACCCAAGAACATGGATGATGATGACTGGGTTAATTTAGATGCACTATGCAAGTCCACTATCATTTTATCACTCTCTAAAGAGACCCACAATAATGTTGTTGAAGATGAAGATTAGAGTGCATGGAATCTATGGGAAAAGATTCAACAACTTTATGCAAAGCAGAGCCATGCTTCGTAGATGTATTGGCTTATATAAATGATGGATCTCTGCATGAAGGAGGGGACCCCATTGTCAGCTCACTTTAGCCAGTTTCATTCTATCGAAGAATCTGCTTCAATAGGGTATTGAGTTTCAGGATAATTTGCATCCTTTCTTTCTACTTGGCACTTTACCTAAGTCTTGGAACAAACAATGACACTTCTCGCGGTTCACATGCTTTATCCTTTAGAGGTGGCAGAAGTGGCAAGAAAGGTAATGATCGTCATGGAAAGGATTCTCAAAAGTCCTAGTCTAAGTCATGTAGACGTAGCAAGTACTGTGGATGTAAGTCTGATCTTACATGCCATTACTGTGGGAAAGCAGGACACAGACAGTCTTAGTGCCATAAGATGCATGATGATAAGTGCAAAGAAAAGGGGTAAGAAAAAGTGCAGGAGAAATCCAATGATCGCAGCATTATACCTGCAAAGTTCAGCATAAAGATTGAGGAGATAAATGTCATGCAGCCTGAGGAGTTTGATGGTGACTACATCTTAGCAGCCTCTTCATGTGATACCTCTCAAGCTGGCTCAGTCTATGCATGCATAGTGTTGGCTCTTGGATTAGGGCATATCTTTTTATGTGACCCCCTACTATGAGTGGTTTCATACCTATCGTAGTGTATCTAGTACTATGCGCTTAGGTGATGATCGGTCTCTTGCTATTGTTGGCATTGGTGATGTTACTCTACAGTTTCCCTCTGGTAGCACTTTTGTTCTGCATAATGTACGTCATGTATCCACACTGACTAAAAGCCTTATGTCTGTTGGGCAGCTTGATGATGCAAGTTATCATATATGCTTTGGGATTCTGCATGGAAGATAACTCGTGGCAGGCTTGTTCTTGCAAGAGGTGCCAAGTCTGGCAACCTCTACCCTGAAAGGTGAGAAGGATCAAAGCTTACACGCGAGAGCTATGGCAAGAGATCAAGAGCAAGAAAGAGAGAGACAAGAAATGGGAACTCCAACAGCCACAATGTGTGGCTGGGCCTTCCCTTATTCAAACTGTCACTAAAAGAATAAAGAATAAGTGACTGTGACAGGCGCCCGCCACTTGCAGTGTGCAATGGCGGGTACTGTTAGTGTAGTAATACACGGGTGGCTAGGCGGAGGTGCCTTTACCCCCAACAACCTCCCACTTAAAGGTGAATCTGCCCTAGTGAGAGAAAGAAAAAGAAAAGACAGTACAACATGTACACATGTACAACAGGATGAGAAAAAAGACGTCATCTCATCCAATGCCCATCAATCTCCTGAGGAAGGCAAAGCACTCAGTAGTGAGGCTCTTCGTGAGCAAGTTTGCAGGATTCTGCTCAGTCAGAATCTTGACAAGGTCAACAGACCTGTCCTCAATGACCTCACGAATGAAGTGATACCTTACCTCAATATGTTTCATCTTCGCATGAAAGACCAGATTCTTGGCCAACTGAATGGCACTCATAGAATCCGAATGCAGTGTAGGCATAGCATATGTCATACCAAGGTCTGCAATCAAATGGCCTAACCAGATAGCCTCCTTGCAAGCCTCTGTGACTGCAATATACTCGGTCTTTGTAGTAGAAAGAGACGTACACTTCTGTGCCTTAGACATCCAAGAGATAGCCCCTCCAGCATAAGTGAATGCATAGCCAGAAGTGGACTTCCTACTATCTGCATGTCCTGCATAATCAAAGTCAGTGTATCCCATGACTCATGTATCCTGGCTGCCATAACAAAGACACATATCTGTTGTGCCCTTCAAGTACCTCATGATACCCTTCACGGTATCCCAATGTTTCTTACCAGGTGTAGCCATATAACGTGCCACAACCCCAACTGCAAAAGCAATATCTGGACAGGTGGCTATCATGGCATACTTAAGACTGCCCATGGCTGATGCATAGGGAATCTTAGTCATCTCTGCCCTCTGCTCATCTGTCTGTGAACAATCAGCCTGTGAAACCTTCACATGAGAAGGTAATGGACAACCAATAGGCTTAACATCCTGCATGCGGAAGCGCTCAAGGACTTTATGAATGTACTCCCTCTGTGACAGATAGAGTAGTCCCTGAGATCGATTGTGCGTGATGCACATACCAAGTATATGAGAGGCATGTCCTAGATCTTTCATCTCAACGCTCTTCTTGAACTGAGCCTTAAGAGCATCAAGCTCCTCGTGAGCTGTCCCTGCTAAAAGCATGTCATCCACATAAAGTACCAAAATCAGTAAAGAACCATCACGGGCTTTCTTCGTCAGAAGCACGGATCCATAGCACTGCGGCTGTAGCCTTGTGACTACATGAATGCATCAAACTTATGGTACCATTCCCTAGGTGCCTGCTTTAAGCCATATAGACTCTTCTTTAGCTTGCACACTAGGTATTCCCTGCCAGGGTCTCAAAGCCCTTAGGCTGCTCCATGTAAATCTCATCATGCAAGTCCCCATGTAGAAAAACCGTCTTGACATCCATCTGGTACAAGTCCAGGTCAAGCTGTGCAACCAAGGCCAAGACTAAGCATAGGGTAGTCATCTTGACCACAAGAGAAAATTTTTCATCAAAGTCAACACCATGATCCTGCTTAAAACCCTTAGCAACCAATTGAGCCTTGTATGCTAGCTTGGGGTGTCCAGGGGTACTTTTTAGCTTGTACACCCACTTGCATGGCAAAGCCTTCTTACCCGGAGGCAATGAAACCAAATCCCAAGTCTTATTCTTATGCAATGAGTCAAGCTCAGACTGCATAGTCCTCTCCTAAGAGTGACAATCACCCCTGCGCATAGCCTCATCGTAAGTAAGAGGCTCTCCTACATTTGTCACCAATACATAATCCATAGAGGGCTCAAAACGGTCGGGAGGTCGTCTAACTCTAGTAGAATGCCTCAACCCAAGCTCTGCTGCCTGACCGACATCCTGTCTAACATCAGCATGTCTAACATCTAGGCCATGAGCATCAGGTGATGCTGCATGCTGTCTAGGTGGCTGTGGAGCGGGCTGAACGAGAGCAGGTGGCTCCTCCTGAAAGATAACTCTGCGTACCTCAACCACTTTTTCAGACTGCATATGCATTTTATCTTCATGAAAGATGACATCATGACTGCGGATCACTTTCCGTGCCTGCGAATCCCATAGATGGTAACCCATCTCTCTTGCATCTCCATAGCCAATGAAAATGCATTTGACACTTTTAGGATCTAGCTTATTGCGTTTGTCCTTGGGTATATGGTAGAATGCCTCACAACCAAAGACACGCAAATGATCATAAGAGGGGGGCTTGCCTGCCCATACCTCCTCTGCAGCCTGAAAGTCTATGCCATTGCTAGGCGACCTGTTAATGAGATGCATTACAGTAGTAATTGCCTCAGCCCAAAAGTGCTGCGGTAAGTGAGTTTGGCTAATCATGCTATGGACCCTTTCCTGAATGATCCTATTCATGCATTCAACCATACCATTCTGGGGTGGGGTATAAGGGGCGGTCAACTGATGCTTAATACCCCGCTCATCACAAAACTGCTCAAAAGCATGTGATACATACTCAACCCCATTATTTGATCTTAGGAATTTTAGCATTTTCCCAAACTGGTTTTCTGCCAATGCAAGCCAATGCTAAAATGTATCTAAGACATCGGACCCTACATGAGTAATCATCTATGAAAGCAACAAAGTACTTTGCCCCACCAAGTGATTGACAGGGCATGGGCCCACATACATCTGAGCGCACAAGAGCCAAGGGCTCACCCATGCATTTCTTACTAGACTTTTTATGCGTATTTCTAGTTTGCCTGCCATACAAACAATGATCACAAGAATCAAAATGTGAAGAGTCAAAAGGCGGAAGATACTGCAAAGCACGGAACATTTTCATTCCTTTAAGAGACATATGCCCCAAATGAGCATGCCGAAGGGATACGTGGGGAATAGAACCCACAGAAAAAACATGATCCAATGTAGCTCCAGATACAAGTAAGGGATAGAGGCTGCCATACTTGGCACCTCTTGCAAGTACAATCCTACCATGAGTAATCTTCCATCCAGAGTCCCCAAAAGACACAAAACACCCTGCATCATCAAGCTGTCTAGCTGACATAAGGCTGTGATTCAACGCAGGTACATGCCGCACATTATGCAAAACAAAAGAGCTGCCAAAAGGAAACTGCAGCCTAACATCTCCAATGCCCACAATGTCAAGAGACTTGTCATCATCAAGGCGCATAGAACCAGACATAGTACGATAGGTATGAAACCAATCTCTAGAGGGTGTCACATGAAATGATGCACGTGAATCCAAGAGCCAACACTGCGCATACATAGAGTGTATCTCAGAAGTCTGTGAGGTATCGCATGAAGAAGCTGCAAGTATATAATCGTCATTTGAATCAGTGGCTTGCGTGACATTAACCTCTTCTATCTTCACACTAGACTTTGCAAGTACTATGCTACGCTCAGAAGACTTTTCCTACACTTTTTCTTTTCCCTTTTCCTTGCGCTTATCATTGCGCATTTTATGGCACTGTGGCCTAATATGTCCTGCTTTTCCACAATAATGGCAGGTAAGATCAGACTTCCATCCACGGGACTTACTGCGACTATGTGACTTGGACCTGGACTTCTGAGAGTCCCTACCCTTATGATCATTATCATGCCTGCCATGTCTACCATCTCTAATGGTCAATGCATGTGAAGAGCGGGAAGCATCATTGTTTCTCCTGTTGATTTCCTCAATCAATAAAGCACTCTCAACATCTTTGATTTTTAGCCCATCAAGCTTGTTCGTGCATATGGCAGTACGGAATACATCCCATGATTTAGGAAGGGTGCCAAGCAGAAATAACGGGTGCAAGTTATCATTTCTCAATACCCTATGACAACAGATTCTTCATGATAGCATGAAACTGACTGAAATGAGATGATAGGGATGACCCCTCCTTCATGCGAAGGTCCATTAATTGCTTCAGCCAATACATTTGTGATGCAGGACTCTGCTGCGCATAAAGCTCCTGAATTTTCTTCCATAAGTTCCATGCACTCTGACTCTCATCTTCAACAACATTATGATGGACCTCTTCTGAGCGTGACAAAATAATGGTAGACTTGCATAGCTCATCAACTTCCATCCAAACGTCATCATCCATATCCTCAGGTTTGATAGCACAAAAGCCGTAAATATCAAGCAACAAAGCTGGAACAAAGCATGTACAACCACCAGTGAAAAGTGTCCAAGATCAAGCATCAATGATACATCCCAAACATGTAGGCGGTAGAGCATCCATATGTAGCATCCATAGACATCAAGTACATCCCAAAATAAACTCTGGAAAGCCAATAAATAGCCCAATTAAGCTCCGAGAATCCAAAGTCAAGCCAAGACAAAGCTCCAATAGTAATAGGCTCCAAACAATGTAATTAGCATGCATAGGTGACATAACCTGTAATGGCGGTCAAGGTGGTCAAGCATAGACCAAAGCATGCCATCTTGCATCAAAGATGGAGCATCCAAATGCTTTCCAAATCTAAGCTCAAGCTCAATCAATGATCCGGAGTGTAAGCCAAGCTCAAAGTCGGTCCCCAAACGTTAGTATATCACTATGTATGCCCGAAACATAGCCCAGATAGCATAGGCATAACCAAGCATGAGTTAAATAGCTTCAGCCCAACTATGTACATCAGAGATTCACTGTGCAAAAATTGAATATTTCAACATCAAAATTAGCTCCAAAATGGTGGAAATCAATAGGCATACATCCCCGAATCAATAGGCATCAACCGGGACCAATCGGGCATCAAATAGTAATGCGGCGCAAGCATAAACATCAAATGTCACTATAGCACTGTTATAAAATGCATGTGGACTGTTATGACAGTCCCAAAATAGTACCAAATCAGACCCAAGTCAATGTTAGTGCTCAAGGCTTCAAACCAAGCTCCAAGCATGTGTATAGGCATCAAATGAGACCCTTTTGAAGTGCCCAATGGCCTGGGGAAGAAGCTGGAGATGAAAAGCGTGGGGCTACTATCAAGAACATGCTAAAAACTAGTGTATTTTCTCTTGTAGATGTTGCTGAACCACATGGGCTTAATGAGGTGGAAGGGAGGCTCAAATGGGTGCCAAGGGTGGCCTACAATAGGCCTTAACAAGCCTCAGCAAACCAAGTGGAGAGAGAGAGCTTCAAACCTCCATGGGGAAGCTCAACAATGGCTGTCCTGTTTCTTGCAACCTATGAACTAAAGTAAATCCTCAAAAGAATGCTTGAATACCTTTGAATGAAGGGCTTGAGGGTGCCTCAATAGGCCGAGAGGAAGCTCAGGAAGCCTGGGAGTGACGTGAGCTTAAGGGAGCCAGCTATGGCTGCCGAGATGGAGACCCAATGCGAGTAGGGAGTCGATGGGAAGCTGAGAATGCCACGAGCAAAGCTCAAGAGTCGGGAAGCCGAGCTCTGATACCAGTTGAAAGGTGAGAAGGATCAAAGCTTGCACGCGAGAGCTATGGTGGGAGAGCAAGAGCAAGAAAGAGAGAGACAAGAAATGGGAACTTCAACAACCACAATGTGTGGCCGGGCCTTCCTTGATTCAAACTGTCACTAAAAGAATAAAGAATAAGTGACTGTGATGACGGGCGTCCGCCACCTGTAGTGTGTAGCGGCGGGCACTGTTAGTGTAGTAATACACAGGCGGCTAGGCGGAGACGCCTTTACCCCCAACATACCCCTTGGTTATATTTGGTACTATTGACCATGTTTTGTCAATGGGTTCTATTCCATGTGTATCTCTCTAGCATGCTTGTCTTGGGCATATGTTGCTTAAGGAAATGAAAATGCTTAGTGCTTTGGAGTATCTTCTATCTTTTGACTACTTGCATTTTGAGTCTTGTGATCATTGTTTATATGGCTGGCAGACTAGGAATTCACATAAAAAGTATGGTATTCCATGCATGGGTGAGCCTTTGGCTCTTGTGCATTCACATGTATGTGGACCCATGCTTTGTTAATCATTAGGGGCTGCGAAGTACTTTGTCACATTTATTGATGATTATTCACGTAAGGTATGGGCTTATCCCATAAAGGAGAAATATGATGTATTTGCAGTCTTTTAGCATTGGCTTGCTTTAGTAAAGAAACAATCTGGGCATAGATTGAAATGCCTAAGAACAGATAACGGAGGTGAGTATGTCTCATGTGCCTTTGAGCAGTTTTGTGATGAGCGGGATATTAAACGTCAGTTGACCGCCCCTTATACCCCTTCCTAGAATGGTATGGCTAAGCGTATGAATAGGACTATCCATGAGAGGGTCCATAGTATGCTTAGCCAAGCAAGCTTACCACAACATTTTTGGGCTGAGGCAGTCTCTATTATTGTGCATCTCATTAATAGGTCACCTTCTTGCAATGGTATTGACTTCCAGGTTGCAGAGGAGGTATGGATAGGAAAGCCTCCCTCATAAGCTCATTTGCATGTCTTTGGATGTGAGGCCTTTTGCCATGTGCCCAAGGACAAATGCAATAAGCTAGATCCTAAAAGTGTGAAATGTGTTTTCCTTGGCTATGGAGATGCAGGTGAGACGGGATATCATCTTTGGGCTCCGTAGGTGCAAAAAGTGATCTGCAGCCATGATGTTGTGTTCCGTGATGGCAAAATGCATATATAGCCTGAGGAAGTTGTTGAGATATGCAAGGTTATCTTTTAGGAGGAGCCCCTTGCTCCCACACAGCTAGATAGACAATTTGCACCAGCAAACTGATCCTCATGGCTAGGATGTTATACATGATGTTGAACAGGCAGCACAGCCTGCACTGAGGTGCTCTATTAGAGAAATAGACAACCTCCTGACCATTATGAGCCCTCCACAAATTATGTATTGGTTACAGATGCAAGAGAGCCTCTCACCTATGATGAGGCTATATGTAGGGGTGACATCACTCCTCGAGAGGGCTATGCAATCTGAGATTGACTCGTTCATAAGAATCATATGTGGGATTTGGTTTCCTTGCCTAGTGGCAAGCGGGCTTTGCCTTGCAAGTGGGTGTACAAGTTGAAAAGTACCCATGGACACCCCAAGCTGACATACAAGGCTAGATTGATAGCAAAGGGTTTTAAGTAGGAGCATGGTGTTGACTTTGATGAGGACTTCTCTCCAGTGGTTAAGATGACCACCCTACGCTTAGTCTTGGCTTTGGCTGCACAACTTGACTTGGACTTATATCAACTGGATATCAAGACGGCTTTCTTACATGGGGACTTGCATCGTGAGATATACATGGAGCAGTCTAAGGGCTTTGAATCGCCTAGTAGGAAACATCTAGTGTGCAAATTGAGGAAGAGTCTTTATGTCTTGAAGGAGGCACCTAGTGAATGGTACCACAAATTTGATATGTTTATGCAATCACACAGGGCTACAGCCATAGTGTTATGGACTCATGCTTGTATATGAAGAAAGCCCGTAATGATTCATTATTGATTTTTGTACTCTATGTGGATGGCATGCTTTTAGTAGGGAAAGCTCATGATGAGCTAGATACTCTTAAGGCTCAGCTCAAGAAGAGCTTTGAGGTGAAAGATCTGGGACAAGCCTCTCATATACTTGGTATGCACATTACATGTGACAGGTCTGAGGGACTATTCTATTTATCATAGAAGGAGTATATCCATAAAGTCCTTAAGCGCTTCCATATGTAGTATGTGAAGCCTATTGGTTGTCCATTGCCTTCTCATGTGAAGGTATCATAGGTCGATTGTCCATAGACAAATGAGCAGAGGGCCAAGATGGCCAAGATTCCCTATGCATCCGTAATGGGCAGTCTTATGTATGCCATGATAGCCACCCATCTAGATATTGTATTTGCAGTTGGTGTTGTGGCACGTTATATGGTTACACTTGGCAAGAGGCATTGGGATGCCATGAAGGCCGTTGTGAGGTACCTGAAGGGCACTGCTAATATGTGCATATGTTATGGTAGCTAGAATATAGGAGTCCTGGGGTACACTAACTCTGACTATGCAGGACATGGAAATAGTAGGAAGTCTACTTCTGGCTATGTGTTCATCACTTTTGTTGGAGGTGCTATTTCATGGATGTCTAGGGTACAAAAATGCATAGCCCTTTCTACTACAGTGGCCAAGTATGTTGCAGCCACTAAGGCTTGCAAGGAGGCCATTTGGTTGGGTTGTTTGGTTGCTGACCTTGGTATTGCAGAAGCTATCCCTACATTGCATTCGAATTCTATGGGTACTCTCCAGTCAGCCAAGAATCCATTCTTCCATGTGAAGACGAAACACATTGAGGTGAGGTATCACTTCATTCATGAGATCATTGAGGACATGTATATTGACCTTGTCAAGATCTCAATTGACTAGAATCTTGAAGACTTGCTCACGAAAAGCCTCTCTACAGAATGCTTTGCCTTCCTTAGGAGGTTGATGGGCATTGGATGAGAAGACATCTTTCCTCATCCTGTTGTATCTATGTATATGTTGTACTATATTTTCTTTTGTCTTTTAAATCCTCATTGAGACAAATTCATCTTTAAGTGGGATTTTGTTGGGGGTAAAGGTGCATTTGCCTAGCCACCCATATATTACTACACTGATAGTACCCGTGCCTGCACACTATAGGCAGTGAGCACTCATCATTGTCACTTCATTCTTTATTCTTTCAGTGACATTTGAATAAAGGGAAGGCGGGTCACACATTGTGATTGTTGGAGTTTCCACATTGTGTGTGTCTCTCACTTGCTCTTGTTCCTTCCACCATAGCTCTTTGCCCGCTCTTGCTTCCACTTCAGGGCTCACTCCCTTTAACTTCCACCATATCAACATCGAAAGACTTGAGAACTTGCTTATAGTCAAGGCATGGATAATATTGCTCAATACTCATTAGCTCTATTTGTTGGTGCTTCCTTAATAGTGTCTATATGCAAGGAGAGATACCATATCGTGAACTAATGCCACATGAATGTGTAGTGGGCACCATGTTAGGGAGTCAATGCCATGACAAAACTTAAAATCTCATGTTCTTTACTTCACTTTCTTCTCTCTATCCGATAGGTACACCTAGTGGATGTTCAACCCTTCTTCTCTCTCCCTCTTCTTCTCCCTTTTAGATATTATCTTGATGGTCTCCCATCAACTTTGGATCTTTGATAAGTGCATATCTTTCGCATGTCTAGCCCCTGCAAAGTAGAATTAGAGGCAAGAACATTGTCTTCCATTAGATGTGGTAGAAAATCTAGCCCTCTTGACTATACAATGGTCACCCTTCCATGGAGGAGGCTTAATTTCTTATCACCTTCAATATTTTTGTTCTCAAGTGTTCAAGGGAAAAAAAGTTTTGTTGCTATCAACAAATAACCAAATTTGTGAAAGTAAAAGCTTAGGTTCACTAATGACATGCATGTGAAGTTGCAAGTCCTCAAACCAAAAGATGTAAGCACCATTGTTGAGGCTTGAATGTGAAGATGAGTTAATTTGTCCCCACAGAGTAGTCAAAGGAAACATAGAGATAAGTACAAAGATATATCTATTGTCACATGTGAGGTGGTTTGATTACCAAAGTTGTTGAGAAATTTCGGCAATACTTACTATATATCATGGCCATGACTAGCATGGAATTGGCATGAACCTAATCTTTTTGGTGGTCAAAACACACAAAGGTACTATAATATTTGTGAGGGACAATATCTTGCTAGGTGACATCAAAGGGTTGTATTTCAACAATAGAAAACTTAAGTGGTTGACATCTTCACTGAGGCCTTAAGTGCATATAAGCCCTAGAAATCAAAGGGCTCACTTGGAGTATGTGACATGAGATTTAGCTTGAGGGGGACTATAGAGAGGTAAGCTCAATATATCCAACGGATTCACTAAGCTTATCGGGAACTAAAATGGGCCTGACACTAGCTCTATGGCATTAGCCGAGCCTCTAGTACGTACCCAAACCATCCCTCATAGCCTCGCGGCCAGGAGCATCTAAGGGGTATACTACCCTAACCTCTAATGTAGAACTCCACGTTTGTATGGACTGTAATCCAATAGATAACCCTTCCCACACTCCTCAAAGGGAGTCCCTACACATATCGGTGACATACACCACATAACCACAGATAAAGGGAGTGCCCCTTGAATGATTGCCGCAGCCCCACTACGACTCTCTTACACCTCGGGGATTGGCCTTAAGATGCGTCGTGCTCATACATAGGACACATACGATATATGCTCCACTCTTTTAATAAATCGTTCCAGGAGATATGATATATCCCTCACTGAATAGTCCCCAAAGGAAAGGAACCACTAACCCTACAGCTTAGGGTACCTCACCTCCTCAATGTAGGCCATTGTTCATGAAAACAATTGCTGTGTATCTAGGATGATACCATGTGTTGCATGCAATGCAATTGTGTATGATTTATAGTGCTCAAACAATTCTTCCATCAACAACCAGCATTGTGAAGGCGCAAAAACATTTCTTTACATGCCACTACTCTAAATGAGATTGTTGCGTTGTATAGAGCCAGCACCAAGCATGTTCATGCTATTGGACCCTCTTAACTTTAAAAACCATGCGTGTCCTATATGCCATGCATAAGAAAAAAAATATCAAAATTCAACGTATTATTAACGCTTAACACCCCCCTTCTCCCTACCACTTAAGGTTGTGCATTCGGTGGTAGGTTTAGAGATTTTTTTTTGTGGGTATTTTTCCTTTATAAAAGCAGTAAGTACCCACTTTAACATAAAGATAGGGCTAAACTGAGGCTCACCCTCATGCCTTAGCCTTATCATACATTCATAAACACAAATGTGATTTTTTCCTATTTTTTAGATGCGAAAAACCTATTTTTAACTCTTTTTTCTTATTTTAATTAATTAATTTATTAATAAATATTGATATTTTTTGATTTGGATTGATTAAGATTACTAAAAATTATTTTTGTATCACATTCCATCCCATAGGAACACCATATACACAACAAAACCCCAAAAACTCATGATTTTCCTTAAAACCACAATGTTGCAGGTTTTGCATGTTTATAGAGAAATTATTAGATGACTAATTTTTCTTCATTTCCTTAACATTTCCGATAGGTCACAGCATTGACAACCAAAAACAACCATTTACAAACGAAATTTGTCATAAAACAATTAAATTTATGACTTACTCATAGAACCGCACCTTTATCGTAAGCATCTCGTAATTGGAGGCCCATTGACGATTTCCAATAGCCGCTGACACTCCTTCCAACCTTGATCTACACTCCTTCATGCTCCTGTATCATCTTCCAATTGATATCTCTTATCTCAGTCCACCCCTTCTCTCATAGAATCAACCATGGAAACACACAACAAGAGGAGTGAGAAGAGAGAAAGACTAGAATTTGATCTTTCTATTTAGTAAATCATTTTCTACGTGGATTGGAGCGATTGGAAGCGTGAAAATTGTTTATCCCATGGCCAATAGGCCTCTCTCTCTCTCTCTCTCTCTCTCTCTCTCTCTCTCTCTCTCTCTCTCTCTCTCTCTCTCTCTCTCTCTCTCTCTCTTTGTGCTTACTTAAAAAAATGCCCCCGTTCCCCCCTGCATTCATTGAGTTTTGAGGCTTTAAGCCTCTTAATCAAGGCTTAGTTATTAAAATATCTAGTTCAAACTTCGGATTTTTGCATTGTATGCATGAAGTTTTTTTCATTTTGGAGACCCAAATGAACTTCGATTCGCGAATGGACTGGACCACTTCATGGCATCGAAATCTATCAACTTGGCCTCCGTTGCACACTTTCTGGCTCCAGATCACATAGTGTAGAAGCCTTCAATTGCCAAGACCCACGTACCGCTTATTGTTTCAAGCGCTCTAAGCCGAGCACTAATGGCTACCTCTCCATAGTCAACACACTATCTATCTATGGGTGTAGTGAGCTTACCTCCATGCCCGATCGAGTTGCCTCCTCTCCCAAGCATTCTGATAGCTCCACGATCCAAATGCAAGCTTCAAGCAAGCTCGATCCTCAAGCTCCACTCTCCAAGCTCCATTGCTGCAAGCAAGAGAAGAGAAGAGAAGAGAAGAAGGGAGGAGAAGAAGGAGAGCTTCTCTGCCACGGTCCCTCACCCTCACACACTCAATCCCTCACACTCTCACACTCCCTCTCTTAAGCACATGCTCAAGCAAGCAAGAACAAGAAGAAGGAGAAGAAGAAGAGAGCTACTTTTGGCTACACACAAGAATGGGCTTCTCATTCATTTTTCAACTTTATATACAAAACCCTAAATCCCTTTTGGGCAGTCATCCCCTTATCCCCTTTTTTACATGACCGGTCGTGGCCTAGGCCCTTTTTCCCATTGTCCTCCTATCTTCCTAGCTTCATTTCCACTGCCTGTCTACTTTTACAAATTGCACGGGTGAGAGCCCGACACCCTTAAAATAAATCATGGTGCGCCTTGCGCTTTTTTACAATAGTATAGACTTCCACTTTTTCTCATGCGCCTTTTTCCTTGATTTAGGATTTTTCTGCATTCACTTTTGCATTGGCCTTATCTTTTGCTTTTCAAATTAATAATTTCAAAGAAATACAAACTATAAATGACCCTTCTCAAAATTCGAAATGTACGCTTTGGAATTTAATTGGACTCTTAAAAAAGTTCAAAAAGATTTATTCTTAAAAAACAATAAATGCTTTATTTCTCAAAGAGGAGTCACAACACAAGATTGCATCCTTGAAAAAATGTTGCCACCCCAAAAAGGATGGTCATTGTTCCTTTGAGGGTTAACATTACCTCCCTCCTAGACGAGTGCCAGTCCCATGGCACTCACCATCGTAGGTAGCAGGCTTTAGCATGCACCGAAGATGTGGGTGGCAAAGACATGTGTGGTTGCCTTGGAGGATTTTGAGTGGTGGGGCGGATGAAGGTTGTTGGGGTAACGTTGTTGGCATGGGTGGTTGGTGGTAGCGTGGTTGGAGTAGGGGGTAGGGCTGTTTGTTGTTGGGAATTGGGCTGGGGGCTGGCACAGATGGTGGTTTGTTGGGATTCTGCACAAGGCCGATTGTTTGGTGGGCTTGCATGATAGGAATGGTTAAGAGGTCAGAATTGAGTGATGATGAAGAGCTAACGATGCATTTGAAGGAGTCTTCAATACCTGCAATTGAAAACCTCACATATGTGGTCTCTCCCTGGGGGTAGTGCTAGTCTTCTTATCGTGCACAAGACGTAGTTTGATTAGTTTGGGAGACATGTCGAACTCTAAGCAAGCTGAGAGTATTGTCTAGCACTTGAGGACCCAAACCGTGTATATATTTTGGAGCAGATATTATGTGAGTGCTCGTGCATACTTAGATATTACGTAGTTAGAAAACCACGGGTCTGGTTCCTCGTAACAATGTGTGGATGAAGCAAAGTTGTCCATGTTGAGGAGAAGTACACTTGAAGGTGTATGAGACATCCTTTGCATTGTGGCAGCACGATGTAGCATGGTTGAGATCAGCGACACCTTACTTTCGGTAGCAGGTAGCTACTTGTATTGCTTGATAAGTACGGTGTACTTTTCATGGCTGTTTGTGCGTTGCTTACCATGATTGATTGCAACAGTATTAAGGCGGAGTGCAAAAAGGAATCATGCAAATGGGTCAGGGTGATAGGTCTAACCATAGGCGAGACAAGCTCCCTAGGCATGTCCTGCCCTTGATGTGCCCTGAACAATTGTGGGGGATATGTAGTGGGCTATGGACTAGGGATGGAGCTAGCTGACCAAGGTCATTGGGCGTACCTAATTTGAGGACCCCTAGGTATCATGCTGTGATTGTGAGTGCTCTTTTTTTTCTTTTTTCTTTTTTTTCTTTTTGTTTCTTTTTTCTTTTTCTTTTTCTTTTTCTTCTTTCCTTTTCTTTTCCCCTTTAAAAAAATAAAAAAATAACATGAGTATAACCATTGCAATACGTTGAGGCTATCAGCATTTCAATTGGATTGGGAAATGTCAAGATTCAAAGGCTGTGAAAATGGACATTATAACGATGATTGTGTCCTAGCCTCATTGCTAAAGGAACAGTTGTTGAGATGAGGAGATACACTGGAGATTTTGCAAAACCTCTTTATCACGTGCGATTTTGGTACAATTGAGTTAATAGTTGTGGTGAGTGCCGGGTGTAGAGTTTGACCCAGAAAGAGAGAGTGGCCACCACTGATCATGCTTTGGGCCATGCGATGTGGGCGATCGACAAGGGTGATTTTCACTTTCGGCGGTAAAATATTAGTTTCTATCATATACAACATAGATAAGGGCTACTTTTTTGATAAGTTACATCCAATTTGAGAGATTGTCATATTTGCAATTTTCTCACTTCATGAGCTTTGTTTGAAGCTATTCAACTCTTGCTTTGGTTATATTTTAAGAAATATCAACCTTCAACACAATTGATATCTTGTCCATACAACTACACCTATTCATCTAGTAGCATAATATGTTGACACAAATATAGCCATGGATCTAATGAGTATCTTCAACCCTCACATGATGTTAGAAGCATGAAAATGGGAATTCTTAAGCCTAATCAAACTGTGAAGTCCAAAATCAAACATATGGAGTCCAAATTTGATCAAGCAAGCAACAATTAATAATTAAGATGGACAATCAGCTAATGACCTTTAGATCACTCCTTCTTCATCTCCCACTTTCGGAATGTTGTTCATTGCTTGAAAACAGCGATCGAGCGTCGCGCAATTTCGCTAATCTCTTTTTTTTACATAAAATCCTCTCAAATTGGCTGAAAGCTACATGCTTTCTTTTACATGTCCTCCTAATCTAGAAGCTATCTATAGTTTTATGGATTTTTACAAGAGATAATATCTAAAATATCAAAAATTAACTAAAAACTTGTCCAAAAAAATCTAATATTTTGAACCATGGACACTAATACTAATATCTAAAGTGGCATTTGCTCTCTAAATCTAAAAGGAAGCCACACTCTATATTTTTTTACATAGTGTGTGCGTAGCGGCATGACAACGATTTAGTGGTCTATCGTTGATGTGCTTAGCTGGGCCTCAGCATTCTCTTTCTCTAGTGTGTCCTCATGGGACATAGCTATAGCCTACTGAATAGCCTCGCTAGGTTATGAGGGTACAATTGCCTCTCTTTTTGGAGAGCCTAGCTCTTCAACTAATTCCCCTCTGTTTAGCTCCTCATCTGATTGCATTGGCAAGTGCTTTTGGTTGGGCATTTGCTCTAGAATCTTGTCCCTACCCATTGGAACATGCCTCCATTGCTTCTTATCAGTGCAAGTGTTATGTTTAGAGCTATTTTTCTCTTGCTCAGGAGGTTTGGGTGACTATAATGTAGAACCAAGAGATAGTCTAGGATTCTTGTCAAGTAACCAACTGAAGAAGTCGGGGTTGTATTGATGGGAAGCATAGGGATCTAGAATTGCAAGGTCTTGAGTGAGGCAAAAGACATATGCACTAACATCAAGAACCATGCTCCCTACTCCTAGCCTGCTAGCCATGTGTAGATCTTCTTCTAGAAGCAGTTTATCATACAAGGGATGTTTTTGGATAGTGGTAGAAAGTTGGACCTCATGGACCATTGCCAACACTCATAATGAGATTGGAGCAATGTACATGGGATCATGTTTTGATATCCAAAGGGTTTTTCTTTGCTCAACGAGAGTGTCATTAGTCGGTGGCCAATTTTGGCTGCCAAACTTTGATTGTAGTACCATTTCTACACGAACTCACCTTGTCCTTTCCCTTTTTGTTTGATTGCTTCGATCTTTTCCTTGTTTGTCTCACATTGAAAAATATAGAGTGAGGGTATCAAGTGCAATTCTCTAGCTGTGGCCTCTAGGATATCCATTATGACTTCTTCGGTGATAGCTACATAGCGGGAGCAAACATGTTGTTGCTCATCCCAAGTCAGGGGTTCGGCTATGAGCTTCGTATGCTCTAGTGTTGGCCTTCCCATGTCCACCTAGATGTACGCACGTGTGATGGCTATTAGCTTGTGATCAAGCTTCATTAGGCACTTCTTCTCTAGTTCATTGGTCAGATGCACCATCTCCTTGGCCAAACCTTCAAGAGATTTCTCCTCAAGCCTAAGCTTTAGGTGCTTCGGTAGTGCTGAAGTGTCAAGGATGTTGGTTGCGACACCTCTTCCACGGTTGAATTGCTAAGGACACATTCCGCAAGGGGCATCGTCACGGCCAAAAACTGTGACTACTGTGATTCTTGATTGGAAGTAGTAGCAGCTAGTTCAGTGGACTAGCTACTGTTAGTAGTTGCACAGGCATATCCTTTGGCTGAGAGCTACGAGTGGTGTCATGTCCCACCTCTTGGACATTTGGAAGCTTAGATGGAGATAGGGATTGGGATTGAGCAGCTGCACTTGATGATTGCTATTGTGCTTCCTGTGTCCGTTTAGGGAAAGAGGGTGTAGGAGACTTGGGACTCCTAAGTGGCTTTGACACTGGCTGGGAGATTTGCTTGTGATTGTTAGATGATTCTACCATTTGCTTTGTTGAGCATTTAGCCTTGCCATGAGCAATGTTGTGCCTATGATGCTTGTTATCCACTTGGGGAATCAAAGGCTCCTTGGGCACTAGTGGCTTTTGCGTACCCTCAATGATTACATCTGATATCTACTTGTCAAGCACTCTAGGCTGAGGATCTACCCTTCGATTAGTCCCATTTGGTTTCTTGATTTCGATCGCGAGGGGCTCGGTCACTCCGATGTTTTGACTCAAGACTTGGTTTTTTCGTTTAGATTTCCTCCTGTGCTTCTTCACTCTTGATACAATCTAGCCTTCAACCGACAAAGGTGGTTTTGTCGGGGATTTTGGCCCCAAATCCATTGGTTACTTGCATAATATCCTTGAGCACGTAGCAACGCTTTGGATATCCTTCGCGTCCTTGTGCTGGCTCTCCATCGATACCTTCGTCTATAAGGCTTGGGCTTCTTTTGTGGTCTTCTACGATATTTGTAAGTCCAAAGCCTATCCTTGGCATTGTCTCCTGAACTTCTTGTTTCAAGCATGGCCTCACTCTCACTGGTTCCCTCTATTCACCATGTGCTTGTACCAACTCTTTCAACAAGTCCTTGCTCTCATTACTAGGCTTGCTTGGCATGTCGGAATATTCCTTGTCTTTCCCTCGAGGTTTAATGAGGTCACCCTTGCTAAAGGTTGCAATTATCCTCACACTCGGTAGTGTTAAGTGTATCCTCTGTGCTACATAATCGACCTCACACTTGGTCACCCGTTTGAAGGGTCTTCCTAGGGGGGTTTCCTTTCCACAATTAGCACTATTTGGAGGAACATGGAATATGATAGGCAAGCTTTCCATTTCAATGGTTACAATGATTTTTCACTTCCCCATAGGTGCTTGGGAGTGTCTCTCATAAGGACTAAGAGTTGCCTTAGTTGGTGTGAGCTCTGGTTGGCCTAGTAGAGTCCATGCTTCATAGGTCAAGATATTAAAATTAGCTCCTTCATCCATGAGAGCATCGACATAGTGCTCCCTTTTAGTGGTGAGTTTGACCCTAAGATAAGCAGGTGGTACTATGTCTTTGTCTTCCGGGTCTTGCCTTGTAAATTCAAGCCTTCTCATACATGCCCCTGAGTCCCCAATTACATGACCAGATGTGGATTCTCCACTGATGTCTTGGGCCATCTATGCAGTGTCGTTCAAGGTGCATCTATCTTCAAGACTGTCGTGTCTAGTCATCCTCGCAGTTGTAGCTTGAGATTGTTGCATTCCGCTTTGACTAGATGCAGTCCATACGCAATCTAGACATGTTTTTCCGGTATGGCCTTTTTGCCCTTGTAGGCTAGATTGGCCCATTGAGGTTCTAGGGTCTCTGTTTGTCTTTCTTTGAGTATGGGCTTTTGGTTGCTCTTTTGCAAGTGAGAATCCATGCTTGTGTAGAGCCATTACTACAATAGGATCTAATTTGGAGGACCTGTCACGACGCACGTTTTTTCTCCAACCTACTTGGGGGAGCTGCGGAGGGGGCAGAGACCCCTCTGTGGGGGTCTGGGGGGGCAGTCGCCCTTGGCCCACAGGGCCATTATGGTAAATGCCATTTGCGATTTGAAGGACCATTCATAGCCAAGTTTTGAACTACTTGCTCTAGATTTCGGTCTAGTAATAGATCTATGATATGCTTTTCGCTCTCTGTGGTCTCTGGTCGGTTTCAGAATCTACATGTTAGAATTTTGAAAAAATCAAAATTTAGCCCAATAGGTATGAATTGCAGGGGCTGAATGCTCGATTCGGCCCGTCCGAATGGTCGAGGGCTGAATGAGAAAGGGCCGAATACAACTGGGATGAATTTCAAATTGCCAGTCCAAATGTGGTTGTTCGAGGGCCGAGTGGTCGAGTGACCGAGGGCCAAGTTAGGTGGGTCAAGGGCCGAATGTCAACTTGTCCGAGTGGGGTTGGGCCAAGTCGACAAGGCCGAGGGTCGAATTTTACACGCGTTTGAGTAAGATGGGCCGAATGGTTGATTTGGCCCTGGGCCGAGAGCCGAATACAGGACACTCCGATTGACAAATTGGGACTTGCGTTGCATTCTTCGCATCAAACTTTATCTAGAAAAACTCCAACTCATCGATCCGCAACCATTTCAACTTCCATGAAAAATTCGTCTTTTACATATCCCGATCACTTTTTCACTTCAAAAATAGGTCCCACAAACTTGCTCTCAAAGCTGCATGTTCCTTACTTATGACACTAGCATGAGTAGAATATTTTACTTGTTAATCCATAGCTATTATGCAATTGGCATGTTTTTAGTGCTAGATTTACAAACTTTGATTCATGTTCACACTCAAATTTAAAGGTAGAATGTCTACCTTCATATAGTTTTCATTATCCACTTTATAGCTTGTGAGCTACAAGAAGAATGAGGAAAGGAAGAAAATGTGAGTGGCTAAATGAATAGAAATGAGAAAGACAAAGCATGAAGCTAACAAAAAGAATGAACATAATAACTCGAAATAAATGGCAATGGAATCCATAAAGTGAACCATGAGATGTACAATGCAATAGGACAAGGTACTAATAATGATTGCCAACAATAATGGCTCTAGTATCCCTCTCTCCAATGCAATGGCACCAATGTACAATGTAATACTACCAAGGTACTAGCACAACAATTATCGACAATAGTGTCTCCAATATCCCTCTCTTCAAGGATGCAAGATGATGCAAAGATTTAAGTGAAATGGAGGGGAACACATATAGGCCAGTATAGGCCTCTAGATGAGACCTTAGGCAACCTTAGACGAGACCCTAAACAATGAGTATAACCTAAAAAGAACGACACAATTGCCTCTAAAATGCACTCAAAGGCTAAATAAAATGCCTAAAACCCATGAGACAAATGGAAATGGAATCCTTAAAGTGAACCATGAGATGTAAACTGCAATAGGACAAGGTATTAATAATGATTGCCAACAATAATGGCTCTAGTATCCCTCTCTCTAATGCAATGCCACCAATGTACAATGTAATACTGCCAAGGTACTAGCACAACAATTACCAACAATAGTGTCTCCAATATCCCTCTCTCCAAGGATGCAAGGATGATCCAATATCCCTCTCTCCAAGGATGCAAGATGATGCAAAGATTTAAGCGAAATGGAGGGGAGCACATATAGGCCAGTATAGGCCTCTAGATGAGACCATGGGCAGCCTTAGATGAGACCCTAAACAATAAGTCTAACCTAAAAAGAACCACACAATCGCCTCTAAAATGCACTCAAAGGCTAAATAAAATTCCTAAAACCCATGAGACATGCCAAACTAATAACCTCTCTTGAATCATGAGTGATCAATACAATATAATACACAATGATGGGAATATATAAGCCCCTTAGGACCACCAACATGTTTGTATCACAATAATGATCTACCAAAAAACTATAGCATCATAGTACATACAACAATGACAACTAGATGGGACCATGTATACTTAAGCCATGGCTGATAAAGCCATTGCTAAGGTTCCTAAAAAACACATTAATGTCGATGTCAATCATGCTAATCCATGATAGCAAGAAGTGGAAATGGGTGGATATTGTAACTTATCACAAACAATCTTGCAGAAGCACATCATGACCATGGATTTTGGTCCTTGGACCACATTGCCAAAATGTTCCTCCACATGAGAACAAGACTAGGAGCAATATTTTTCTCATTGTCAAAACCCCACGATGGACCTTAAAGTCACACTAGCTCTAGGATTGGAACCATGAAACTAATTGATTCATGTAAAAAGTCCCCCTCAAGGTCTAGCCCATCAAGATTGGTAAATCTGGCAAGCCCCACCCCCACCCTCTCATAATTCCTCTTTGGCTTGGAAACTCATGAGGGATGATGACATTGCTAAGGTTGGAAGACTAATTTCTTAGTCATTGCGGTAGTAGTTGCATGACAGGAATCCGAGCTAGAGTACAAGGATGGACAGAAAATCAAAATCATCCTTGCCCTTCTTTCCCTTCTTCTTTCAAAAACCAATTAACTTCTTGCAATCCTTTTGGGGGTGCTCTTTTTTGCCACAAAACAATCACATAATCTCTTCTTCTTGTCCATGTATCTATAGCTACAAAATCTCAAACATAATAGTTGCCTATTTGAGACAACAACCTCCTTTATAAAATGAGTGTGGACACATGCTCCAAAAATATACATGTCATATGTAGAAAGCTCACTAGATCCATTTAGGTGTGAGCCCTCAAGGCATTGGCTATACCATCAAACAAAGATTGTCGTTGGATTTAATGTGAACTAATACCTTGGATATGAAGATCTAAGAGAATAAGATGCTTCTCAAGCATTGGTCTAGTTCATTTTCCTTGGGCTATTCTTGCCTATTGAGATATCAAGCTCAACACTAGCTAACACTTACGTACTTGGATGATCATTTTTGCATTCATTTGACTAGCGTGGTTGGTATCTCCATCGGCACATGCTTCTAGTGATACTTTATAGCTAGACATTAGTTAGTCCATCTATCTGGTCATTATTCTCGTTAGCATGTTCACACTATGTACTATTGGTATACTGTATATATTGTACTCTCTCTTTATTCTTGGTAGATTGTTATAATGAAAGAAGAAGAAGAAGAAGAAGAAGAAGAAGAAGAAAGACTTGGGTTTTTAGCTTCCTATCTTGTGTGCATTCTCTATGTGTTTTGTGCGTTAAAAAAGCTCAAGCTTCCTCTCTCTCCCCCTATCTTTGCATGGTACTAAAGCAACATCTAGGCAAGGAGTTATGAGTCGCAAGTACAAGGGTCTACAAGAAAACCTTGTTGTGGAGTATCCCTATGGAGAACTCTCTCATATAATCTCTGATTGGACAAACCTCCTCCACGAGCTTGGAGTGCTCCAAGCAATATAATAGACCTCTAGTTTATGCTTATGTAATTCGATTTACATTCGAGATATGCTTTCACCCTCCATTTAGGAGTTTAAGGCTATTCTATGCAAATTTGGTAAGGTTTGGGAACTCTACAAAGCTTGTCATTTTGCAAACGAGTTGCAACTATTTGGTGTAGCATATAGTATTTGCAAATTGTCAAATGTTACATGTGTTGATTAGCATATGCTTATTTATTGAGATCGGTACAAGTGATAGTTTACTTGAATTAGGAGGTTAAATAATAGTAGAAGTTTGGATTTTACTAGACAATGTCTGAGGATGTTTAATCAAATTATCAATGAGACAAGCTTGACATGCATAACTTCCATGCTTGGAAGTTTAGATTAACCAATTTCTTATGGATAAAGGTATTGGGATTACATTGAAAGAGATAATGTTAATGCTCTAGAGTTGCCAAAGGAAAATGCCATGCCTAAGCAAGCCAAGGCATTTAAGGAATGTAATTAAGGTGCTAAAAAAAGTGATGTTTTGGCTTGTTATTAGTGTTTCAAATAACATGATTGGGCATATATAGGAAACACACTTATTTGTAGATGCATGGAATAATCTAGCCAAGCTTTTTTGTACAAATATCAAAGCAAGAAAGTTATAATTGAAGTCTGAGAGTTAAATAATGTCAAGCATGGCAATCTATTTATCAATGACCATGCATTAAAGATTAAGAGTATTGTTGAAGCTCATGGATCTATTAAAAGTACAAAATTAATGATACTAATATAGTGGCTGCCTATTTGGATGGTTTGGGTGAGGAGTACAAGTAGTTTAAAATCAACATCAATACAAGAGATAACATTCTTGATTTTGCAAATCTAATACCTATGTTGATTTTAGAAGAGAAAAACTTGGGTCTTGTTGCATCCTCATTGCAAAGCAAGAATGGGTTTGAATAGGCTCTCTAGTCTAAAACAAATAGATGTAGAGGTGTAGTGATATATGCCACGATGGACATTATGGGAAAAATCAACAGAAATCTCATGACTCACATGATTAGTCACATATAGATGCTAGAGGCCACAGCCTCAAAGTAGGGGGAGTTATAGAGGACATGGTCGATATAACACATGTTATGATAATAGAGAATGCTATAATTGTGGTTAGAAAGACCATATTGTATTTGACTATCCAGAAAAGTGAAGAGAAGAAAATAACAAAAATGGAAGAAGGGATGTGATAAATACAAATGCATTAGTAGTGAGTGAAGATGCATAGTATGTGGATTCGGGTTCCTCTAACAATATGACATCTCATGGAGAATGGTTTAGAGAAATGAAAATTCCCCAAATGTTTGGTTTTGTGGAAACAGGTGTTGATAGTATAGGAAATCCTATTGCTCATATCGGGAGTGTTCCATATCTATGTAGGATGGAAATGTGAATTGTTTAGTTGATGTGTTACCCTTGCCTAACGTCACAAAAAAATTGGCTTTTCTTGGGGGAATTGTTGAGTAGGGAGTGCAAGTAAAGTTCAATTAGGTTGGCTACTTTATAGAAGATTTCAAGAATAGGTGTAAATTGATTGTAAAAAGCAAGCACATGGGGAAGAATGTTTACCTTGGATATAAATATACACTAGTTGAGGATTGCTATGTTTGCACAAGGTGGTATAAGAGTTGTGGCTCGTATTAACTTGAAGAATATGAGGCTTGCATAAGTTAAAATTGAAACATGCCAATTTATGAAAGAAACCAAATAAGGCATGCATTCCCTTAGGATAAATATGTGAGCATGTATTTATTTGATATGGTACATTCGGATGTATGGGGTCCTACAAATATTGCATTAATGGCTGAATCTCAGTAGTACGCAACCTTTATTGATGATTATACAAGGTATGGGTGTATTTCACGAAGGAGAAAAGTGAAGTGCTCTCTCACTTTTAGGATTTTAAAAATCTAGCTGAGAAACACATAGGTGTGCAAATTAAGTACTCAAGGTTGGATGGAGGAAAAGAGAACCTCTCCAACGAATTCAGTAATTTTTTGAAATAGCATTGAATTCAAAGGGCAATTCACCTCATGCAGGTATACTTCACAACAAAATGGTGTTGTTAATAGGAAGAATAGAAACATTGCAAAAATTGCAAGAACCTTGATGGATGAAAATGATATTCATCGTTATTATTAGCCTAAAGCTATCTCTATGGTTGTGCATATTATAAATAGGACTCCCACTACTATAGTGCATGATCTAGTGTTAGAAGAGAAGTTTATTGCCAAGAAAATATATTTATCACATATTAAACTAGTTGGATACATTGCATATGCACATGCTCCTAATGAGCTACAAAAGGAATTGACACATTATTAAAGTAGTTGGATGCATTGCATATGCACATGCTCCTAATGAGCTAAGAAAAAATTTGGATCCCAAAGCTAAAAAGGTATGTATTTGTTGGCTATTCCCTTAAACAAAAAGGTTATATGTGTTATAATCAATATAGAAGGTAATTATAAGAATGCCCCTATCACTTTGATGCCCATAAAGTGAGTGATCTACATTTTCAACATGAAAATCAATAGAGACAAGATACTATGCTACCTTGTCATGCCATGCTCTTAGTGCTAGCTTCAGCTCTCATAGAAGGCTTTGCATAGCCTACACACATAATTGGGGGGAAGCATACTCTTATAACCCTGTGGCTGCTCCATATACACTTCTTCTTGCATTATTTACATCCATTAATGTAAGACCCAACCTTTTGCTCTACAAGCATTGCAATGACAACTCTAAAAATTGCCATCTTTGCCATAGGAGCAAGTGTCTCCTCATAATCAACCTTGTAAGTCTATGCATAAACTTTGGCAACACTAGTATTGCTTTATATCTATTCACACTTCCATCTACATAATGTTTTACTTTATAATCCCACTTTCATCCTATAGCTTTCTTTCCCTTAGGCAACGATACTAGATCCCAAGTCTAATTTACATCCAATGTAGCCATTTTTTCTTCCATAGATTTTTCCAAATATAGTTGAGCAAAAGTTTCCCCAAAAATAAGTGCGCTCAATTGATTTTATAACATTTTCCATATATCCATAATAGCAAGCAACATAACCATCATATGTTAACCTATTCATAGTATACCTTACTCTTGTTAACTTGTGTAGTTGTAGAGCACTCTCCTATCCCTTTACATCAACCCTAGTTTTTCTTACACTAGGTGTACAAACAATTGGAATACCGAAATCCTCATCCATACTCTGATCTGAGCCATTAGACTCACTATCTAAATGTGAAGAGCCAGCAAAGATATTTGGCACACCAAGTGGCTCAATCACTTTTTCTTTTTCTTTTTATGATATATTTTCTACATTTATAGGAGTACTATTGTATGCAATGTGCCCCACTCTATGGTCTCTTGATAGACCTATTAAAAGAGGAATCCTCTAGCCCACTCAATATCTATGACAGTGGACAAATCTTTTCTACAATCACTTTTTCTTTTACATCGTCTGGGACAATCCATTTTTTAGCAGCATACCAACTTCTCATCTCATTGAATATCACACCTTTGCTCATTTGCATCTTGCATTAATGATTTGATTGTTGAGGGTAGTAATGTGCAAAAAGTGGAGCATGTGAGGAGTCTTCTCAAGCAAAAATTTGACATGAAAGATTTGGGAGAGCTTAAGTACTTTCATTTTTTAGCAGCATACCAACTTCTCATCTCATTGAATATCACACCTTTGCTCATTTGCATCTTGCATTAATGATTTGATTGTTGAGGGTAGTAATGTGCAAAAAGTGGAGCATGTGAGGAGTCTTCTCAAGAAAAAAATTGACATGAAAGATTTGGGAGAGCTTAAGTACTTTCATGGCATTAAGGTGATAAGAATATCTAAGGGGATATGGCTCTCATAAAGGTAGTTTATCTTGGATATATTGACAAAGAATGGGATATGTAATTATAAGTGAATCTCAATACCATTGCATCAAAATTTGAAGCTAAGTGATGATGTGGGTGAGATATTGGAGGATCTGATGATGTATAGGAATATGGTGGAAAGTTTAATCTTCACCACTATCACTAGTCTAAATTGTAACTACATGGTTGGTTTGGAGAGTTAGTTTATGCAAATGCCTTGTGAGCCTTATTTGGATAGTGTGAGACATACCTTGTAGTACCTTAAGGTCACCTTGGACTATGGTATCTTTTATGAGCCTGAATTGGTGGTGCAATTATTTTGTTATATTGATGCAAATTGGATAGGTAGTGTGTACAGGTGTTGAGCAATCTCCACATGAGCTAACATTCACTACATGCCTTGGTGATGTGGCAAGACTTTAATCACTAGCATGCTAGATGACCGACATGGAGGATATGGTAATGATTCTACTGCTAGACTACACCCATGTAGTCCACTCTAGGTATGGCGCATTCATTGTGCCACCTAATTTATCCTTAGCGGGCTCGCACTTAGTGATCACATGTACATACATTCAAATACTGTCATATTAGTCTTTTATCATGTTGTAGAATTAATTCTTTTGTGTGGAAGAAAAATAAAGAAGAAGAAGAAGACTTTAGCCCTACTTCTACCCTATTTCTTTGTGTGCTCAAGTCTCCATTGTATATGTGTGTGTATGCTCTTAGTTTCTTCATCTCTCTCTCTCTCTCTTCTTGTATGTTTACAATAGGAAGTTCACTAGTGGTCATGTATTTTTCTTTGGGAGTGGGAATGTGGCTTGGAGCAGTAATAAATAATCAATTGTTGCATTATCGAATATAGAGATAGAGTACAAAGGTGCTACTATGGCAACATGTAAGGTAGCTTGATTCATTACTATTTCATCAGAGAGTGGGTCATGGCAATTGACAATGATCTCACATATATGAGCATAGAGGAGTAGATTGCAAATATTCTCACCATGGCCCTAGGAGAGAAAAGCTTCAAATATTTTAAATCTTACTTGAAGTACAAGTCATGGAGTTAAGCTTGAGAGGGAGTGTACAGATGTTAGCTCATTACGAGTCCACACTCACATACCTGGATGATTGTTTCCACATTCATATCATTGGTGTGGTTGGTAGCTCCATTGGCCTATACTTACAATGATACTTTGCAGGCTAGACATTAGTTAGTCCACGCCTATCCAAGTTACAAGATATCTATCTAGTCATCTTTTTAGTTATTGTGTTCACACTATGGACTGCTTGCATATTATGTATGTTGGACTCTTTCTTTATTCTTGCTAGAATGTTATAGTAGAGATGAATAAAAATAGGAAAGACTAGGGTTTTAAATTTCCTATCTTGTGTGCATTATTTATGTGTTGTGTGTCTTACAAAACCTCAAGCTCCCTCCCTCTCTCTCCCTATCTTTTTATTGTCTCTTGGGATAGCATAAGGATACATGTCTTAGATGTCTGCAGTTCCAACAAACTATCTTTTCTTTATTAGATTCCCCACCCTTGTAAGGTGCCACCAATGATCTATGGTTCAAAGACTTGGTGTTGGGCTGAGAATGTAGATCACCTACAGGTGGACATTGAGGGGGAGTGTTAGATATGCTCAATGCCCTGCCCTCATAAGGTGCAACCAATGATCCATGGTGCTCTAAGTTGTAAGGCTTCGATTATGAGGAGAAGCCACGTGTGAGTATGGACATTGGGTGGGTCATTACTTATATGTCAAATGAGGTCTATGTGATCAGATGGCAAAAAGGTGACCTTTGTAAATCTAGCCTTTGGGTTAGATAGACTAGTTATGCAGGTAGCAACTCAAGGCACAATGCATCGTATTGCAGGGTGTGGGAGTTATTAGGGACCCCTATTTTTGGCTAGAGGTAAAGGGAATATTCCTTGGTTGACTAGGGAAGGTCCATAATATGGTCGGACAAGCCAACTTGACTACCTTCTTGGACTATAAAAGGAAGACCCCTCTAAAGCCATTGTCAATCTATCTTTCACCTAATAAGAGTTCTTCCTTGCTATCCTTAAGCTCTTTGCCTATCATCCATCTAGATCACCATCTAAGCTTCATAGTGGGAGTGTATGGGTGGACAAAGCCATCTTTATATCAGTTCATTTGAAATGAAAGTAGTCTCTATTCTTCTCATATCTACTGTGTGTTCTCAACTCCTTGCTTAGATTTTGTCAATATGCCATGCAATTTCTACATTTGTATGGCTCATCCTCAACCTTATCCTAAAATCATGATAAATTTGAGTTTATAATCCATTATAATAGGGTGACCCTATTTGTCATAGTAAAATAAAGATGTTTGTATACTTCTCGATTCTTGGATATAGTAAATGGAAGTATCACTTAAGGGATGTGAAATGATTAGGCATGATCAGCCCCATAATAGCACTAGCTTTACCAAGAGAATAGGCCTCATGATGTGGCATCTACAATGCTAGTGCACTTAAAAACTTGTAAGAAATACCCTTCCTCTCACCAAGAGATCATACTAACACACACAAGAATCTAGCACACAAAATATATTATCTTCATCAGTTCATCTACACTCTCTCCCTCTTCCATAGATAAAAAGAAACAAGAAAGCACAAGAAGGGAATGTGAACAAGAGTTGTGCCAATGCAAGAGAGAAGGAAATATATGTGCAAGTGGGATGATAAAGAAGAGAGAGAAGGAGTTTGTAACCACCTTTCTCAACCACTTTTCCCCCAAATCACATGACTCCTAATCCCGCCTTTTCATATTTCTTGAAAGTTTGTTTTAAATAAAGTTCTTTGTAGACCTTACAAAAGATGCCTTTAAAAATTGAAACATGAGAGCTAGATTTTAGGAGTCGATTTTGAGCCGTGCTTGAAGCATTGGAGGCCGTTTTTGGAGCAAGAAGTGCTCGAGAAGCGTCAAAGACCAAATTTTCATGAAAAATCAAATGGTGGCGGATGGCCGAGCTGGAGTTTTCCTAGATGCATTTCGACATTAGGAATCCAATGCAAGTCTTGGTTCGTCGATCTTGACCCTCCATTTAATCCTCACAAGGTTTGATGTTATAAAGCATATTCTTGATCCGGGAGCCAGAAAGTGCGTGACAAAGGCCAAGATGATGGATTTCGATACTGCAAAGCCATCTGGCAAGACGGATCTCGAATTTGAGACTGTTTGCCCCCTTAAAATCAAAATATCCACTTGCGATGTAGTGTGAATATGGCAAGCTAAACCAATTTTTTTAATCATTTAACCTTAGGCTTATTAAAAGGAGCCTAAAACTCATAAAAATTTGACAACCGGGGGGGGGGGGGGGGGACAAAATTATTTGCGCCCTCTCCAGATTCGGTTGATTCCTTTTCAAATCAACAATTTTTTAGAGAGAGAGAGATTACTAATCAGGGCAAAGAGAGAGGAAGAAGATGGCTCTAACCTTACTGATTTTCATGGAGGAATAAGAATTCTGAAAATTCAGTATTTCTCTCTCCTCTCTCCTCTCTCCTCTTTGTTGTTGTTTGTATGCATCAATTCAAGAGAGAAGAGAAAGGGGTGTAATGAAGAATCTAGAGTAAATGATGATGCTGCAGCGATGGAGGACATAGATAGGACTGAGATAGTGTGTTAATGGCAAAGAAGAAGTGTTAATGGCCTCCCATCTATGAGATACGAGCCTTGAAATTGTGGTTTCTATGTGTAAGTGAGCGGTTCTTTTGTTTTATGGAAAATGATTGAAGAAAGTGCTTGATTTTGTTTGCTCTTGATTTCCATGTTGCATTCTCTCTGAAATATAAAACAAAACAAAAAAATATCATGATATAATAATTCTTTGCAAAACACGAAAAACCCGCAAGTTGTGATTTTGATAAAAAATGGAATTTGGAGTTTTCGTTAAGTGTTTTGGGGTCATATGGGATAGAAATGGATATGGAAATGATGCTAAGTGTCTTTGACCAGTAAGAATCAATAACTCTGAAATATCATATTTTTTGGATAAATAAATGGAAAAAAATAGAAAAATTTGGAAAAAAATACATTTAATGTTCGTGAGCATATAACAAGACTAGAGCATGATGATTAAGCCTTAGTCAAGCCTTGTTTCTATGTTATAGTATAGTTTTATCGATTTTATATGAAAAATTTACATAAAAATGAACCCTATACCTACCCAATGAAAGCAAAATCTAACCGGTAGGGAGAAGAGGGTTTGTGAAAGTGGTTAGTTGCTGAAAATTATTTAAATTCTGATCTATTTGTCTATGCACAACATAAAGGATGGATTATCATTTGAATTAAGGGGACTAGAAGCACAAAGAAATTCAGTGATAGTCTCTATCAACGTAGCACATATATGATTAGTCGAGAAATCATTAAAGGATTGCTTTTGCACTTCATCTAGCTGGTTTCTAATGATTAAAATGCTTGAGCACAATGTTCATCCACACTTACATTAAGCATAACATGGTATCAAACCTGGGCGCATTGCAATTGATTTCCAAACATTGACCTACGTGGAGTGTGTAAGGGAACCTGAGCTGTAGGTTAGATGAACGGTTTCATGGGGCAAGCTTGGTAAGGAAATATCAAATCTCCTAGATCGTTCAAAATATATAAGAGTGGAGATTACTTGTATGTTCTTTATGTTAGAGCAGCGCATCGAGGGGCCAATCCTTTCGGTGTAGGAGAGCTGCAGTGGGGCCACGGCATTCAGCCCCCGCGGGGTGCCTCCTATGTTTGTTTACATTGGTGTACTACACTAAGATGTGTGGGATCTCCCTCTAAGGAGTAGGAAAGGGCAATCGTTGGACTATGTTCTATTACAAACGTGATATCTACAGTAGCAATTAGGGTAGTGTGTCTCTTCGACACTCCTAGCCGCGAGGCCGTGTGGGGTTGTCTTGTGAGTGTTATAAAGGCTTGTCGGGTAGCGCCTATAGTTAGTGTCGGGCCTGTTTTAGGTCTCGAAAAGCACTAAAACCTTTCAACTTCACATACAAGTTTTCATGCTCATGACTTTATAATATAGACCCACTAAATAGCCATGGAAAACTACATGGAATTTTTTTCAATGATAGCACATGGTTAAAATAATAACAAATCCAAAAAGTTTGGATCTTTGTCAAATGAAGGGGCCACACATTATGGCCTTTTCTTACACAAAATTTTGGGCTATCATTCCTCCTCTTTAGATCTTGTGAGCACTCTCACAAAAACTTTGAAAAGAAAATTAACCTTGGAATAACCACCTCATGGGATGAAGGACCACAAATTCATACTTCATTTAGTTGACATTGGACCACCTCAACTAGTACTCGTCCAAAAGAATAGCATACTTCTTCACACTACCACTTCAAATCTCATCTCTAATTATTTTTTTTCACACGAACACTTCCAAAAATCTTTCATTTTGGCTTTAAAAAGAATGAGGCAAAAGATCCTCCAAAAGAACACAAGTATGCTCACAATCTTGAGCACATTGTCCATGATCCATGGCAAAGACCATGGATTAATTTCCCCACAAAAGATGGATCTTGTAGCACACCCTCGCTAAAGATTAAACTCGAAGAGCTCCACCTAGTTGGTGCATTTGTGTGTGTTTGGTACAAAAGGGAAGGAGAGTGGTTTTATTTGAGAGAAATAAACTATCCTAATGCCACACTGATTCTTGTGTAAGGAACTGAGGCTCTTGAAACACATGTAGAAGAACTGTCTAAATGGGCATGTGGATAGACATTATAGGGATTTATATTTAATTTTTAAGGCAATACTGATTGTATTTTTCTTTTCCATTTCAAATAAGGCATTTTCAAAATGTTGTGTGATAAGGATGAACAAGATAAGAGAAAGCTCACTAGACAATTTCCCTTTGATCTCTAGGTGCCATGTGTGGACAATGATGGAGGGGGTGGTAGCTACAATAGCGGAGAGGGACACTGTGTTTTTGTAGGTCTTACAGTCATGTGGAAAGTGGTAAGGGGAGACATGAGAGGCCATGGAAAGTGCTAGCTAGGCATAGGGGGAGATGGTGTCTTCAGTGGCACAGAGGGCACTAGAAAAGGAAGAGCTTAGGGATGAGTATGATGTGAGAAGCACTCATGATGATGTGTAGCTTTTTTTGTGGATTGCAAGACTATTTTGTGGATGAGAAGATACCTAGTGCATGGATGGGTCTAGTGTGTTAAGCTAGCTACAATGGATGACATGCACATGCTATATCGAAATGTGCAAGAATGTGCTCTAAGTTGTGTGGGAGTGCTATAACACACCGGGATGGTACACTCAAATTCATGCACTAGATTATTAATGGTCTAATGCACACATACTAGTAGTTACTTGTGAATGGGTGCACTAGTGCATGTGTACATTAATGCACATGTGCACTAGTGTATGTGCATTATGTGCTAATGCACTAAGATGAATGACTAGGTGTGATGCACCAATGGTCTTGTATACTAGGTTATATAGGTGTGATGCACTTATAGTGAACTATGTGCACTGCATTATGTGCAGTACACTAAGATGGAGTGCTATGTTCATGTGCTAGGGTGTACCAATACATGGTGTGCCTACGAGTACGTGCAGGTGTAGTATACTATGTGTAGTGCATTCTGGTGCAGTAAGTGCACAAGGTATGTGCATTGGGATGGGGTCCTTGTGCAATGAGAACTAAGTGCAAGGTTCTAGGTTGGGTCTATTATGGATATAGGATGGTATACATGGCCTTGGGGGATGCCTCAATCCTTCTTCCCCCTATCGATTGACCCCCAAATTTAGATGTGGTTTCTTGAGAGACAAATCATGTAATAGCCAGTTGATGATGAAAAGAATTCAGTGGCATTAGGCCTAGCTTGGCTAGGCTAGGCATATGCAAACTAGCTTAGGCCTCACTAACTGTAGGCTAGACATAGGCTCGAGGGATGCACCTATAAGAAATCATCTATATAACATGTGTTCAAAGGGTATTAAGAAATATCATTTCTTTACATGCTATAAGGCCATAAATTGATTCCTTTTACTTTACTAAGCTTATAGATTTTTTTCCAAATTGTACTTTAAAAACCCCTTCTCTAAGTATAACCTTGTAAGTTTTACTAAATAAAATACCCTTTCTTTTGAACTCACATGGTATCTTTTAGGTTCTATAAGGTGCATCCCAAAGGGCATTGGCTAAGCATATGCTATTGTAAGTGTGCATTTGGCTTGATTAGCCTAGGAGACATAAGTCAAGCTAGGTTTCAGTAAACCTAGGCTAAGCATAGCTTGCCTCTATCTCTCATCATCTCTCTTTCTTCCTTGTTCTCTCTCTCTCACTCTCTTCTTTCTATCTACCTCTGTCTCTCTCCTTGATATAGCAAATGATGTGGTAGAAAGTTGATGCTATGATAGACGGTCAACTATAAAAGACATTCTACTTACTAGTATCGAGGGGGGGGCTATGCCTGTGATCCCATGACACAGGTAGGAGGTCTTTCCTCCCTCTCCCTCTCTCAACTAAAACTTTAGGACCAACTGTGAAGAGTGGATCATGAGAGATAGGTGTGACAATAGAGCCATGCAAGTGAGCAAGGAATGAATTAAATAATAAAATGAGTGAGAGTGAGAGCATGAAAAGGGCAAAGACAAAGACTCTCTCAACCAAGCACATCCCTCAGGAAAAAATCACAAAATCCTTCTAAACCCATTCTCTTCCTCTTATCCAATGTTTTTTTTTCCCTCTCTTATTGCGATGCCGCCGCGAAAGAAGATTTACGTGGCAAGATTGTCCAAACGAAGTGGAATATTCGAATGTTGTTGGTCCATCGAATGAAGCACGGCCTTCACACATGGTGGGCCCATCTTTGACAAATTTTAAGGTGAGGATGAATGTGATCAGTGACACTAACACCTCATAGGTATTTCCCTTTTATTATCTACAATCACAATCTTGATTAAGAAAAGGGAAATGAATATACTTAAGTTCTTTAAAACAATGCATGAAAAGAATAGTTGCATATCTAGAAATAAATATTATATTATTTTCTATTTTTTTAAAAATATATTATGAAAATTTAGAGACAATTAGAATTGACAAAAGCCATATGATCCACTAATCTTGGATTACGTATCCAATTACTCATAAAAAGATAGCACGCATGATTACTTATGCCTAGATGATGGGCTGTTTTGAGCAGTTTGTGCTCCCCCAAGGGCAACTACTGGGGCTCAAATGAGCTGATTTTTTTCTACCTACGAGCGCTTAACCGACATCTGGGCAGGGAGGTCCCATACAAAAGGTTCCCTCCTATGGCAACATGAAACCAATGGGCTGTAGTTAAAAATGGTAATTGCATAGTTGGTCGTATGATTGGAGAAGAAATTTGTACATGTATGATGTGGTAAGCATCAGGAGCTCGAAGATTATGGGCTAGATATTGCTCTTCTGAAGAAGAAAGTGAACATTTGTACCTAGGCCTACAAAAATCTAACATAAAAATGATAAATAATAATAATAACTTTTCAAAAAGGATTGTGTTCTCTGATTTTATATTGTGCTTTAAAAAGGTGTGAAATGAACCCAGTGATAAGGATAATTAAGGAAGTTGTTTTTGAATGTCAAACAGTGTGTTAGCATGCTATATTTAGAAAACTAAAGAAAATCATGTTCAAATGGGAAGCGAGCAAGGGAAAACAATCTTAGATTGGGTGGAGCTGATGAGTTGGGTGCTTTCCTAATATGGAAAAATTTAGAGCAAAGAGTTGATCATTGACTTTTCCTAGCGTATGATCTTAGAACTCGATCATGCATAACTTTAGGGGAATGGAGATGAGATTTGGCTTCACAAGCAGAGTGGTAGAGTTCAACTCCCCCTAATCTCTCACTTACTATGAACCGAGTGTAGTGATTGACCCTCTCTCGATCTCGATGGATTATAAAGTGATCATCCTCATTGAGTGCTAGAATGCTGTTAGAGATTGTTAGGTCTTTAGGAACCCTCAAGTCGATAATTGTGGGTCAAGGCTAAGCCCTTCACTACAATGTAGACCCAAGGCCACCCAATCAATTATTCATGTGGAGGGTGGACGGGGACAATTGGGATAGTAGACCCTAGTTGACTACCAAGCATTACCTTTCGCAATTAAGTGGTAGGTATGTTACGCCTTATCTTTTCAATGGTTTGACATAATATCTTTATTATGTACTCCCCTATTTTAATCTTTCCAATATTGTCTAGCTTTTAAGAATGTCTTCCCTCTTGATGAAAGCAGCATGATGCTTACAAACAATTGTTGTTGCATATTGGACAAATTGTCATGGTATATCTAGTCATGTGCAAGTTTCCTAAAACAACCCACTCAACTTTCCCTTTCACATCTAAGTGGCACTTATCAAGAACATCATGTCGTATTGAGTGATAGGGGGAGGGGATGCTAGCCCAAACTCCCCAATCTTCAGTGATCATTGACTATAATTGTCATTGCATGGCCTAAAAAAGGATAACCTTCGCTAAGACCATTTGTACTTCTTCTAGGATTGTCACACAAAAATTCTCATGGAGGGAATTTTACTAATGGACACTTGCTTTGTTCTTAGAGGTGCAACTTCTTCCTTTATATTGTATTTAAAAACTCTGTAGAGTTAGAAGGGACATTTGAGATGCATTTGCTTGGTTGACAATGCCATTTTGTGACTCAAACATATCTACCTTAGTTTATGAAACTTTTTTAATGAAACTCTACTTGCTTTCATATTGCTTTAGAATGCATTTGGCTACTTGTTTGCCTCTATTGGATGATGAGACACATTCATAGACTTCTTCACATTACCAAGAAAGTGATCCTTGATGTGGCTGCACCACAAGGCTTTATGATGTGACAAAAATTACACTCTGAATGCATATATCCACCCAATATATACAATTGTCCTAGAGATGAAGCATTGGGTTAGATAGTAGCAATTAAATATGTTATCGTTTTTTAGCAAGCAATATCTGCTCATGTTATGGTTGTTTTTTAATGCTAATTGGACAATGTTGGAAGGTCATCCGCAACCATGATGTTGTTTTCCATGAGGCGTGAATGTATAAGCAACTTGAGTAGGTCATTGAGATATGTAGGGTGATATTTCAAGAGGAGCCTCCTATTATTGTATGAGCTAGCTAGACAATCTCTACCAGCAGTAGGTTGATGTTCTAATGGCCCATGACCATGATGTTAAGCAAGATGTACAAGTCCCATAGTTTTTTTCAAGGTGGTGTACTAGATATAGACATTAATTTGATCCAGTTTGCACCCTCCATGGATTATGTTATGGTGATAGATGTTGGTGAGTCTCTTACCTGTGATGAGGCCATGGGTAGAGGTGATAGTTACTCTTCGGAGAGGGCCATGTAGTTAGAAAATTGCTCGCTACAGAGAAATCATATGTAGGATTTAGTTTCTTTGCCTAGTGGAAAGTGTTCTTTGTCATGCAAGTGGGTATACAAGTTGAAGAGTACCCCTGGACACCCGAAGCCAGCCTATAAGGCCAGATTGATTGCTAAGGGTCTTAAGTAGGAGCATGGTGTTGGCTTCAATAAAGTCCTCTCTTGTAGTCAAGATGAGTACCCTACACTTGGTATTGGATTTGGTTGTATATCTAGATCTGGACCTCTATCAGATGGATGTCAAGATTTCTTACTTACATGGGACTTGTATGATGAGATTTATATGTAGTAACCTCAGGGCTTCGAGGAAAAAGGCAGGAAACACCTAGCGTGCAAGTTGAGAAAGAGCCTATATGGCTTTAAGAAGGTACCTAGGGAATGGTATTACAAGTTCTATGCTTTTATGTATTCATAGGGATATACCCATAATGATATGGATTTGTGTTTATACATGAAGAAGGCCCATGATGGCAACCGTATGATTTTGGTGCTCTATGTGGATGATATGTTGATTACTGGGAACAACCATGGTGAGCTAGATACCTTGAAAGGTTACCTCAAAAGAAGAGCTTTGAGATGAAGGACATGGAATAGCCACTCGTCTTGACATAGCATTTGTAGTGGGAGTTGTGGCACACTATATGGCTACACCTGGCACGCGGCATTATGATATTGTAAAGGGTATCATAAGATACCTTAAGGGAATTGTGTAGATATGTGCATATGTTATGGTGGCTAGGATACATGAGTCATGGGATACACTGAACTTGATTATGCATGACATGCAAACACTAGGAAGTCCACGTCTGGATTTTTCTTCACCTTTGGTGGAGATACTATTTGTTGGATATCTAGGGTGCAAAAATGCACAATCCTATCTACTATGAAGGTAGAGTATGTTGTAGCTGCTAAGGCTTGCAAGGAGACTCTCTACTTAGGCCATCTAGTCAGTAGACCTTGGTATTACTAATGTAGTCCCTATACTGCATTCGGATTCTATGAGTGTTATTCAATTTGCAAAAAATCAGATCTTCCATATAAAGATAAAGCACATTGAGGTGCATTACCACTTTATTAGTAGAGAGGCCATTGAGGACAACTCCATCGAGCTTGTCAAGATCACAACTGACCAAAATCCTGCAGATCTACTCTCATCAAAGTGTTTTGCTTTCTTTGGAAGGTGATGGGCATTGGATGAGAGGACATCTTTCCTCATCTCACTGTTCTTTATATACATTTGTACTTTGTCACTTTTTTCTTATTCTCTCCTCACTAGGGGTACATTTTCCTTTAAGTGGGAGGTTGTTGGGGATAAATGCGCATGTACCTATGATGTCATGTATTTGCTACACACATGTACACTACAAATGACGGGCTCCCATTATCACTGTCACTTTATTATTTATTCTTTCAATGATCAAAAGAATAAGGGAGCCCGGTCACACAATGTGACTATTGGAGTTCCCACATCTTAAGTCTCTCTCTCTTGCTCTCTTGCTACCATAGCTCACACCTTTGGTGCTTCCACTTGCTTGTGCTCTCACTTTGGCTTCTTCCTTAAATTTTTGGCAAGCAAGCGGATGAGAATGAGGACCATCAACAATGTGATTGCCAAACTTTTCATTGGCAAACAATGAGTTTGTATCTTTGTCTCTTAATGACAAAACATGACTGAGGATGAGGGCCATCAACAAGCGAAGGGCGAGGATGATGACAATGACGAGCACTCTTGGAAGGTGCATGAGCGCCTAAAAAGTTCTGCAGTCACATTGAATGGAAGGGAGGCTTGGTCGAGTGCCAAGGGACTCTCACAATGGGCTAATCAAGCTCATATTCATTAAAAAGAGGTTAATAAGGTGGTGACCATTGATGTGGTCAAGGCAATGTGGCCATGCTCTAACATAGAGATAAACAAGGGGTGGCGGAAAGTGAAAAATTTCCTCCAAGTAGGTATCAAGGAGAATGTTGAGTGTATAGCCCTCAAGATATTTGGTCAACTACTTGACAATGCTAAATTCCCTTTGTACCTAGCCAAAATGTTATACATGCACTTCATGATGAGTTAGTTGGTGGACTTCTCATCAAAGGCAACCCACCATTCCATTGAGTGCATACAAATGCATAGTGTGACCATCATGAGGGATGATTGATAGTTGGCATTATAAGATGCAATGTTAGACTTATAGCAAGACAAGAGGCCTTGAAGAACAAGCTATTTGCCCAAAGCGAGACAAATTTTTAACAAGTCTTACAATCCCAAGCATTGCAGCAAGTGCATACCCACTTTGAGGAGCAATTTGAGATGCTTACACAGACTTACTGAACATGTAGAATGCCATATCATGAGGGTTTCTTCTCAAGGATTGTTAACACAAGACCACCTCATGGGTGCCATACTCTATCCCCACATTATCATGCAAAATATAGATCTTTCCACATGCTCAAGAAATATTTTTATGGGCTACTTCAAGCCATTTGACAAGGAAACTAGCTCATACCTTTTATCATGTGAACATTACATGCACATTGCTTACCTAGTCCAACAAATGATTCTATCTAATAAGTGTCCCACCTGCAAAACCTTGTTTCATGAATCCTTATACATGGTATTTAGAATGTCTCATACATTGACTCAAGAGGTCAAACGACACATAATCGGTAATGCTATCCGTAGCTTGTTTAATTAAAAACTTGCAATGTAATCTCACTTGTATATATGTTGAATGACAAATAATACAATTGGTAGCTTCTCTATTTCTTTTTCTAACTTTCAAATTCTAAAAATTGTGGATCCAATGATACTTCTTTCACTGTACAAGTTAAGTGTGACATTGCAAGCTTAAATAAAATTGCCACATGTTCAAGCTTACAAATGTAATGGATCAATCACTTACAAGACTTGGTCACTTGCATCAAGACTAGAAGAAAGGTGAATCTTGAAAGCTAATCCATGGCCACATCATGATGTTCCAACTTAACAAGTGCTACGTGGGACTGACTCATGTGACTAGCAATATGCTCCTCAATGTCTATGTCCAATACCTCTAGCTTCATTTAAATCTTAATGTCTATTACAATGGAATGACTCTCGCCCTCAGAATGATTGATACCTCTATCTTAGCATCATCATAATTGTATATCTGTAGGAGCATACCCTCCTCGTAATCACTACTCTCAAGAATCCACAAGATCCTCTCATTGCAATACATATACACCAAGTTTTTGGCCCTGTTAGTTTGTTTCAAGGAGTGTTGTGTACATATTTTATGTGCTTGAGTTTTGCACTAAGACGGAGTTGCTAGTGCATTGCATGAGTACATGCACTATGAGGGGTCACAAATGTGGGCAAGTATCCCCTATATTCATGGTCCATCACTTCCATACTGTTTTCTCCTTGGCTATCTCCTACAGGAAGAGATTAGAAAATGAACCATCTCTCACTTTGAATCTAGAGATCTCCTTGATAGTTCTTTGCATGCTACCTCATCTCTTACATAGAGCATGTTATAATAACTACATAGAATTTGCAACTATGTCATAGTTGCTCTAGAAATCTAGACCCCAATACTCAAGATCTAACATGTATGCAACACTATGCAATGGTGTATGGGTGGAAACCCATCTTCTCTTAATATAGTTTAGCAATACCATTCTCTAAGATGCCTTGAATGATTTTTACCATGAGTCCTTAATCTCTTCAAGGAACTCTAAAATCCATTGCACTATCCACAATGTGATCCATACTTTTCCAATATTTACCACCCTTTCATCCATGCTACGTATGGCATACATGACATACATCATAGCATGGTATACATCAACCACAGACCTCCACCACTTCTCTTTGTTTAGACAACTAGAATGCAACTCAAAAACCTATTCCTCACTCATACACTCTGCTCATCCTCCCAATTGTACATATCCATGTACGAGAATGTCTCCATCATAGCACCCTTGTTTTGAAGCCAAGACTCCAAAGTGTAAAAGCGAGTGCAAAATCATCTCTGCAAGAAGCTTTAGCATGCATGACATTCAAGCCAATAATCGTCTCTTGAGAAAAAAATTAATCTCTCCTACAATCATTAATAATACTAGTGAAATTATCTATATCCTCCTTTCTATACAAATCTTGGAATACTAAATAGAGCAAGTAGGTGTTGTAAGCACTATAGACCTCTAGATCCCACACGTGATAGCCCATCTCACTTGCATCCCCATAGAGGCATTTTACAGACTTAAGGCCTTGTTTATTGTGCTTGTCCTTGGAAACATGGTAGAAATCCTCAAAAGCAAAGATACACAAGTGAGCATAGGGTAGAGGTTTTCTAGACCATACCTCCTCAGTAACCTAATTGATTAATGTACTGCAGTAGTAATAACTGCCTCAGCTACAGTAAGCCTGTTAGAAGTGGTCATAACACAAGTTCACAAGCGTGCCACTACCTTATTTATGGGTGCTCTCTTTATTCTTTATTTGGTAATTGTCCAACCTATTATGTGGTAGGATGACTCCTTTATTTTTTTCTATAAAAGGAGGGAGTGTGGCCACAGGCCATTATCCATCCATTCATGTACTTGTAGGTTCTTGGTCTAGTGGAGTGTGTGAGCTAGCACTCAACCATTGTACTCTTGTCATAGTGGATTCCTATTATCAATTACATCTTGTGTATTGTCTCTTTCATCAATCTTGTGTCTTTCATTATTGCATTGAATGTTTTACTCTTCTAACATGGTATCAGATGTTTAAGGTTTATTGATTGAGATTGCATATGTTTTTTTATGTTCATTTGAGAAGTGCATTGATTGAAAATATTATGCTTTTTCTTTTTCTACATTGGGATTGACTTTCTCCTTTCCTTTTTGTGTAAAGAGACCTTGTGTTTCTATGCAGTCAAGTCCTTATATGGCCATCCCATATCATCGTTTGCTTTTCATGGCTAATGCATAGACATTGGTGAATGAGCTGAGTCCATTTGGCACCTCCCACATTGAATCGCATGTGATCATGCTAATATCTGAGCTTGGTTACTATTGATTATTCATTTTAACTTAGTTGTTTTCATCTCATTGAACTTGCATGTGTGTGGTTTGACATATGCATTGTTGCTGCACATGACTTCCACTGCTTATTGACGAACCTTCTATTTTTGCATTATTGCACATCATCTAGTTACATTTGTTGGTCATTTTCATATTGCCTTGATTTGTATTCCTGCATTGACATGCTTATTATGTATACAATTTAGTTCATGTGGCATTCTGCTAATGTTTCTTATGACTGGCCTTCTTTTCATGTACCATCATTGCGTTTTTTTTCCCCATCATTCAACTCTCACATGCTACTGTGGTTGCTGGTAATTCTTGTCTTGCTATGTGTTGTCATCAATTACTTATTTGCTGATGTTCCTACATTTGGTTACTGCTTTTTTTCCGACCTTATATTACATATGGAGTCCTTTAGCCATTGTTCATGTGTCAATCTTGGCATGGTTCATATGAGTATCATACTTTGGTTTTAGCTTGTGTTTGCAGGTGTCACACTACCTTTTCTACTCTCTCCTGACAAAGGTGATGTGTAAGGATTTTTCTATTCTCATTTCACTTCCTTATGATCCTACTAGTTCTCTTGTGATCACGAGATTTACTATCCTAATATATTTGATGTAGTTGTGGTTGGGTATTCATGTGCTCACCAATGCTTCTCTGAGAAGGTATCGAATTGCTTTGTCAACATGTGGAGGACTTTCTACTTCTATCACGATGTGGCACAATTGCGGTCATGCATGTGAAGGTGAAGAGACATAATGGTGTGGCACACTATCACATTTGAAGAGTATGAAGATACAAAAGACATGTTGTTGCTTTGTGTGGTGGATATAACTTGGTTGTGCTTGGCGAAGCACGAAACCAGATAAATATCTACATCCTCTTGGTTCACTGGGGCCTAACTTGAGTGGATGATTTTTCTCAGCTCTAGTGATACTACATGCCCACACATGCTCCTAGCCAGAAGGAGAAAGTGTGCAGGTGGAGAGAGGGCATATTTATGCTCTTTTGTTATTGGTGGATTTGATGTGTGTCATCATGTCCACATCTTCTGGCAACCCAAACCTTGGTGTGTCCAGCACCAAGTTCATCCTAGGATGAGGAGTGACATGATGTGTACATGTGGTCTCGCATGAGGGGACCCAAAGAGCATGCTGATGCTCTAGGGGAGGAATCTTGGTGTCATGGGCGAGCTATTCATGGAGCTTGTGTGCCTACAAGAGGTGCAAGTGGCTACCGTGATTAGTTTGCTTGCAGAAAGGGCTTATGGCATTTGGACTTCTTCTTCAAGGTGCCTTCTTACTAAGATGCATCCAGTGGAGTGCATGCTATTGGAGTATCCATGGTGCATCTTGGGTATTCATGTTCATTGCTTGTTCACCTATGCTCTGAGAGAAAGTGTTAGAAGTGGTCATATCACAAGTTCACAAGCACCCACTACCTTATTTATGGGCACTCTCCTTATTCTTTATTTGGTAATTGGCCAACCTATTTTGTGGTAGGACAACTCCTTTATTTTTGCCTATAAAAGGAGGGAGTGTGGCCATAGTCAATTATCCATGCATTCATGTACTTGTAGGTTCCTAGTGTGGAGAGAGGGAGCTTGTGGAGTGTGTGAGTTGGCACTCAACCATTTTACTCTTGTCATAGTGGATTCCTATTCTTGGTTATATCTTGTGCATTGTCTCTTTCATCGATCTTGTGTCTTTTATTAGTCTATTGCATGTTTTAGTCTTCTAACAAAGCCTACCTAGCTAAGCATACTACGGACTCGCTTCTGGATTGTCTTATTCATGTGCTCAGCCATACCATTCTAGAGTGGGGTGTATGTGATAGTCAACTGACACTTAATGCCCCTCTCATCATAAAACTACTCAAGGGCTTTAGATAAACACTCTGTCCCATTGTCAGATCATTGTGGGCATTTCAGCCTATACCTAGACTAGTTCTCAACAAAATCAAGCCAACACTGAAACATAGCCAAGACTTCTAATTTCTACTTTATGGGATATGCCTATATCTTATGTGGGTAATCATCAATTATAGTAATACTTATTGCCACCTAGTGACTTGTAGGGCATAGGTCTACAAACATCAAAATGAACAAGAGCTAGAGGCTCACCCATGCATGCGATGCTAGACTTCTTGCTGAACTATGTGTTTGCTTGCCATAAAGACAATGATCACAAGAATCAAAACATTTATAGTCAAGGGGTGGAAGGTACTACAAATGGATAAGAATTTTCATTCCCTTTAATGACATGTGCCCAAGGCAATGATGCCATAATGATACATATGGTACTGTAGCCACTGCTAAAACATGGTCCATATGCCTAAACACAAGTAAGGGATAAAGAGTGATAGACTTGGCACCTCATGCCAAGACAAGATTCTCATGGGTAATCTTCCATGAGGAATCCCCGAAGGATACAACATAACCTGCATCATCCAACTATCCAACAAAAATTAGGCTTTTAATCAAAGAAGGAACATGATGTACATCATGCAAAGTAAACATATTGGACATCTCCAATGCCAACAATATCCAATGCCAAGTCATTATCCAATCTAATAGATCTTGTCATGTTGTGATAGGAGTGGAACCACTCTTGATGAGGGATAGCATGAAATTAAGTCTCTGAATCAATCAGCCAACATTGAGCATAGGTGGATGAGGCATCAATCAACTACAAAACATCAAGAGAAGAAGCTGCAAGCATGTAATCATCATCACAAAATCAGTCTGCATCACATAAAACTCTTCAATCTTGATGCTTGATTTATTAGGGACAATGCTGAAATCATCATTATTTTCCTACAATGTGTCCTTTCCCTTTCCCTTGCGCTTATCATCACACCTTTTATGGCATTGTGACCGGATATGACATTGCTTCCCACAATAATGAGTCAATGCAGACTTATGGCCATGGGACTTACTGCAAGATTGTCCACGTGATTGAGAACGAGACTTCTAAGAGTCTCTCCCACGATTATGATTATCACTCTTACCATTATTGCATCTGATGGTCAAAGCATGAGAACTACGAGAAGCATCAACATTCTTTTTATTAACCTCTTCATTCAATAATGCACCATCTATATCTTGCAATTTCAGCCCATTAGTTAGCATATTTGCACACATAGTAGTACAAAGAATGTGTTTCATGACTTGAACAATGTAACTAATAAGAATAAGGGAGAAAGATTATCCTTAAAGTCAATCCCTTGCGAAGACAAGGGGCTAAAAATAGAGTGAAACTCATTTAAGTGGGCGGACATGAAAGTCCCCTCCTTCATACACAGGTGCATGAATTACTTCAACCAATATATTTCAGGAGGCAAGGCTTTGCTTTTTTAATAGACATTATGAATATCTTATCCCATAACTCCTAGTGGGTGGTTTGCCCTTTAGAGACAACAATTATAGAAAACCTACTTACAGAGTGACAAAATGATTGTAGATTTACATAACCCATCCAATTTTAGCTCAATCCTCTACATTAAAGAATTCGGGCTTTATACCATCACATCTCAATGGCTTAATTTGTAATTTTTGCACAAAAACTTGCCATATTTATGCCTTCCAATAGTTGTAGTTAGTGCCATCTAGTTCGTCAATGTTAAAGATAGCACTATCATTTGATCCACTAGCCATGATGCAATAAATGAAAGCACAGTCCAAGACAAACATGCCACTGTAAATGATAGTAGAGCATGCCAAAATTGAGACCAAGATAGTGTCTAAATGGATGAAATCAACAAAGAGTAGGGTTGTTTACAAATTGCCAATAAATGACGGTCAAGTCAAGGCATCTACCCTTATAAATGATGCATAAACATACAATTATAACATGCTAAAAATTATTACAGCAATAAACCAAAGCCAAGTGTGAGCAATCAACTAATTGAATCCAATCTACAACTACTAAGTATATCTTGTAAGAAGCAAGGTATGTACGAACAACTAATAGTCACATTGAGCATGTAGCTGGTACCGAGAAATGTCAAACCAAATGTAGCAAAGTGAGATACATCTAATAGGCATAACTTCCATGCATATAGTAAGTCTCAATATAATGGAAGAGAATTGCTAGATACACAACTGAATAAGCAAGTGTAACAAAAGCTCAATACATAGCCAAATGAGGTGTATGCATCACTGGCAAAACCTGACATAGGTAGGTGATAGGCTTAATGCAAGGATCAAGTTATCCCACTAGGCAACAACCGCAATGAAGAGCATTCGAAGAGCATAGGATAACTCAATGGAGTCCCATGGTCTCACTAAAGTAAGCTCAAGCTCAAATGTGAATATCCAAAGCTTTATGTAATATCCAAGTGTTAAGAAAGCTCCAATTAGAACAAAGAGTGAATGCAAAAATGAATCTCAATACATCATGTGTAGAGCATCCAAACATCCAAGATACATGTGACATACATCTAGGAGCATAAGATCCAATATCTTATTCAAGCTCTTACTATAGCAGCCAATGTCGGTGTAACCAAGCCCAAATCACAACTCAAGAGCTCTCAACAAACATAATCAAGCATGTAGCATCCATGTCAGACATCAATGCATCCAATAGAGTGCCGAATAGCAAGAGGCATATGGGTGCACATATAAAATGGTGTGCTGCCATGTTATTACAACACTCAAATGAAAGTGAATAATGAGCTATTTCAAGCTCAAATCAGTCCCAAAAGAATTCCAATAAATCACATAACAACCACCAATGATGTAGCATCAATATGTGGGCATACAAGCATCAATTTAGCTCCAGACAATGAATTGTATATTGTTCTTGTGTGTATTATAACACGCTACCTCCTTTATATAGTAAATGACTAAAGAATAGAGGCTCAAAATTAGTGCTCCAAGGTGATTACCAATGCCAGGGAGGGAGGTGAGAAATGCTTAGTGATTGCTAAAGTGTACAAGCAAGCAATGAGTTACGAAATGTGCTATCCAAGTAGCTTGAATATCAAGCACAGATCGTGCCAATTGCTATCTTGTTACTGGTGCTAATGGTGACTACTACGAGGCTCCAAAGGCACTCTAAGATGCTCACACAAGCCTAAGGAAACCCTACTCAGTTTTGTAAGAAGGATGGAAGAAGAGGAACGTCAATGGTTACCTCTTCAAGTTGAAGCCATGGCTACAATGAGTGAAGTGCTAAAGCTTTCAAATGTGCACTAAGGTAATGCCAAGTGAAGCTCATTGATCTTGGCCATGATACCAATTGAAGGAAGAAGCCCAAGTAAGAGCACAAGCAAGTGAAAGCACCAGAGATGCGAGCTATGGTAGATGGAGCAAGAGAGAGACTCAAGATGTGGGAACTCCAATAGCCACACTATGTGACCAACCTCTCTTATTCTATTAGTCACTAAAAGAATAAAGAATTAACAGAGATGGGTGCTCGCCACCTGTAGCATACACATGTGCTGGTACTATCAGTGTAGTGAATACATGGGCAGCGCAAGCAGAAGCACCTTTACCTCCAACATAGATGATAAGCCGACCCACTACATACACGTCTATCTCCTTGCTATAAGTGGACTAGCATAGTGGGCTGTAAATCTTTGGTGTAGTCCAAGGCCTTTGTCTCATTTCTAGCTCTCCTTTTCTTCGACGCTCATCAATGGTGTTCATAAGTTCATATAGCATTCCACATTACCAATTAGAGATAGTCTTGTCATGCTAGATATAAGCATTAGACCCCAATTTATGATGTGCACCCTAGGCGTTTGTCTCTCAGGAAATCTAGCACCATGTTGTTGGCATGCAAGTCCAACTAGATGATGCCAACACTATGCACAGCCTTCATCTCATCCACCAGTGCAAGAATGATGTGCGGCATATTGTTGATGAAGGCCATGATCCTAGCTCTCTCCTCCACATTGGACACCATGTCAAGATTTGACCCCATTGTTGGCTTGTGTAAATGCTCAATTGTTCTTCTATATTTGTCAAAGGTGCGAGATCTAGAGCATGGCAAAGGCGGAAGCTATGGAGGATGGAAGATAAAAACACAACTCATGTTGACATGACAATGTAGACAATTGTTACACAAGTGAATTAGGTTTCGAGATTGAGACTTGAACTCATAAACCCAATCTTGTGTATGGACAACAATGACACAGACACTTGACAGAAAGAGACAAGTACTATTGCATTATCATCATGTGTAAGTGATAGTTCAAGTACATCATTATATAGAGTTCTTTGGTAGCACTTAACATCCACTTTGCATATGGGATCTGTCTCTCTTCCTAGAATGGACTGCATCTTCCTAGCCTAGCTGTCCTATACAAAGGGACTAAAGTAGGTGTGATTGCAAATATCTCAACACCCCTCCTCAATCACAACCAAAAGTACAAAGTGTGTAGAGACTTTAGTGAAAGCAATACCTGCAAAGTGTGGGCACACCATAAACATGGCAAAACACCAGAGGCTATTGCAGAAAAGGCTAAGTGTGGATACCACATACATGATGGACATCCAGAGGCTATAGCAGGGGCCTTACAAAGTGTACAAAGGCTGTAGTACAAGGATAACTGGGAAGTTTTACAGGTTTATGTTTGAGACATTAGAGCTAGGAAATACAAAACTAAAAAAGTCTATCTGAATAGAAGGACTGATGAGGTTTGTCCTTCTCCTGGTGGTCTTCTTCTTCTTCTTCTTCTTCCTTTGCTCCATTTTCTTCTTCTTCTTTGATTGCAACTAGATAGGCCTTTTGGGACCTCTTTCTTGTGTGGCAGAACTTATCGTTGTGTCCGATCCTTTTGCAGAAGTCACAGAAGAGCTGATCCTTCTTGCCTTTGTACCTGTTGCCAACATATAATGCATGCTCATCTCTAAAGGTACTTGGTTCTTCCTTAGTTTTTAGCTTCTTTTCCTCTTCTAACAGTGATGCTTGGATATCAACAAGATCAGGATTTGGCATGTTGATTAAAGTTGTTGATACATTATTATATTCAGGAGGTAAACTCTTAAGTAGAACACCGATGCAAACATATTCTTCCACTTTAATGTTGATTCCTGCAAGTTGGGTTAGAAGTCCTTCCATGTAATTTAGATGTGTGGCAAGTGATGCGTTGGACTTCATTTCAAGCCTAAAAAACTCAATCATGAGACCATACTTTGATGATTTAGACTGTGCACCAAACAAGGTGTCAAGTCTCTTCCATGTATCATGTAAGGTCTCACAGTTATCCACATGGTGGATATAGCTGTCATCTAGCTCCAATTTGATAATGGCCTGGGCCTTGTCATCATTCTTTTGCCAAGCTACAGCAAGATCCGCATCACTCTTTTCTTTTCCAGTGATAATGGCCCATAGGCCCTTCTTCATCAGGATGAGTTTGATGCGGGTCTGCCAGGTGTGAAACCCGACTCCTTTGAAACGAGCAGTTGGAGAGTCTTTGCCCATGTTAGACTTATGGGAAAAATAGCAAATCAACTTCAGAATTTTGAGATTTATGAGTGGAAGAGAAGATTACAATGTGTCAAGAGACATAAGTAATGACAGTGTGAAAACACACTATGAGGAGACTATGTCTATGTTGATGTTGAGCTTGAATCTTCTTTGTTCGGGGTCATCGATCCTTCTTCAATCTTTCCATGTTCTTCCCCTCCTTGATTTGATGCTGGAACAATAGATCAAAGTGGCAGTGTGTTGCTCCAGGTGGCAGGAGAGAGAAAATAATGAAATTTTTGAGCTTGAGTGGAAAATTGGCTATGGTGGATTTTAGGGTTTCATGACAGGGGCCTGGTTTTTTGCTGATTGCAGGAGCTATGGTTGATCATTTTCAAAACTTTTTTTATGGAAATGTATCTCTTTTCAAGGCCTATCAAAGCCCTATGATCCTCGTCCAGATCACGGCTTGTAGCGATGGCGGTAGCAGCTCGAACATCAGTAGGCGCAGTTCAGCCAGATTCTCGCAATTTCGTGAATGCTGGAGCATAGGGTGATCAATGTCATGCTGTGTTGTGCCACAATGAAGCATCCTGATGTAAGGAATGATTCCTTAGAAGGAAGCAAGAGGATATATACTCTGTGTTGGGAGATCTAGGGACTCCAATCAAGGTATGTCTTGCAGGTCAGAGATTTAGGCTATGGCAGTTGACTGACAATTTGAGCAATGCTGAGCTATGGAGTGGCCAATGTCAAGCTCTTAAGTGATACAAAGAAGCCTGGGAGTCAAGGAACAAATGTTCAGAAGATATCAAGTTCAGATATGACCTGTGGAGAGAGATCCAAGAGCTTCAAGTTGACAAGGTGCTGTTGGCTATGGCTGCCAAGGAAGGTCAAGTAGAGATGGAGGTGAGAAATAGAACCATGAGCTGAACTTGAGCTGACCTGAGGTTAAGAGGGACTGAGAGAGCAGAGAAGGGAGTTATGCCATGCTCGACTGAGCTCTGATACCATGTCAAAGATGCGGGATCTAGAGCATGGCAAAGGCGGAAGCTATGGAGGATGGAAGATAAAGACACAACTCATGTTGACATGACAATGTAGACAACTCTTACACAAGTGAATTAGGTTTCAAGATTGAGACTTGAACTCATAAACACAATCTTGTGTATGGACAACAATGACACAGACACTTGACAGAAAGAGACAAGTACTATTGCATTATCATCATGTGTAAGTGATAGTTCAAGTACATCATTATATAGAGTTCTTTGGTAGCACTTAACATCCACTGTGCATATGGGATCTGTCTCTCTTCCTAGAATGGACTGCATCTTCCTAGCCTAGCTGTCCTATACAAAGGGACTAAAGTAGGTGTCATTGCAAATATCTCAACAATATTTACATTAATGAAAAGGTCCCCACATCAAGGTATCATTCAGCATGCCAACATTGAAGAGAGGAAAGAATTCTACCCAAGGCAGCTCATAATAAGTAAAGGCAATGCATCTTACAATTGATGCATTGACTTTTTGCATCCCATGCTCCACCTAGAATTACTAAAGCTTAGCATTTTTTGGAGCCCTTTTACATTTTGGCACAATATTTTAAATTTGAAGAAAAGTAACTAATGTTTCTATTGTCACTTCGAGACACTTTTTGAAGGCACCTTGCTGATGATCCTATCTAGTTTCAATCCCAATTGATGGTATGCATTGGTAATTCCTCAATGTGCACAACATGGTTCCCACCCCTGATGGATCATCTTATTGCCTTGTGGTGCCAAAACCGAGGGTTGCACCTATGGTTGTCTTTGAGTGCTTTGGTAGAGAGGTTGTGACGAACAAGTCTTTTACCATCTTAGAGGGTGCCACCTCCTCTCTCCACTTTGGTGTTCCATAGGGTTATCTTCTCTTTTGATGTAGACACTAGTGCTAACTCGCTAAGATCTTCAACCATCTACAAGGTGTTTCCAAGGAAGTGTCTGGCAAAGATTCAAGATCTTTTCAAGATCCTAGAGCAACATCAACTAAAAATGGGAACCCTTATCATTGTAGCATGGTATGCATGGTTGTACATGCCTGATTGCAAATTTGAAAAGGGAAATATTATTGTTCTTGATGAGTGTTATCTATTGGTCTACGTTAGACGAGATGGCTTCTATCAAGCATATACAAAGTGCCTTGGTAACATTGAGAGCCATCTTCGCAAATTGCAAACTTTGTATAATTGAAAATAATAATCATATAAGCATGGTGGCTAAGGCTTAACCTAGCAACAACAAGCCAAGTTGCATCACTTGCGTACATACTTGTGGTGAAAGTCTAAGCCCTAAACATAAAAGAATGATTTGATAAAACTCACAACCACAAATAACAAATACACATGTATGAAAATAATTTGTTATAACCTTGAATTAGAAAACATAATTATATGATAAAAAAAACATTGGGAATGCAATGTAAATTGCATTAACTAATTTCTTATTAAGTTTAGAGAGAGAGAGAGAGAGAGAGAGAATTACATGGCTTCAATGTTAAGTTTAAAAATACAATTGCATGACATCAATTTTAAGTTAAAAATTCAAGTACACGATATCAATGCTAAGTTAACCAAGTCTTGCAAGTTGCATATAATCTTCAGTAAAAATGTAATTGCATGACATCGTGAATTGGTAGTGCATACAATCTTTGATTAAGAAACCCAATTATAGGATATCACTTTTAGATTATATTGGTGCATGTGATAGAAAGACATTAAAAATGAGATATACATTGCATTGGGTCATTATTTATTGAGTTAAAGAGAGGGGGGGGTGGCCAGGTAGGGAGGGAGGGAGAGGCTCATGCAATTACATGAAATCAATTTTAAGCTAGATTGGTGTTCATAATTGTTAATAATTTTTAGTTGAAAAACACAAGTTGTTACTATATTTTAGTAGTGATGTGTGTGAATACACTTAGGACCATTAGGGAACTTTTTCCCCTCTTAGAAGGTTTTTCCCCTTAGCCTTGTATATCTTTCGATATACTTTAAGCTATGCTCTCTCAAGCTTCTTCTTCTGTCCAAGCTATGTACTTGCATTCTTGCAACTTTAAATCCAACAATTGGTATTAGAGTAGGCTTTGACGTCTTGGGCAAGGTCATCAACAACCTCCGCTTGATTTTCTCAGATGAGGACAAGCTTTGATGAGTGTTCACAAGAGGAGCCAACAAATACCATGAGGGTTCCTGCTAGGACTTGCCATCATCAGATTCTTTATATGTGTTCATTTTGGCTTGTTTTTGTACTACCACTAGTATTATGTAAGATATTTTTTCCTTTTGTGTAAAATGTTTTACATCAATAATTTCTATAGGTAAGAACCCTTATAATCTTCTTTATACTATGCTATATAGCACAAATTTTTGTAAAATTTTTGGCATCAATCATTTCTATAGGTAAGAGCCCTTACTTACAATCTCCTTTATACTATACTACATAGCACAAATTGGTTTTATGCATATTTTCCTCTATACATACAACTTTTACATCAATCATAGTCAATGGCTGCAACTTAAAAAAATGATATATTCCACTATTGAGGATAAGTTGGATGGAAACAATGATGTATTCCATATGTTGGTTTTCTGTTGCTGTATAACATGCTGAAACAGGGAAAAGAAGGGGAAAAATGAAATTTTGGGTTAAATATTGGTGAGGGGAGCAAGACTAAGGTGAGTACAGGATTGGGCAGGGTGATAAGGGACTAGGAGTAGCAAGGAAGACCACATTTTGCATTGCAGGGTTTTAGGAGAGCTGGAGAGAGGGAGAGAAAGCTTCATTGTGTGGACCTGCTTCGATCTTGCCATCGAGGAGTTCTTTGCCCACCACAGGTAATTCCACACCTTCCCCTACATGAGTAGCTTGGATCTCGAGGTGCTCGACCAGTAGGAAGGCCTCGATTGCTTAGCGCAATAAATTCTATGGAGTTTGACAAAAAACGCATTGCACTCGACCTGTCCAAGTGACAGCGATTCTAGGCCGAATCCCAGAATCGGCCCTTGCATGGAATTTAAAGACAATCTGGTGGTGCTTTAGAAGTTGCAAGTGCAACATAAGCAATATAAATGGGTGATGTTGAGGATGCTATACGTTTAGATTTTGCTCTAGCTAATGTTATATTGCCATCATTACCTACTCTTGAGTAGATTCATTGGGATGGCAAAGATGCAAAGGCTCATACTTTGATTGCATTGTCTGTAAAATGTATCATGATCCCACATCTTCGATCATATAAGACAACTAAGGATGCTTGGGGTCTTGCACGTTTCTATCAAGGAAGAAATAAGGCTTGTATTGCTTACCTATGTAAACAATTAGAAAGTGGACATATTTCAGGTTTGTATCCCTTGCTCAGGGAGAAGGTAAAGGTGAAATTTCCAAACACTTTTGAAGATGCTTTGAGAATCACTAGGGAAAAGAATCGAAAGATTCTCTACCAAGCCCAAGCTAACCAATCAGTTTTGGGAAACAACATCACAACTATGGAGGCCTCTCAAGTTCATCCAAATGTATCTAATGTACCAGGCCTTGTTAGAGGTCAAGAAGACATGATCCAACAAATAATCAATCTTACTAATCAACTAGAGGGTTTGAGAGTGAATCTTGTGCAAGGTGCAAGAAGACCTATCGAGGGGAATGGTGGGAATCGACCACAAATGCGGCGACAAGCAAGGGAGATGTTGTATTACAACTGTGGAGAAAATGGACATGGCATGTACAATTTTCCTCACCCTAGAAGATATGATCACCCTGCCACCAGAGGTCCTCGACAACAAGTAAGCCCTCCTCGTGCTAGGACTCAAGAGCAAGAGCAGTCACGACCTACAATTTTACAACCACCTTATGTTCAAGCTGAAACCCCTGCTGTTCAACTAAATGTTAATGTCATAAAAATAGAGGAGATAGTTAGGGATAGAAGGCTCCAAGAAGAAATAGCGAGAGGTAAGATGAAGGCAGATGTAGTAGAGACCATGCCTATCAAGTGGGTACGTGTCCAAACTAAGACAAGCAAGGAAGCAATCAATGAGACAAGTACATCATGGGCACCTAGAGATGAAGGGAAGAAGAGAAAGATTCGAGCTAGGTCTAAAATTGATATCTCCGACTTCCCTTTGCGTTCTCGGACACAACCTTATGATCTAGTAGCAAATGTGAGCTCTCAAGGGCCACAACTACTTCATGTCTCTCCAAAGCTACAATGACAATGGTCAAAAATGGTAAGCACAAGGGCAAGGCAAGGTAAAATGGTTAGTGCAATTAAGGCATATGGCCTCAAAGATATAGTGCCTTTAGTGGAGGCTCAAATCAAAGGTCAACGGATTCGAAAAACATACATCAATAGTGGAGCAGAGGTTTGTGTCATGTCAAAAAAGCTTATGCATCAATTAGGTTTAGAAGTAATGGAATCCTCAACCTTTAGGGCAAAGATGGCCAACAATGATGCGGTCACATGTGTGGGTGTAGTGAAAGCTTTGAGAGTTTCCGTTTTTGGAATCACTGCAGCAATGGATGTTTATGTGATGCCAGTAAAGAGAGAAGGATATCCCCTCATCCTAGGGAGACCTTGGCTTATGGGCATCGGAGCTAGGCAAGATTGGGCAACAGGAGATCTGGAATTGAGGCCACGTAAGGTGGGTGGCCACAATCAAAAGGTGGTTTACAACTTGAAGAGTGGGCGTCAAGAGAACCTTGAACTAGAAACGTATGCTGATGAGTGGAGCTCAAGTGGATGTTCCTCATCAGTAGAAGAGGAAGAGAGTTCAAGTGGAGAGAGTGATAGCACTCTTGAAGTTATGGGCGTCACCTTAAAGGAACCTACCTCATCAGAAGACAACCCAAGAATCCAAGGAGAAGATGTGTGGGATGCTAGCCTAGAGAAGATGATATCCAAGGATATAAAGGATGAAGAAAGGGAGGGTTATGTGAATGTTCTCAAGAAGCATGCATCATTGTTTATTTCTGATTATACTCACATTACAAGTGTCACTGCAGTGAAGCATCACATCCAACTCAAAGAAGGAAGCAAACCTATAGTACAAAGATTGAGAAGACTGGGAGTTGTGCAACAGGATGCACTGTTGACTGAGGTGAAGAAACTCTTGAATGCAGGATTCATATACCCAGTGGAAGATTCAGAATGGGTCTCCCCAATAGTAGTAAGGCCAAAGAAAAATGGTAAGTGGCGAGTATGCATAGATTACAAGCCACTGAATGCTGCAACAAAGAGGGACCACTTCTCTCTCCCATTTCAGGATGAAATCTTAAATGAAGTAGTGGGACATAAGCGGTATACGGTATGTGATGGCTACTCTGGCTACTTCCAGATTCGCATTGGAGAGGAGGATCAAAAGAAGACCACTTTCATCACACCATGGGGCTGTTTTGCCTTTCGAGTCCTGCCCTTTGGTCTCACAAATGCCCTAGCAACCTTTCAACAATTCATGAATATGGTATTCCAACCTTACTTTGGTAAGTCCATAAGGGTTTTCATAGATGACTTTTGTATTTACAACTCAAGGAACATACATCTACGCAAGGTTGATGAAGGATTTACTCGCTTAGCTAGGTTGGGTGGACAACTAAATAAGGATAAATGTCACATTGGGAAAAGCAAGGTTACACTACTAGGGCATGTAGTGTCAATTGAAGGAATTGAGCTAGATCCAAATAAGGTAGAAACATTGCTAGCTCTACCTTCCCCAACCTCCATCAAACAATTAGTCTCCTTCTTACAAAAGCTAAGATATTTTGGTAGATTTATACACTTACTCTCTCAGGCCATATATCCCCTGCAGCAACTGACACGCCAAAAAACACTTGTGTGGAGTGAACAAAGTGAAGGACATTTTAAGGAGATAAAGAAAATGTTGGGGTCACTTCCTATAATCCTCCAGCCTTGTTGGGAAGAAATATTCTTTGTAAACCCTAGTGTGGGAGAAGAGGCCATTGGTGCTGCTCTCCTACAAAAAGATCCAAAAACATCCTTCATGAGGCCTATGTATTTTGCCAGCTGCCTCATGAAAGCCTCAAAGAAGGCTTACACCTCCATGGAACAACTAGTGTTGGCCCTCATGTTTGCAGTAACCAAATTTCGGCCATATTTGCTTCCAAAGAGGTTTGTGATCATCACTGTGGAGGATATGTTTCCCTATGCACTACAACATATGGAAATCTCTGACAAAATAGCAAAGTGGGTGGTCCGACTTCAAGAGTTTGATTATACAGTGCAGGTTGAAAAAACAACTCGGGCATGCTTGGCTGATATTTTGACAAACAGGTGCTATGAGAAAAATCTCATGGTGAAAAGAAAGAACCTTCCACCACCCCCATCCATAAAAACTCTTGTAGATGCTAATAGCCTCTACTTTGATGGTGCATACAAGAGAACTAAGGATAAGGTAGCCGCAGGCATCGTTGTTTCCTCTCCTTTAGGAGAGAAAATCTATGGTGAAGGAATCATCTTGGAAGGTGTCCACTCTAACAATGAGGCAGAATATCAAGCTTTAATTCATGGTCTTTGTTGGTGTCTTAGTAATTCAATCGAGAGGTTGAATGCTTTTGGAGACTCCATGCTATTGGTAAGGCAAATGCAAGGTACATGGGCATGCAAAAATACAAACCTCTCTAGTAAAATGAGAGAGGCAAAATCTCTTATGAGAAGATTTAGGGAGGCACAAGTACATTATGTGCCAAGAGACCAGAACAAAGATGCCGACCATCTAGCATCATCAAAGCTAAATGAGTCAACGGTGGGAGCAGTGGCTATCAAACCCCCACTTCGACAAGGCAAGGAAGACTTAGAAGATATTCTACATCTCTTAGAGCAAGGAGAAGCTCCCAAACACCTGACTAAGGAAGAAAGACAGTGGCTAGCTCAGAAGGCTACAAGATATTGCATGGTAAATGATAGTTTATATTGTCTTGGTAAGGATGGTGAGCTTAGGAAAGTGCCTTCAAAATGGAAAATTGAAGAAATCTTAAAAGCTTGCCATGATGATGTGTGTGGAGGCCACTTTGCATGCGACATCACAAGTAGAAAGGTTCTACAAGCCAGCTTTACTTGGCCCAATCTACACCGAGATGTCAAATATTGGTGTCAAACATGCGAAGAATGTCAGAAATCAGGACCACGACGGCTCGTAGCAGAACCCGAAACCCCAATCAAGGTCTATGGACCCTTTGAGAAGTGGGGAATTGATGCCATAGGGCCTCTACCACACACTCCATCAGGAAAAGAGTATATTATCATGGGGGTAGATTACATGACTAGATGGGCCGAGGCTATGCCAACTAGAAGAATCACTGCTAAGGAAGTGAGCAATTTCATCTTTGACCACGTTTGTTGTAGATTTGGTACCCCTCTTGAAATATTATCAAATAGAGGACCAGGGTTTAGAGCTAATGTGGTGGGTGAACTCATGCAAAAGCTAAATATTCAACGACGACACTCTACCCCTTACTACCCTCAATGCAATGGATTGGTGGAAAAGGTAAATGGAATGATTTGTAAAATCATCAGCAAACAGGTACATTCAAGGCCCCGAGATTGGGACAAGCACCTTAGTGGAGCTCTATGGGCTTATAGAACCTCCTTCAAAACAAGTTAGGGTTCACACATTTTCATCTAGTTTATGGACAAGAGGCTCTTTTGCCTATTGAGGTGAAATTAGCTAGCCTTCGGGTATTAGGTGGCACAGTAGGCTCTCAAAAGGAGAAGTTACATCAAAGATTACTGGACTAGAGAGGCTACAATTGGATCGTGAAGAAGCCATCAACCACTACTCCCAGGAAGCTGAGAAGTGTAGAGAAAAGTTCAACAAGAAGCTTATAGATAAAAACATCAAGGAGGGATCTTTAGTGCTTCGATATGGCAATCGCTTTGATAAAAGAAAGGATGGCAAGTTTCTCTACCGGTGGGAGGGACCGTTTTAGGTCACAAAAAAATTCAACAATGGCTCCTACAAACTTCAAGACATTGAGGGAAAAGTGCATAAGACTAGGGTAAATGGATGGCGCTTAAAACCCTATCACATCAGGGTGGGGTCAGCTCAAGATACTAAAGAGTGTCTAGAGGCATAAATACCTCTAGCCAAGTTGGGGGGGCTATATGATCCGAGAAAATCACAAAAAAATATTTGTCTAACACTTTGTTGATTTTTTATACATTTGGAGCTTTGAAATAAAGAAGAGGGTGGGAACAACCTCTTGGAAAATCCAAGAAATCACTGGATGGAAATATTTCATGGACCGGTTTACCAAGGGGGGGTGAAGAGTAAAGATCAATGGAGGAAGGTGAAGGGAAAATATATAATGTGAAAAGAAAAGATATGAAATGGATTTGGAGCCATCCAAAGGGCATGTGAGGCTCATAATATCATGACTTTGGAGCCTTATGATAATTCAACCAAATGGGACCCTTCTTGGAAGCATTAGTGGAAGAAAAATCAGGCACATGATTTTGTAAGATTTTTTAAAAATACTTTCACTCCAATCCAAAAAAACTTTTCAACATGAAAGTTGTAGCGCATGAGCTGAAGTTTTGGCTGGTATTTTTTTATAATTTTTTGGAGCTCTACGAGTCGGGAGATATGGCCAAAATGGTGGATGCCAACTTTTTCCAACTACAGTGGAGACCACCTCCCAATTTTATACATACCCATACTTTCTTCCCCACACTTAACACTTCCATAAAACATCATTCATTAGACTCCCAACCCTTTCCCCTCTCTTCTCCTCTCTCTTAAGCTAATAAACCATTAGAATTTCCCTTCTAAATCACTCTCAAATCATCCTTAATTGTAATAGTAATGTATGAATTCTCACTACTCTCTCTCCATTATTACTAGATATGATCTTATTTTATGAAGATTCTCTATATTTTTTTATAGGAGAGCTCTTGGACTCAAGCTATGGGGGGGAGAATGGAGACAACTCACCTATGATGGAGCTTGATTAAGTACAAATTGGTCAACAAAACATATAGATGGAGCTTCCACATTGGTGGAACCGCCTTAATGCAGCTTTGGTGGTGTTAAGTCCTATTCTATCTTAACCTCCTCCCTAAACACCCTCAAGGCCTATATAAAGAGGCCTTCTCCTTTGTAATTTGCAAGAAGAGAGAGAGCCAAGAGGCCTTCTTCAACCCTATTGAGCCTTCCCCATTCTCTCTCATGAGCTTATGCAATTCCTTCCCTTACTATAGCTTATGTATGCTCTGCAATGTAATAAGCCCATGATATTGGTGTCCATATTGTGTATATTGGTTATGTCCCGAGGGTTCTCCATCTCTTAAGTTTATTGATTCATCTATTTTTTTGTAGTTCTCTCTCTCTCACTCGCTCTCTCTCTCTCTCCCTCTCTTAGTTTTCCTCTCTTCTCCCTCACAATCTCCTCTTCCTCTTGCATAGCGTCCTAGTTCGCTCTTCCATGACTGTGGTGCCCTTACCTCATTCACTTTGTGGCAGAAGGGAGTTTCGCATAGTATAGAGGCTGCCATACCGAATTTCCTTCGTCATTATGCAATTCGAATATGATGCTATTATAAAAAATGGTACTTGGTTCTTGCCTCCTAGTAAGAAGGCCATTAGTACCAAGTGGGTTTACAAGTTGAAGTGCAATAAATCCATGCTCATTATGTTTATGAATCAGCATGGGTCTACCACTTCACTTTCAATCAAAATGCCATCAATATAAGTCACCCTAAGGCTTTCACCATTCACTACCCACTTGATTAATACTTACATTCTCCCCAACATACCCATCTCTATAGGATTTTCTTGCATTTCTTATTGTAAATAATCGATGATAACCAAATTAATTATAGTAAATTAATATTTGGCTTGACTTTACATAGAGCAATTGCTAAGTGAAACTCCCAGAAGTTTGCTACTGTCTTCTTTTCTTTCCAAATGATCCACTCTTTTGGCTTTCTAATAGCCTTAGTAGTCTCCTTTGCTTTGGATTTGCACTTAATCTTAACCACAAGCTCCTCAAAGTCACCAGTAGGTTTTAAGAAAACCTGCTTGTGTGTTAGCATCCACAACCTTCTTGGTCAAGTCTACTTGGGTTTAGGGTTATCTTTGCTCCTATTAGATCGATCTTCTAATCTTCTTTAACCTTTTGACCCCTAGTAATTGCTCTAAGATCACTAGAAGTAGGATTTTTACCAATCGGGAATGTCTCAACTAGACTAACCCCACTAGGCATCTCCTCAAGAGTAACTTTATCCCTTTGCATAATCTACTTAGAGAGCTTCCCTCGAGTGTTTCCTTCATTTTAATGATGATTCGTTAGCTCAGGTTGTTGACTACCCTATTGGAGTGGACATCCTAGCATGTGTCAATATGCCTTGACTTTACACATATATTGCGCTTTACATGTGGACAATGTCATGGAAGGTGCTAAGAGAGACTAGATCTACCCATTCAAAAAGATATCATTGCTATTCTAAATGGTTGATGACACTCTAAGACAACTGAAAGGAATGGTGTCTCGAGTCCATGTGATAATAGCTCACATTGAGTGCATATTAGTTGTTGTTGGGACAATCGTGGATCTTAAACTCTGATTGTTTGGTGGACATCCTAGTCGGTCGGTTAATCTTTGGATATGGCTCAAATAGGATAAATTTCTATGCTTACTAGGAGCACCCATTGAATCAAAGGGCATCATTACCTTTCACTATAGAATGGGAGGCACTTGAGGAGACCTTTGCAATAGGGACCTCTACTAGTTCTAATGAATTTTATGAGAGTTCTAGCATGGAGAAAGTGTGGACATTGATGATGGATCACCTAGTTAGATGGGTCCACACACCTATACTCAACACATCGGTGGTCATTATGATCCTCATATAGCCACTAAATTATCATTTATTATATTTGGTAATTTACACCTACTTACAATTGGCATAATTGTAGCACCAATCGATTAGTATAGTCAGTTATGCATTGTTTGACTTAATATGCCACTTTTCTTTTTGTTGTATCTTATCTATACTTTGTGTACATTCTATTGTGGGAGGGACAATGAAGAAAACTAGAAATAATATGTTTTGGCCTCCATCTCTCTTCTTGTGTTCTTGAGTGAGCTTCCTCTTGTGTGTATTATGTGTGTTTAATAGAGTAGCTCAAGCATGTCCCCCCACCCACATGATTTGTGATATTTTATTGGAGTGGCACAAAATGGTAGTGTTAATCGCTACACAGCTAGAATTATGGAAAATGATTATGCTCAATAGAAGGGCATTGATTTTGATCAAACCTTTGCTTCCACTTGCCATATGACAACTATTCATAACATTTGTGTATTAACAACTCATAATGGTTAGAATGCATATTAGCTAAACATCAAAATTGCATTGGTGATTTATATGAGGAAGTGTATATATTTTAGCCTCTTGGTTTTGCATAGAAGGGCAATAAAAGAAAGTGTGCAGATTGAAAAAGGCTTTATATGGTTTAAAGCAAGCACTTGGAGCTTGGTATGAGAACATAGGTGTGGTTGACTACACATAGTTTTCAGAAGAGTCCCATTGAGAGTACATTATATTTTAGACATGAGGGTGATGTGCCTCTGATCATTGTGGCTTATCTTGATGACATATTGCTCACTGGTCCTAATGAGATATATATTGCTCGATTTAAGGTTGAGTTGAATTCAGCCTTTGACATGTTGAATTTGGGCCGATTACATCATTATTTGGGCATTCAACATAAGCAATTTGATAGAGGTATTACTTTGTGTCAAACAAATTATGCTAAGACATTATTGCAGAGATTTGGTCTTGAAGAAGCCTATGGCTACTTCTATGGAGACAAGGTTGAAGTTGATTCTTCATGATATCATAGATTGATTTGATGCATTCTTCTATCAACAAGTTCTTGGATGCTTGATTTATGTATGCATTGGGAGGCATGACATTTAGTTTGCAATCTCACAAATGAGTAGGTTTATGTATAGCCCAAGTACTAAGCATTGGCAAGCAATGAAGTAGACCTTTCACTATTTGAGTTGTACTCGACACCTTGGGCTCTTTTATCACAAGGAGGAATCATTATCACCAAATTTACATGCTTTTTTAGATTCAAAGTAGGTTGGTTGTTACAATACTCATGTATCCACAAGTGGTTTTTGCTATATGCATAACACAGTTGAGCAACAAGTAGCCTATTGTTGCCACTTCTAATTGTAAAGTCAAGTATAAGACAAGTTTCATAAGTATAGTTGCGAGTGTGTTTGCCTTAGACTTCTCTCGATTGATTTGGGTGTCAAATAATCATCTCCCACCACCATCTTCACTAAAATTCAAAGCGCATTGGTAGTTGCACGGAATCCAATGTTCCATGCACATACTAAGCACATTGAGGTACATTATCATTACATTGGGAAGAGACTCTCTGCAACAAGAGAGATCAACTTGGCCTATGTGCCAACACTTAACAACCTTATGAATCTTTTTGCAAAGGCTTTGCCTTGCGAGAAGTTCAAGGCTTTTCACCAAGCATTAGACTTAGTCCCCTTTCTAGATCGATCTAGTCCACTAAGTAGGGCATTTCCTTGTACATGAGTGCCAACAACTCTTGTTCACCAAATCACTCCCAACGGGGATTTGTTACTATACTTTGGTAGTGATTTGTGTGGAGACACTTAGGACCACTAGGGCACTTTTTTCCTTCTTTAGGAGGTTTTTTTTCCCCCCAACCATTTATATATGCCTATTCACTTGTAAGGCATACTTAGTCTTGTAAATCTTCTCTGTTGATACTTCTCAATACAATTGTCTTGTGTACTATCAAGCTTCTTTTTCTCAAGCTTTATGTGTGCATTCTTACAACCCTAAATCCAACAATTAGCATTAGAATGGGCTTGGACCTCTTAAACATAGTTATTAACACCCTCTACTTAAGTTTTTCTTGTTGGAGTCAAGATTTGACAAGCATTTGTAGGTCAACAAATACTATGAGAGAATCCATAGGGGTTAGCATCATCAATTTTTAAGTTTTGGATCATTTCAACTTCCATTTGCATTATTGCACAAGTTGTTTTGTCCTTTTGTACAAAATTTTCAACTACAATCATTTCTAAAAGTTGGACTCTTATGATTTACTTTTGATGTGCTATATATAGCACAAGTTAGTTTTGTGCATGTTTTCCTCTATACACAACTTTTGCATCAAGTGCGATCAATAGACATGGCTAGCAACAATGATATATGTTGGCTATTAAGGACAAGTTGAACCAACTATATGAAGTGACATATTGGTCACAAAAGGTTTGCAAAACATTGTGCATAGAATTAAAGTATGTCTTAGTGTGATTAGAAGCTGCAAGTGCAATAGAAATAGTTGTTGAGGAGATTGTAGGTTATGGTTGTGCTCCAATTAGAGCACTAGAACCACCTACTCCTAAGAAGATTCATTGAAATGGCAAAGATGCAGATGCTCATATGCCTTGACTATATTATTTGTCAAAAGTACCATGATCCCATACAATAACTCATAAAGGACAACATATACAATGACATAGGTGTAAAGGCTCATGCCTTGACTACATTATTTATTTTAACATATAATGATCCCAAACATTTACACATGTAAAACAACTAAAGATATGACATACTTGCATGTTTGTATCAAGAGAAAGCTCAAGCTCATGTTGCCTACCTACATGAGCAATTAGAAAGTGAACATAAGGATTGAACCTAAAATTATGCATAGATTTTTTACAAAGATCAAAGATCTCAAGGAACAATTGATTATAACACATAAAATTTTACTAAACACTTCACTAGTGCAGATTGGTCTTAATGGTCTTTCTAAATCCTCCTTGATATGCACATTTTTCCAAGCAATGATTGAATGGCTAAAACTTTTATCATTTAGATAACATTCATTTGGATTTAAAAAAATGCAACGTTAGCTAATTCCCATAGTTTTTAGTCTCCTTGACTATGCTTGCCATTGAATCACATTACAATTATCAACATCATCCATTCACATGGTTGTTGAAGGAGTCTTTGATCAACTAATAAAAGCTTAGCAATTTCTAGATGAAGAGATTTAAAAACTCTATTTTGCAAGGTCCCCAACATCGTTAGTGTGTAGTATGCTATACAATTACGACAATAGATCATAACTTGCATGTTGAGGATGAGGTGGATTCAAATTTGGAGATTTACAATGAGGAAATCCTTCAAAGGATGGGTACTTTGAGTGCTTTCAATATTGGATCAATGATCACATATATTGATGATATTCACAACACACAATGTGACAACAATCTGTCTTCATCTAATGTGGTTTGGAAGAAGAACCCAAGGTTTGAACTCACACACTCACAATACTCAACCCGCGCTCAAGCCACAAGGCTAAGACCCCACTCGCATTGCTAACACAAGTATAAACCGATGCTCGTGACATGTTGCTTTGGATTAAGGGTCTCATAGAGTGAGTAGTTTGAATTTTGCCTATTCCATATGACCAAATTAGCTATATGTTCCTTTTAGGAAATACATATGCAGAGTATTCAAAACCTGCAAACCATAAATGGTCATCTAGGGATATCTAGATTTTGGTGGACCCCTTAGTAACAAAATATCCACATGCCAGATTTCTAAAGCCATTCGCGAGGTTGGAGGGTTTGTTATTGTTGCGCCACCATAAGCACACTCCAATTCAAAAGAAGCTGCAGATGATCTCGCCTGCAGGCCTCTTTAAACACAGCATGATCCTTCATAATACACAGCATTCAACATCCAATTCTCCCCATTGTGATTAAGTAACAGAAGATAAGATGATCACCACCACAAAGCGTACTTACACATGCGGACTAACCGCAAACTCTAGATCTTCCATGTCTCTGAGCAGATGAGCTTCCCACACTGTATTATATGCTATCTAAGTTGCAACCAGAACCATCAAAATCTATGCCTTCGTTAACGGCAACCAGCTGAAACAGGCATCCCTTCTCATCAGCTGAAAAGAGGAAATGGAGCTCCACTCCCAAGTCTTGGATCATATACGTGGGTTACATTCCCCATACAGCATACCATTGAAAACTCTGCTTCTCGCAGAGGCGTATTCATCCTTCTTCCAAGTAACTAAACTAAGGCACGGCAGAATTGTTAATGCCTTGAAGTGGCTCCCCAGATGCAGCCACTTCAGAGCATTAGCAACAGCTAAAGAATAACAGATAAGCCGCTCTCGTCACTGGTAGTAAAGAATAACAGATAAGCCGCTCTCGTCACTGGTAGTAATCCAGTGGCTCAAACACAGACACCCACAGACTCGATAAGAACGAGTGTCCCAAAACTGAATCACCACATGTACAATGCCTGGCATTCCAGCTGCTCTCACAATCGATCTTTCAAAATTACCGACTAGAGAGGGGGAAATGTGACCGTGCTGATACGATCCACTTGCTATGCTCAACTCCTTTCAATATGAATTGCATGCTCCACACTGAATCGAGATGCATCTGAGCCGATCATCCCCCCACTGCTGCTTACTGCATTGTATGCATCACCTCTGAGATGGGCATTTCCATCCTGGATCTCATTCATAACCCTTTCCTCCCAATGTCTGTTTTCTTCGCCCCTTGATACCCCAACAATACATGTTTGCGGTGACCAGCTTCCCTCTTGAAGCAAGGAAGCTCGGCACATTGGACATGTAGTGTTCTTGGCAAGCCATTCATCAATGCATTGAACATGGAATGAATGCTTGCAAACAGGCAGCTGCTGCAACTTCTCATTCAACTGATAATCACCAAGGCAGACTGCGCACCTATACAGAAATGAGCATAAATTAAGCTCTTTGGTGCACCAAACCAACAGTCTCAAGCAAATCGATAATGTCAGAAAAAGTCTCAGGCGAATTGATAATGTTGAAAAAATGGCGACTCCTACACGACCTAAAGGATTGGGATTCTATCAATTAGCAGCTTTCTCTACATGACCAAGCGTGGCAATACTCTGTCCAATTCGTCAATCAAAGACACATGGGGCCGAAGAGAAAACCTCTATCCTATGTTGAACCAACATTGGGACTGCAAACACATGCAGCAGATGATTAGAACAAAACAACATACTGTGTATCTTCACGTGTAGCTGTAAATTTCTCATCAAAAGGAACTGTTGGGAGCCGCTGCCTGAATGATTTGCTAAGCCCGTGGTCAATCTGTACCTGCTGGATACAATTCAATGCACCATGTCAGAAAACAAATCCAACCAGGAGTTAATGAATGATAAACCTGCAGCAACTAGAGCATAATGCCTCGTCACAGGGCAGAAGTCATGTCCTCCAGAAGCCTCAAACACAGAAGTTATGCATCAGGTAGCATGAAAAGGCATGCTATTCTTACTGTTGATACGAGTCCCTGGTTATGCTGTTGCGTCCTTGCTTGGGAGCTATTTGAATTCCTCTGCCTTCGAATGTATAGCATGCAAAAGAGCACGAGGAGAAGGAGGGCAAACAGAACCGGTGTGGCAAATATGATTGTTTGGTACAGCTGAAGCTGCGGGGGGGTTGGGCAAGGCCCCGAGCAATCAGAGGAGCTCCCCTGTCCTGACATTGTGTGAAAAGCGAGGGATTCTGCGGCACCAACACTGTATGGTCCCAAAGAAGGGGCGCAACCTGGAAGGTTCTAAACCAGAGCTCGATAATGCCTCCTTTTCCCTGCTATATGCTGAGATCACTCATAAGAAACTGACAAAGGCTAAATGTACTCTGCTCTGAAACAAGAACCGACCTTGCTTGCCTGAGGGCTCTCTGTGTCAAGAAAGGCCACATAGATGTCCTCGATCTTTCTAGACACATGAATGTCCTAGAGAAGACCTCCTGCTGCAACAATGTTCACAGTTTTCATGTGCTGCTGGATAATACCCTTCAGAGACACAAGGTAGTAGAAGTAGTAGTTTTGCTTAGTTAGAGCCTCTACAAGCTTCTCTCCTCTTTAGGAATGCAGGAGAAGAGATCTTTTCTAGCAGCAGGTGGTCTTCCCTTACAAAGGTTGCAGGTGATCGGACCACCTTTGCTGAGACAAGAGACCTCTGAAATCCCTTGGGAGGTATAGAGAAGGAGAAAAGCCACCAATTGATTGCCTCTCTTTATCGTAGACGTTTCACAAGAAGAAGGGGGAAGATGGGTTGGTTGGGGAAGGCCAAGTTCCTTCTGACAAAAACTGCTCTTCTTCTGAGACAAAAGGAGAAATCTTATTTCTGAGAAGAAAGATAGGCAAGCCCTGTTTTTCCTGTTACTGTGCTCAAATGTGGATGGAGCCTAAAAACTGCTCTTCTTCTGAGACAAAGAGAGAAGTCTTCTCAGATGAAGAAAACATAGGCAAGCCCTGTTTTCCCAGTTATTACTGTGCTCAAATGTGAATGAAGCCAGCTAAAGTATGCTGCCTCTTGCATCCGTTTTTCTGTCCAGAAATCCTTGCTTTCCGGATCCCAGATGAAGGGAGCACAGAAAGACAGAGGGGGACAGAGAGAAAGAGAGAGGTAGGTTACACGCCATGGCCAGAGGTTCAAATGCACCATAGTTCAACTGAATGAATGAATGAATGGGACCTTTCCTTCTCGTTAATGCTGCATTTGGTCCTGTTATTGTGGTTGGGTGGTGTGGTTGAAGATGCTGCAAATGCAGAGGCCGAGGGGGTCCAACGCTCGAGAAACGAACAGAGGGAAACCATTAATGAGAGGGAGGGTGCCATGTGTGTGTGTGTGTGTGTGTAATGCAGGAGGGAAGGAGGGTAATACTAATACGTCATAAACAGGAAGAGAGACGAAGAGGGCAGAAACTTGTAGAGTCCCCGACTCCCCGTCCCTGCAACGCTGGTTTTTCCCAATCACGGAAAACCCAAAATTGGGAAAGAATTCCCAAATTTTCTCTTTTCCGTAAATGCAACATCCAATTTTTCCCGAACATAAAAATGGCGGAAATTCACCTTTTTTTTTTCGCTCTGAAAGGGAAGAGACTCTGCAAGGATGGTTTCTTCCAGTCAGGGGACCCAAAATTCCGAAAAATCCCCAAATTTCCATTTTCCCGGAAAATGCCACATGATTCAGATTTCCCGGCGCAAAAATTCAGATTTTTCGAAAATTATTTCCATCTATCTTCTTTTTTTCTTTCCCCCTGAAACGGCGCGAAGATACAGACAGGATCACACGACCACTCACTCGATCGGGCTTTACCACTTGTAATAGTAATACCACTTTTTGTTTTGTGGAATGGCAGAATTCCTTTTCTAAAAAATCGTGTTTGTTGTGTAAGAATCCCAGTATTTGATTTGTCAGGGCGACCCGGCATAGGATGCTGACGAGACGACGAGGCATCGTGATAGACCATCCTGCTCTAAAATTGCGCTCCTCCTCGAATTTAACCAAAGACATTCAACAGAATGAATGAAATTCATATTAAATAAAACACAGAAAGAAAGAAACAAGAATATGGAAACTACTTACAAGGCACACCGCCTGTCGTTCTTTCTTCTCTAGGCAAAACCCACCCACCCACCCACCTACCCCAACCCTGGTGACACATTGGAAATTAGCTTATAAAAACACATTTCAAAGCGTTGAGTACCATAGCCTTGGAGGGGTTTCCCACAGGGCCGCGCCTACCATTCCCTCTCAATTCAATGCAAGAAAAAAGTTGCATTAATGCATTAAGGTTATATTAAAGTAAGGTAAAAAATAATATGTGAAAGCTTATGGAATCCAAAAACTCACAATAAGGATGAGCCATTTATCATCATCATCAGAGTAGGCATGTTTCTATCCTAGTCGATTGAAGCACACAAGGCTTTTATGGGGCGCATCGTAAGATTTCGATTTTATGGTGGAAGCATTAGAGAGGGAGAGAGAGAGAGAGAAGTTTGGGCTGGAGTGGGGCCCACTAGCACTAGACGCCCACATAAACTAGTAGCGACGAGCTTGCGTCCTAAATGGTGGCGGGAACTTGGTCCAACTCCTCCACTTTCGTCCAAGTAGCTCCTTCCTAGTCAAAGTGGGGTGGTTCCTTGCCCTTGTTGCTCTGCAACACTTGGTCCTCGACTTGGATCACGAGACTGTGGTGATTGGTCGAGACACCTACAAAATAAAATCCAATTTTAGGGCGCAAAAGGAAGATTCGAAATTACCTTTAACAATTGAATCATTGCACTGACACTAGATAGCCCATAGGTAATGGGCTCTTATGAAGGCCCAAAATATTGTAGGCAACCCATTGGATTCGCACAAAAGGATTTCCTTCCAAGTGAATGCTTTCGAGTGGAAGGCTGTGATAATGTCATGCATAAATTAGTGGATTTCCTAGTTGTATTTGCTACAATGAATGAACAAGTGAGCAATAGTTTCTAGTTCCACCTTACATCTAGGGCATTTCCCATCCCCCTCGCCAATCTTAAGGGCCTCTTAACTTGTCCATATTGCCTTATGGATTATCAACCAAAGCAATATTGATTTTTTTGGGGGGATGACCGAGGACATGATCGAGGACCAAAGGTATGACATACGAAACTGCCACTGATATTTATCTTAGGACGACAGATGCCAATGGTCATTAAGTTTATTTATGAGTTTAGTGTTAGGTTTGCTCATGTTTGGAAGGGGTAGAAGAGGGGTGCCATTTTCCCACATGAATGCTTTGTAATTGAATTTGTTTCTAAGTTTGGATCGATGGGGATTCCATTACAGATCCTTTGGAGAACCATGAATAGCTCATCTATGGTTAACTCAATTTTTTGTTTAATTTTTGTGGGATCGTCCATGGTCCCACACCAAAAGCTAAACCAAATTGAGTCAACTACATCCTCTGGTAGAGTGAGGTTAGGTTTGTCTACCAGTTTTATGGGCTTGTCTTTTAACCATTCTTGCCAAAGGCTTTTGGCAAGCAACAAAGTCTTGCCCATTTGCAATTCCACCTGTGTAAAGGTGACGACTCGGACAAATAGGTGTTTCCATTTGGGATGGTCTTTTAGAGAGAACTATTATGTATGCCTATGGAGGAGAGTTGCCCAATCATTGGAGTGGTGTATTATGCTTTTGGTGATCCACTTGGCAACAATTAGTTTGTTTTAGAGTTGTTTTAGATCTAACAAGCCTAGACCTCCTTGTTGTTTGGGTAGGGTATAGAAGCTCCATGCAACTTTGGTGACTCTTTTTTTGCCATTGGAACTCTTGAGAAAGTTACGGCATACATGCTTCTAGTTTCTTAATGGCTATTTTTGGTGGTTTCCAACATGAAAGAAAGTAGATGGTGGAGGCTATTAGAATAGGCTTTGGGACTACAGACTTGTCAACCAGGTTGCTTCGGAACCCTTTGCAAAATTCAAGTTTTTTCTTTAGTTTGGCCATCATCCACTACCATCTTTAGTTATAAGTGACCATGAAGCCATAGGGATTCCTAGGGGTCTAAAGATTTTACCATCATGGATTATTTCACACACTTCTCACATAAGCCATACTCTCGATCCCTATTTTTTTCAGGATCATAATGGAGCTTGAAGTTAGGTAGAAATCTTTGATGCACTACCAAAAGGCTTTGAGCAATGAGTGCTCATTTTTAACAGTGTTGTTGGTATCATTTGCAAACCGATTGAGGACCATTGGTTTATGAGCCATCCAAGGGTGTTCATAACGATTGCAAAGAGGAGGGGTGCCAATGGACAACCTCACGAATGGACTTCCTAAGAAGGAAAGGTGGCGTTAGAACTTTGTTAATTTAGACTCTTGAGGAGACATTACCAAAAAGGGTGGTAACGAACTTAATAAATCGTTTCCAAAGCCCATGTCATGCAATTGTTGAAATATAAAGTACCATTCAAGTCATAGGCTTTCTAAATGTCTATCTTGAAGAAAACAAAATCATGCTTAGATTCTTGGCTGCGGTCTATTCCTTCTCATGGAGTAATGATGGCATCTAGAATGAATCTCCCCATGATAAACCCTTTTTGTTCTCTATGAATCCACTGGTCCAAGTGTCCCACGATCCTTCTAGCTAAGACTTTAACGTATATTTTGTAAGTCGATGTGAGACAAGTGGTTGGGTGCCAATTACTAAAGCATTGTTTTGTCATCCCTTTTATGGATTAGCTTTATGATCCTTGCATTAATGTAGTGGGGGAGAGCACCATAGCTAAGGGACTCAATCACACAAGGAGCAAAAGGTGAATGAGAAATTCCTTAATTTCTTGGAAGAATTCATTTAGTAGACCATCAAGCCCAAGGATCTTACATTTCTTTAGTTAATTAATAGTGTCACTAATTTTGATTGGAGACGAGTCATGGTCGAGCAAGGGAGTGATGGAGGCCACGACTACTTTGGGTGTAATGAAAGAGACCTAACTGTCCTATCTAAGGAGAAGGAGAGAGAGAAGGACTGCAGAAGAAGAGGGAGAGGAGAGAGAAAGGCAAGAAGAAGAGAGAGAAAGAGGGAGAAAGGAAGAAGAAGAGGAGGAAGAAGAAGAAGCCATGGAAGCTTGAGAAGGTGAAAAGAGAGTTTCTTGATCATTTCTGTGATGCCTCAAAATACCCTCTTACACCTTATATACCGTCAGTGTGACTGGTATATTCCCATGCCATGTTCCCGTGATCCCCTTCATTACAAACCATCCCGTCTCATAAAGTTTTTGTCCTAAAAAACAAGGGATGTAGTCATGGACTGTAAGGGTGTGCTGTAGGAAATCAGCCATAACTTTGTGTGAGAAACTCCGAATGGGACAGTTGAGGTGTCGTTACGGAGCCCATGAGATGTACTTTCAGCCCATGTGGGTGGGGCGGGGCTACAATCAGGTTAGGACCAAAACTGTTACAAAATAGAGGGCTGTCCAGGAATTACTAGTGTGTTGTCCCAGATGGTATGGCTAGAGAAAAACAGATAACTTCCACTAGGGAACTCCGATCGGGGCAAGTAAGGTGTTGGCACGGAGCCCTCGAGGTGTACTTTCAGCCCATGTATGGAGTATGGGGCTGGAAATGGACCAATACCAAAATTGGTACAAAACAAGTGGTTGTCCAGATGCAAACTGTAGCCCAAAACAGGTGTCATGGTTAAGTTCCAGCCAATACAGCCTCCTTGAGGTGTGGAAATTCATCCAAAATAGATGCTGGGCGCTAAGAGGCTTCCTCTATTGGTAGGCCTTGCCATTTGATCAGGTATTCATGTATGGAATGGGTGCGGAGTTGCTTTTCACGTTGCCCAATGACTGCTTCAGGGATGTATTGGATAAGGCCCTCCTCATCTATGGGTGGTAGCTCCTCTACATGATCTTTGGGAGTGCCAATGAAAGGTTTCAATTGGCTCAGATGGAAGACATCATGGATCTTAGTAGTGGGAGGGAGTTGGAGACGATAAGCCAAGTCCCCGACCTTCTTAATGATTTTGTAGGGCCCATAGTAACGGTGTGCCAACTTGTTGCAAGAACCGTTCTTTAGTGTGGCATAACGGGACTTGGGGACCTTGAGGAGTACCAACTCACCCTCTTGAAAGTCAAGGGGTCTTCTTTTTGCATCAGCATGGAGCTTCATGTGCTCTTAAGCCCTTTTGAGGTTTACCTTGCATTGTTGAAGTAAAGCTTGCATGCGGTCCAACTCTTCTTTTCCAAGGGGGTTGAGCTTTTCATTGAAGATCACGGTAGGAAGGGGCACCCAATAATCATACAATGCTTCGAAGGGAGAGACTCCAATGCTCAAATGAGTGGAGTTGTTGTAAGAAAATTCAGCCAAGTGTAGCCATACGTCCCAAGAATTCTGCACATCATGACAAAAATGTCGCAAATAAGTTTCAAGCCACTTATTGACTCTCTCGGTCTACCCATCCGTTTGGGGATGATAGACTGTAGACGGAGCCAATTTGGTCCCCATGGAGCTGAAAATTGTCTGCCAAAATTGACTCATAAATTTGGTGTCCCGATCATGTACTATGACGTGGGGTAAGCCATGCAACTTAAAAACATGCTCCATAAACTGAGTGGCAACTTGAGATGCTGTAAACTAGGATTTTGTAGGGATGAAATGGGCTGCTTTAATGAGTCGGTCAACTACCACATATATGCTATCCCAACCCTTCTTGGTTGTAGGTAAACCAGTGATGAAATCCATGGTAATGTGGGTCCATTTTCCTTTGGGGATAGGTAAAGGCTGCAACAATCCACCCCGTTTAAGAGTGCTATCTTTATTTTGTTGACAAGGCACACATCTAGACACAAAGTCTTTAACATCCCGCCATAGGCCTTTCCAATGGAAGCTTTTTGAAACTCGGTCATATGTTTTGAAGACCCCTAAGTGCCCAGCAATCGGTGAAGAATGCATCTCTTCAAGGATCCTTTGGGTGAAGGGAGAGGCATGGGGAATCACATATACGGCCATGGATCCAAATGAGGCCATTATGGAGCTAATATTGGGAATTGTCATCCATGACACCTTGCTGTAATTTCTGGAAAAGAGGGTTGAATTCAGCATCAAGCAAGTATGCCTCTTGGAGCTCTTCAATCCAATCATGGTGGAGTTTAGTGATGGATGAAACCTTGCATGCCCACATGCGAGAGAGTGCATCAGCCACTACATTGTCCTTACCACGGGTGTGGGTAATCTCAAAGTCATAGTTTTGTAGGGTAGCCACCCATCTACGTTGTTTGGGAGTGAGGTTGGGCTGAGTCAAGAAGTATTTGAGCACACGGTGGTCACTTTTCATCTTAAATCTGCTGCCATATAAGTAGTGATGACACTTTTTGATAGCATGAATGACTGCCAACATCTCCTGATCATAGACATGCAACTCTCTCTCTTTATCATCCAATTTTTGGCTCTCAAATGCTATTACCCCATGTTCTTGCAGAAAGACTGCACCAATACCCCCGTCCACTAGCATCCCACTGGATGGTAAAATCCTTTGAAAAGTTGGGGCATACGAGGATGGGGGCTGAGGTGAGCAAGTTTTTCAGCTGTTGAAAACTGCGATCAGCCAATTCATCCCATAGGAAAGCCTCTTTTTTCAGCGTGTTTGTTAACGGGGCTGCAATTGTGGTATAACAGCGAATAAATCTCTGATAAAAAGAGGAGAGGCCAAGAAAACCACGCAAGGAGGTAGTGGTAGTGGGCGTGGGCCACTCCTGGACACATTGCACTTTCTTAGGATCAGCTTGGATACCTTTTTCACTAACAATGTGTCCCAAGTACTCAACCTCTGTTTGCATGAAGACACACTTTCTTTCTTTGGCAAATAGCCGGTGCTTTCTCAGTATATCAAAAATTTGCCTAACATGCTTCAGATGCTCATGCAGTGACTTGCTGTAAATGAGTATATCATCAAAGAATACCAACACAAACTGGAAAAGCCATGGCTGTAATATTTTGTTCATTAAGCTCTGAAATGTGGCGGGTGCATTAGTGAGCCCAAATGGCACGACAAGGAAATGGTACAAGCCACGGTCAGTCTGAAAGGCTATTTTGACTTCATCACCCTCATTCTGATTTGGTGGTAATTGGATTGCAAATCAATCTTGGTGAAGTAGCATGCTCCCTTGAGTTCATCAAGCAAGTCATCAATTCGAGGGATGGGTATCTATTTTTTACGGTGATCTTATTGAGATCACAGTAGTCAATGCACAACTGGAAAGATCCATCCTTTTTCTTAACCAATAGAACCGGGGAGGCATAAGGGGAAGAGCTAGGCTCTATGAATCCCATCTCAGTGAGCTCCTTGACTTGCTTTGCTACTTCCTCTCTCTCACATTTAGAGAGTCGATATGGGGGTTTATTGATGGGCTTGGCATGGGGCTTCAAGTCAATCGGGTGATCCACCGATCTCTGAGGGGGAAGGGTAGTGGGGAGCTGAAATAGGTCCTCATATTCAGCCAAAAGCACTTTTAGTGCTGCATTTGCTTCCCCAAGGTGTGTTGGTCATCATTATCCTTATGCAAATGCAAGACAAAGATTTGGAGCGTTTCTTGAATTCTTTTTTGAGTTGTCTTGCTGTTATAAGTTGAAAATCTGCCTTTTCTTTGATTCCCTCCAAGTGTACAAGCTGCCCATGCATTACAAACTCCATATACAGCTGAGAGAAGTCCATAGAGATTTTTCCCAATTGTTGAAGCCAATCACATCCCAAAACAACATCCATAGGGCCCATATCAAGGGTAATTAAGTCCACCTTTGCTGTGTAATTTTCAACCAGCATAAGAGACACTTGTGTGCATACATGGGAGCTCACTTCCTCATTTCCATTGGCTACTTGAACTCGAAGAGGTTGTTGTAATTCAGTGGAAACACATGTCAAACGGCCAAGAGTTGATTTATTCACAAAACTGTGCGTGCTGCCACTATCTATGAGGATGTATACACTCTTGCCATCAATGTTACCATGCACTCGTAGGGTGTTTGGGCACCTAGAGCCGGTCCATGCATCCATGGAGATCGAGCAAGCTAATATAGTGGTGAATGAGGGGTGCCAAGGGTCATTCCCAAGCATGTCATCAATGGGGCAGCCATCGGGGTCAAAAGAGAACCCGTACGGTGAGTTATAAAACTGATCGGTATCAAGATCCTCTTCATATTCAGCATTTTCAGCAAGTGCCATCATGGGAGAGTTGTCATGCAAGTCCTCTTCTAACTTGTCACTATCTTCTAGCACATACATGCTATTAAACTTGACAATGGCGTTCTTGAAGGGGCATTTGGATGCATGATCAGTCGTGTACTTATCCCCACATTTAAAGCACAAGCCTTTGGCTTTTCTATCCTTGACAGCTTCAAGAGGAATGAATTTTTGACTGTTAGGACTGAAGCCATTCCTTGTCTTATTTTCAGCATACCTTGGGTCACTTTTGAAGGGTGGTGCTGTCCCAAAACTGCCATATTTCCTTTCAACATTAAAAGTGGGGTAAGTAGGGATTTTGGGGCTGCCATTCCCTGCATTGTGGCTGCGATAATTATTAGCATATGGGGGTTGCCTGATAGGGTATCTTTGCTGTCCTGCAATGGGTTGCATGCCCTCATTGCGACGGTATTTCCGACCATAGCGTTCAGCCAATTCTATGGCTGCAAACAGGGTGGCTGGCTTTTGAGCCATTACATCAGCTGAGAGATGTGCATCTAGCCCATAAATGTATTTATGCAATTTGGCCTCATCACACTGATTGCCTCAACATACATGGATAGGTTCATAAATTGATTGGTGTACTCCCTCACGGTGAGATTTCACTGATCAAACTGATACCATTGCCTAGCCAAGCGTTCTTTTTCCACCGGGGAGACAAAAACTTGGATCATATGCATCTTGAACTCTTCTCAATCACGAAACTGCTGATTTTCTCTTTGAATGAATCTCCACCATGTGTGTGCAAAACCTTCTAAATGAAGGGAGGCAAAAATAATCTTTGCCTCATCGGTACAGGGGTAGATGAGAAGATAGGCTTCCAATTTAGAGGTCCATTCCTCTAGTTCAGTTGGGGATAAGGACTGCCCATTGAATTTAGTAAACACAATCTTGTCACGCATCTCATTTGGGCCTTGCTGCCCATGAATGTCATGTGCTACATGATGCCCATACATGCCTTGCTGTCCAAAATTTCCATGGGGGCCATGCTGCCCTTGCATTACATGAGGACCAAATTGCCCATTAGGACCTTGCTGTCCAAAATGTCCATGCTGCCCAGTACTATATGCATGCTTCCCATTGCCATATGCATGCTGCCCATTGCCATATGCATGCTGCCCATGCACTCCGTGCATTCCATGCTGCCCAAGATTTGCATTGGAGCCATTCCCTTGAGTATGCAACTAGCTTTCGTTACGGGGGAGTTGGGGTGCCAAGGATGGGCTTGAAGGATTTGTAACGGGGGAGGGAAGGAGGGGATCATCATGTCGAGTGGAGGGCTCACCCGTCTCATAAGTGCTATGGGGAATGCCATGGGTACCACCGAGACCTTGTGGGCTACGCCCGGTCTCTAAGGGGGGAGAGCAGTTAGCCTCACGGGGAGGGACATACTCCTTGGGTCGATCCGAGGGGGGGCAATGGCAGGGACGAGGGCGCCCATGCGCTCTATGAGTAAGTCCATCTTGGCCATCATCTCGGAATGACGGTGATCTTGGCGGGTTTCCATCTCCCTGTGGCGTTGCTCCATCTCTCGGTGTCGTTTAGCATGATGGGTCTCATGTTGACATAAGGTTTGGTTGAGTAGAGATAAGCGGTCTATCTCGGGGGCACCCTCTTCAAACATGTCTTCACAATCCTCCTAGGTTGAGCTAGGATCGTTCATTGAGGCATGGGAGTCCCTTATTTCACGCTGAAATTCCTCTTGGGCCTTTGCTTTACCCTTATGGCCTGCCATCCCAAGTGCAGTCCACCAGACCCCTTGTTACAAAAATGACGATATCTTGAGCTAGGAAGCTCCGATTGCCAAAATTTTTGATTCAAATGAAAGCCCTTGATCCCCTCTACGAGGCTATATAAAAATATATCTGATAATAAATGATCAGGGCTTTGCTATAATCACTTTTTGTGGGCTGACTGTGTAGGACTGCTGCCTGTTCCACAGTACCTCTGGGCACAAAACTGAGTGTATCTCCCAAACTATAGGGCGTAATGGGGAGGTTTTTTGTTCAGATCGAAGGGGAGGATGCCCTCTTTGAATCAAGCTATATAACCCTCTCTCAATCGCACAAGAAGGCTATGTTGTAATCAACTTTTGCGGGCCGACTGTGTAAGACTGCTACCTATCCCACAGTACCTCGGAGCACAAAATTGAGTGTATCTCCCAAACCATAAGGCGAAATGGGGAGATTTTTAGTTCATATTGAAGGGGAAGATGCCCTCTTCGAATCAAGATATAGAGCCTGCACCCAATCACACAAGATGGCTTTGATGTAATCAACTTTTGCAGGTTGACTTGTAGGACTGACTGTCTGCAATACCCTGCAAAGACTCCCTCAAGGAGCATACCTTATCCCAATGGTGAGGGTCTTATCCCAGACATCCAGGGCCTCAACGGTGGCTCTCAATGCCACATAAATCCATAAATCCTTTGCATCCGTAGTTCATTGCTGAGACCATTTCCATAACTGCATACCCTGCCCTTCTTGCATTGCATCCACCATACATTACCAAGTGGTTCGTGACATTACCAATGCATGTAGGGGCTTGTAGACTCAAATGATCAGGGTTTGGGCTATTCCATCAAATGTACCTGCACTTGCAATAATTCTTTAGGCTCCGGATCACCAGGAGGTGGGCAAAGCTCCCCCCGGGCTGGTTGTGCACCCCTTCAGGGTCTTTGATGGCAAGGGGGGGTCACCCCTCTTTTGTCTTGCTACCTGGACGAGCATCGGGCTTTTCCTCACCCGGAATAAACATGGCAGACATTTATCAATTAAACACCCAGCATGAGATGCATTTCAGGAATCAAAATTTTGGGCTTTTCATGAACTGCATGGAATTGGAATGGGGAATAGGGATACAATGGATTTTTTAATCAATTCTTGGCTCTACCAATTCACAAGAAGCCAAACAGGTTATGGGTAAGAAAAAATATAATCTCAATGAAGCTTCAGCATGAGTGAAATCCATTCCAGTGCCATAAGATCAAAGGAAAATGACTAGGATTAATATTCAGCATGCATTCAATGTCTGGGACTCCTATTATCTACTTGGACTCATACATTCTCTCAAACAAGTGGATAGGATTTAACAAGAGGCTTAAACGGAGAGAATGAGAGCCAAGAATCGGTTACCTTGAGTCTTTTGGAGAAGAAGGCAACCATTAATGCCGCTTCAGTCCTTCATGAGAGCTCCACTTTGATCCTGCATGCTCCATAGCTCCAAAATGGTTTTGCTCCGTGAAGAAAGGGTGAAGTCAAGCTTGGGGAAGGATGGCTTAGGACCTTCCCATGAAGAGCTCTTGCTAAAATTGAAGCTCTACTCCCATAGCCATGGCTGCCCACAAGTTCATGCCTTCAAATCTTGCTTCTAATCTTCTTCCCGTGCTTCTTGATGAAATCTTGAGCTAGGCTTGAAGAGGGACTCCTGGGGACCAAGAAAAGACCAAAATCTTCAAAATTTCTAAGCTTGATGCCAAGGTTCCATGGTTGCCATGGACTGCACCAGATCAGGGTTTCTTGAAGTGGAAAGGGGAGTCCAAGAGCTGAGGAGGAAGCCTTCAATGCTGTCCAAGAGGCTTGCCAAGAGCCAGAAGTGAGATCAGGGAGGAGAGCAGGGCTAGGGGGGCTGTCCAGCAGGCCAGGAACCAGCCCCTGCTCTAGATGTTGCTCCAGCTGAAGGGAAAGCATTGGGACCAGCCATTCTTGCTGAGGAAGAGGGGGAAGCAAGATTCCTGAGGTTCTTGGGTTGGAGGTTCCATGGCAGCTTGGAGGAAGGAGGAGAGAGAAGGTCTTCTTGAAAAGTAACTGAGTTTTTGGCCTTCTCTAACTGTGCTACCCTCCTTTTTGCCCAAAATCCTTAAAAAAACTTGCATGAAAATTAGTGACGACCTGTCAAATTTGTCTGCCCGCCTCTAGATGTGTCCATGGTTCTTGGGAAAACTCCAAGAAAGGCTGCCATAGTCTTCAAGAGAGATAACTGCCTGCCTGAGTACTCCTGTGTACCTGTGAAAGAGATGTAATTGGAGTTTTCTAACTGTGGGAAACAGTGAGAGCCCTAAATCTATGGGAAAAGAGAAGGATCAAGGACAAAGCTCTGATACCACTTGTAATGAAAGAGACCTAATTGTCCTAACTAAGGGGAAGGAGAGAGAGAAGGACTGCAGAAGAAGAGGGAGAGGAGAGAGAAAGGCAAGAAGAAGAGAGAGAAAGAGGGAGAAAGGAAGAAGAAGAGGAAGAAGAAGAAGCCATGGAAGCTTGAGAAGGTGAAAAGAGAGTTTCTTGATAATTTCTGTGATGCCTCAAAATACCCTCTTACACCTTATATACCGTCAGTGTGACTGGTATGTTCCCATGCCATGTTCCCGTGATTCCCGTTCCTTACATTGGGTAGTATGGCTCTAGCTCTCTTAGCTTGAGTAGTAGTTTTCTCATCCACTACACACCTTGGTGATGTGGCACACAACTTTACTCACTAGCATGCTAGGTGAGTGATATGGACAATATGCTAGCAATCCTATAGCTAGACTACACCCATGTAGTCCTCTATTGGTTATGGCACATTGATTATGCCACCTCATGTATCCTTAGTGGCTTCACACTTAGTGACCACATATACAGATGTTCTAGTGCTTTCATATCAGTATTTTATCATACTTGGTGGGTTCACACTTAATGACCACATGTATAGATATTCTAATACTTTCATATTAGTCTTTTATCATATTATAGACTAAGTTCTTTTGTGTGGAAGAATAAGATTTTAGCACTATTTCTCTATGTGCTCAAGTCTCCATTGTGTGTATTTGTACTCTTGATTGCTTTAGTTCTCTCTCCTCTTATTTATTTATATGGTATCAGAGCAACCCCATGGCTATACTAAGCTCAATCAAAGGTTAAGGTGAAGGTGATAGAGTGTGAAAGTAAGCAAGTAAGAAACGTGTAAGATGCTCTTCCATCTTGTTTGGTTTACCTTGGAATGTAGCTGAATGAGGTCCCCAAGGTTGGTAGGGCTATAGTCTCTGATTATGTAGTGAAACTTTCTAAGCACAAAGAATAGTGTATATACTACAAACTAGCCCTATTGAACTTTGTTATATTAATTTTTACCATCTGAGATTGTTTTAGCATCCTCCATTTTGGTCCTACAAGTTGGTAGAAAGTAGTTTTTGGGCACATGATAGGTGTGGTTGTGGTTGCATTTATAGGTGCAGAGGTTATAAATTTTGGATTTGTAAGGTTTTAAATATTTGTGAGGTTGCAAACACAAAGGGCATCTACATGTAGGTTGCAAATTGCAGTTATCCTTATGCAGTTAGTGGAAAAGGCTATGTGTTTGGATTATAGTACTCTTGGTATTGGCTATAGTGCAGTTAGTGAAAAAGGCTATGTGTTTTGTTTGTAGTGCACATGGCCTTGGCTATAGTACAGTTAGTGAAAAAGGCTGCGTGTTTTGGTTGTAGTGCACATGGTCTTGGCTATAGTACAGTTAGTGAAAAAGGCTGCTTGTTTTGGTTGCGACTTGGTATTGGCTTGGTTGTAGGTTGCAGATTTTGTAAAGTTGCTTGTCTTGTTAAAATATTTGACAATTTTAATTAGATTATCAATGAGAAGCTTAATAATAATAATTATCATACATGGAAGTTTAGGATGACAATTTTCTTGAAGGGCAAAGGTGTTTGGAATTACATTGAAGGATACATGACTGTGGTACCCAAAGTCTCTCAACAAAATGCTATTGTTGTAGAATAGATAAAGGATAAAAAGGATTGGCAGTAGACACAAAGTAAAGTATTGGCTATCTATGAGTGTCACAAATAGTATAATGGGCTATTTGTAGGAATATAAAACCCTCAGTATTGCATGAAAAAACTTGGCAAGATTGTTTGAGGTAAATGTAAAGGCCAAAAAGGTACAATTCAAGTCAAATGTGAATCAAGTTAAAAAAGGGAATCTATCCATCGATAACTATGCAATAAAGATCAAGAGTATTGTTGAAGCTCTTGGATTTATCAGTGTAGTAGTTGATGATAATGATGTTGTGTGAGCATGTTTTAGATGGACTTGGAGATGAGTAAAAGAGCTTCACATCATTTATGAGGAACATGGATGATATCTCTAATTTTGCATATTTAGATTCTATGATGATACTTGAGAATAAGAATTGGCTTGGATTTCTCTCCTTCTCAAAGTAAAAGCAAGTCTAAATAGGTATTTCACTCTACTATGAGAGGTAGATATCATTGATAGTCCTGAGGAAGGGGGAGCCAAAGAGAGCAAGTTGCAAGTTTTAACCAAGTAGCAAAATTTTTGATGATAATAGGAAAAGTTGGCATTGTAGTGAGAAGGACCATATTTCCAACAATTGTTTCAAAAAGATGCCTAAGATTAGAAATGAGAAAAAGCATCAAGGTAATTATGTTTCCATTAGAAAAATCAATTATAACACAAGTGAGCAAGTCTTTGTCATACAACATTTTATGAATGCTATGACTAGTTGATGGTTCATTTAATAATGATGTATAGTATGTAGACTCAGGTGCCTCTAATCACATGACTTCTCGTGGAGAAGAGTTTAGAAAGATGTATAGTCTAGAATCTCCAAACTATATGACGATGGGGATGATACAACCCATCCCATTACTCACATTGGAAATATTTCATTGAGTATATAGGATGGTAAAATAAAGCACTTATTGATGTGACATATGCACCAAACATAACTGAGGACCTAGTTTTTGTTGGTTAGATGGTGGAATAGGGATTGTCGGTTCATAGTTTATATCTGATGTTGTTGTGAAGAGAACCTTGGAAATGGTAACAAGTTGATTGCAAAAGGTAAGCATATTGATAAATTGTTTGCTCTTGATGTACGTCTTCCTTAAATGGATGCTACTATGTTTGCACAAGGTTTAGGTGTTGTGGTTGACATTGAAATTTGGCATAAGTAGATTGGTCATATAAATGCACAATGTTTGAAAAATGTGCAATCAAAATAGATTGTGGATGGCTTATCAAAGTTTAGATTTGATGGGATGCATAAGATATCTATAGCATGCCAATTTGGAAAGTAGAAAAGGCATGCATTTCCATATGAAAAGAATGTATAAAAGAAGCCCCTTGAGTTGATATATTCTGATATGTGGGGTCCTACAAAGATTGCAATTATGAGAGGGTAGAAGTATTATGTCTCCTTCATTGATGATCATACTAGAAAAGTATGGGTTTATGTTATATGTGAGAAAAGTGAGATGTGTAAGAAAAGTGAGATGCTTACTCACCTTAAGAACTTTAAATCTTTGGTTGAGAAGAAGATAGGGTTATATATTAAATGCCTAAGGTGGAATGGAGGGGGAGAGTACTTCTCCAATGAGGTTTTTGATTTTTTGTAGAAAAATGGTATTTAGAGGTAGTTTACATGTAGGCATACTCCATAGTAAAATGGAGTTGCTGAGCAGAAAAATAGGCATATTGTAGAGGTGGCTCGAGTATTCATGTCTAAACGAGACTTGCCTCATTACTATTAGGCTATAGTAGTTGGTATTGGTGTATACATTATGAACGTGACACTTGAGGAGAAGTATGTAGGTAAAAAGCCAACTTTGCCCTATCTAAAACTATTTGGATGTATTGCTTACGTACATATCCATAATGAGATAGGCAGGAAATAGGATCTCAAAGCGAAAAAGTGTTTATTTATGGGATATTCTCTTAAGAAAAAGGGATATAGATGTTATAGCCTCATTACATGTGAGTTGAGAGTTAGCAAGAATGTTGTCTTTGATGAAATGAGCAGTTGATATAGCAATGTGTAAGATATAGTTGGGGCTGATGTGCTTTTAAGTGGGCCGTAAGAGTCTCCTAGTCATGGATTTGTTGTAATAAAGTGTAGGTTTAGGGAAGAGTATAAAATGCTGAAAATGTAATATGTGCACATATTTTTGCCATCAATCAATCATTAAGAACTCAACTTAGCATTAGCATTAATTGCTTCTCTTGTAATTTCTTATAGCAACCATGGGTTCTTTCTGTTGTGAATTAGTAGAATTATTTTTCCATGGCATGGCCATACTTGCAACATTTCTCTTGTTCAATTTCTTATCTTCTAGGATTAATCTATTAGATTAACTTTAGTTAAAGCATGCCTCTTTTACATTGGTATTAGAGCAGTAGGTTAGATCATGTCAGGAGTCATTTTCAATCCATGGATCTAGTTTTAAATACTAGGATATATTAGTGCAGTTAGATTCTTAGTCAAGGACTTGATTTCACCTTGATAGTGACTAAATACGCTTTCTTCAACAAACTTAGAGTATTCTTGAAGAGGATGGACAAGATCTGCATCGAAATGGTAGAGCCCCTACTTTTTAGTAGGTCATGACCACCTTTCAAAGAAATTTTGGAGGTATTTGGCCACAATGGAACTTTGATACTTTAGTGAAGACCAAAGGCCTAGTTACTTTTTCAAACAGTAGGGTTTCTCTCACTTCTTTAGCCTGTCTTTAAGCTCTCATGAGAGATTTTCACTCCTATCACTCTACCATGGATTCCATAATTTCAAGTGCCATTTTATCCTGATTCTTAGCAACCTATGGAGCATGCTAACAACCATTGAGGAGGTGTAGAAGCATACACATGGTCTAAAGTAGCCATTGCATTTTGCATTGTCCTAGGGATAGATATCAACCATATCCAGCTAACGAATTGAAGAGCTTCATGACTTGTAGTGCTTTGATGACTTCTATTGCTTATGGATAGCCAAGGCAAGCTCTCTCTTCAAGCACTCAAGGCTTGGTTTCTCATCATCAATGGAAGCTTCTAGGCACAACACTGAAGCTTACTTTCACTCTTGAAGCAAGATGGATGCATAATTCACTTATGTAAAAACATAACAACAATTTTTTCTTAATTAAAGCTTCAATAATCTTAAAGCTTCACTTATGTAAAAACATAGCAACCATTTTCTTGATTAAAGATCCAATAATCTTAAAGATTTCTTGAATCTTTCAATGTATCTTCATTCTTTCAAACTCAAGAAAGATTGCTACTTATGGGTTGACCATTTTCCCTTTATGTTGGAGCCAATTTCTTCATCTATCCTCTTCAGATAGCAATGTTTTTTCTAGATTGCTTCAATGGCAATGAAATATTGAAGAAGAACAATCAATTTTTCTTTGGGAAGCTTTCTACAGCAATGATTCACAAGCATTGTTCAAAAATCTTGTTCAAGAGCACAATGGAGTGAAATTCCTTAATCAAATAGCACCATGATTTGGGGCTTTTAATATTTGGAGTAATATCTTTGCAATCTTAGCATTATGGAGCATTAAGGACTTTTTCAAATTCTTGATTCCTCCTTCTTTTCCTATTCTGAGCCATATTCTACTTGCTAGGAGGCACAATAATTTGATTCCCTTCATGCTTGAATACCAATTCTATCACTTGGATAATTGATGCTTGTAAAACAGTAGCTAAGAGGGGTTCTCTCAGATTCTCTACTTGTTGATTTGAAAATGTTATCCTTGATCCATCAACTTTCTTCCTAATCCTGATTTTGCTTTGTTGAAAATTGGAGGTACCATCTATTGTATAAAAGAGGTAAATGATAAATTAGTGAGTCACTAATTAATTACTAATCCCTCTTACTCCCTACATTAATGTCTTCAATTTTAGCCCATTTCACTTTATGAAAGATTGTAAAGGCTATTTTCAAGCTTATGCATATCATTCCTATTTGCTTAGCCTTTGCTTAGCCTAGCATGATCCTTACCATGTGCATTCTCAATGAGGAAAAAATAGATGCCAAACAAGTTGCTAAGACAAAAGAGAGGTGACCCTCCCTTACCGATTGTGACCATGAAGGGGTGTACAATCCCGACCCAAGAGAAACTTTGCAAACCCTTGGTAATCTAGAGACCTTAAAATTTCCAGGTATAGGGATTCTATTCGAATGATTTTTGGGCTGATTTAGTGATTCAATTAGTGTACAACAACACACACTCATTTCAAGGGAACCTTCTTTAGTTTATGGGCTTTATTCTTAGCATGTATCTACATTCTTCAAAGCTCTTTTTTGTACATTCCATTGTAATGCTAATCTATATTATGAGTTTTGAGGACAAAACTTCTTTAGGGAGGGTAGGCTTGTAATAATAGAGCATAGGTTTAGGAAAGAGTATAATTGGTTGTGAACGTAACATGTGCACATCTTTTTGCCATCAATCAATCATCAAGTCCTCAACTTAGCATTAGCATAAGTTACTTCTCTTGTACTTGTAGCAGCCATGGCTTCTTTATGCCATGGATTAATTGAAGTAATTTTCCATCTTATGTCGAGGCTTCAACATTTCTTCAATTTCTTGTCTTATAGGATTAATCTATTAGATTAAATTTAGTTAGAGCAAACCTTTTTTATGCCTCTATTGATAGACCTTTGGAGTGGTAGATTATGGTCACAGGTCATTCCACCAAGTATATCATAGGTATCAAGGAAAGGTAAGGAGAAGGTTGGGGACTTGCCTATTATGATGTATTGTTAAGTTTCTTTGATGTTAATGTGGATTCAGATGGTTTGGAGCAAGTCTTGGATGGTGTTTGGATTCTACCTATTAAGACACTTGGTGTGAGCAAGGCACAAGAGGATATTAAGGCACCTAGTAGTGATCTAAGTCCATGTAGGCCAACCAAAGTGAGAAATTGCATGTAGTGATTGTCATATGATAGCTATATAGGCGATCATTATATATACATGGATAAGGTTATGTAGGATATATATCCCACTAGTTTTGAGGATGCAATGGGTAAAGAGTATTGGGATAATTTGAAAGGTGAGAAGGATCGAAGCTTGCACTCGAGAGCTATGGCAGGAGAGCAAGAGCAAGAAAGAGAGAGACAAGAAATGGGAACTCCAATAGTCACAATGTGTGACCGGGCCTTCCTTTATTCAAACTGTCACTAAAATAATAAAGAATAAAGTGACGATGATGGGCGCCCGCTACCTGCAGTGTGGCGGTGACTGTCAGTGTAGTAATACACGGGCGACTAGGCGGAGGCGCCTTTACCCCCAACAACCTCACACTTAAAGGCGAATCTGCCCTAGTGAGGAGTGAAAAGAAAAAGAAAAAGAAAAGATAGTCAACATGTACACATGTACAACAGAATGAGGAAAGACGTCATCTCATCCCACGCCCATCAACCTCCTGAGAAAGGCAAAGCGCTTTATAGAGAGGCTTTTCATGAGCAGATTTGTAGGATTTTGGTCAGTCGAGATCTTGACAAGATCAATAGACTTGTCCTCAATGGCCCCACATATGAAGTGATACCTCACCTCAATGTGTTTCATCTTCACATGGAAGATTGGATTCTTGGCTAACTGAATAGCACTCATAGAATCCGAATGCAGTGTAGGGGTAGTATCAATACCAAGGTCAGCAACCAAAAGACCCAACCAAATGGCCTCCTTGCAAGCCTCAGTGTTGGCTGCAACATACTCGGCCTTTGTAGTAGAAAGGGCCATGCATTTCTGCACCTTGGACATCCAAGAAACAACACCTCTAGCATAGGTGAATACATAGCCGAAAGTGGACTTCCTACTATTTGCATGTCCTGCATAATCAGAGTCAGTGTACCCCACGACTCCTGTATCCTGGCTGCCATAGCATATGCACATATCTACAGTGCCCTTCAGGTACCTCATGATACCCTTCACGGCATCCCAATGCTTCTTGTCAGGTGTAGCCATATAGCGCACCACAACACCAACTGCAAAGGCAATATGTGGACGAGTGGCTATCATGGCATACATAAGACTGCCCATTGCGATTGCATAGGGAATCTCGGCCATCTCGGCCCTCTGCTCATCTGTCTGCAGACAATCAACCTATGAGACCTTCACATAAGAAGGCAATGGACAGCCAATAGGCTTTACGTCCTGCATGCGAAAGCACTCAAGGACTTTATGAATGTACTCCCTTTGTGACAAGTAGAGGAGTTCGTGATGCCTGTTGCACCTTGGATGCTATTGAGGCATTGACTTGGTTACTTGTCTTTGGTACTTTGACTTGGTTTGATTGAGCTATTGAGCTCGTTTATTCGCCTTTTGTGCCAGTGGGAGCATCTTCTATGTTTGACTGACATTGAGCAAGAGGTTTATGCTATTTGAGCATTTTGCAGATACTTGAGACTTTGGGATCTCTTACACTTAAATGTTGCATGGTTCATGCATTGATATCTTGGAGTTGCTTTTGACTTGAGCTTGGGCTTTGCACTCTTGTGAGCATACACCTACTGGTGTCAGGTCTTGCCAGTGTTATGTATACTTTGCCCTACTGTCCAAGGGGTATGCCTACACTGCCGGATGCTTTGGTGATATGTTTGGGTGTTTGCTCAGGGTCTTGATGACTATTTGGTGCTAATTTATGCCCGTTTATGGCTGGTCATGTCTTGGCTGTCATTTATTGACTTGGTACAGTGATTTGGTCAGCAATTGACTCTCATAGTACCCTGCTGTCATTTATTACAGCAAGCATATAACTCCGGACTGACATGGATTTTTTATGCTAAAATATTTTGAAATGATGTACTTTCACTAGTACTTGGTGGACAGCAACTTTGGTTACACTTTTTTTGCCATTTTCTCTCGATTTTGGTGATTTTTTGGTCATTTTCTGCAGTAAACAGCAAGCAGTTTTGAACTGTCTGCAGCCTTCCAGCCTGCATTATGGCGAGTTTGTCTACTAATCATGCTATTTTCAACATCACTAAGCTTGATGGTACGAATTACTCTTATTGGAAGAGCCAGATTTGGCAGGTATTGGTGCAGAAATCGCAGATCAAACCATTGAGGTTCAGTGCGGGCAGCCGCTTGCAACTATGCTAGATGAGGAATGATTTGAGCTTGATGAGTTATGCAAGTCTAGTATTGTATTATCTCTCATAGAACAAGGTCATTACAATGTATTTGAGGAAGAACAGAGTGCATAGCAGTTGTGGGATAAAATCAAGAATCTCTATGACAAGAAAAGTCCAGCGAGTCAGATGTATTGGCTGAAGCAGCTTATGGATCTGCGCATCAAGGAGAATGTGACCATGTCTGCTCACTTGAGCCAGTTCCATGCTATACTCAAGAACTTGACTTCACAGGACATCACTTTTGCAGAGGATGTCACTCCTCTTTTCTTGCTTGGTACTCTTAATGAGTCATGGGATATATTTTGCACTGCATTGTGTGCCTCTGTTGCTACCTTGAAATTATCTGATGTTGAGAGTACTCTTCTGCAGGAAGAGGTTAACCGTAAAAATTTGGATGCCTCTCGTGTGTCGCATGCTATGACAGAGGCAAGAATGATGGATATGGAAAGCATGGCAGTGGCAGTGGCCGTGGACGGGATTCCCAAAAATCTCGATCCAAGTCTCGTCGGAAGTCACGTAGCAAATCCCATGGCAGGAATGCAGATGTTACTTGTCACCATTGTGGGAAAAAGGGCCATATTACTTGTCACCATTGTGGGAAAAAGGGCCATATTAGGCCACAATGCCATGAACTGCGCAATGAAAGGCGCAAAGATAAGGGAAAAGACAAAGTGTAGGATAAGTCTTCTGATCGTAGCATAGTTCCTGCAAAGTCTAGTGTTAAAATTGAAGAGATCAATGTTATGCAGCCTGAGGATGTTGATGATGATGATTTGTCCTTGCGGCTTCTTCTAATGCTTCGTAGATGATGGAGATACACTCTATGTATGCACAGTGTTGGCTCTTGGACTCAGGTGCATCCTTTCATGTGACACCTTGCTGAGAGGAGTGGTTTCATTCATACCGTACTGTTTCGGGTTCTGTGCGCTTGGGTGATGAAAACTCTCTTGACATTGTAGGCATTGGTGATGTTAGGCTGCAGTTTCCTTTTGGCAGCAACTTTGTTATGCAGGATGTACGTCATGTACCTGCTTTGACACGCAGTCTCATGTCAGTTGGACAGCTTGATGACACAGGTTATCATGTATCTTTTGGAGACTCTGCATGGAAGATCACTTGTGGCAGACTTGTGATTGCGAGAGGTGCCAAGGCTGACAGCCTCTATCCCTTGATTGTATCTGCTTCTTCCCTTGATCATGTTTTGTCTGTGGGTTCTATCCCACATGTATCTCTTTGGCATGCCCGTTTGGGCCATATGTCTTTGAAGGGAATGAAAATGCTTTCTGATTTTGCAGTACTTACTTCCCCTTGATTATGCATGTTTTGATTCATGTGAGCATTGTCTTTATGGGCAGGCAAACTAGGTCTACGCATAAGAAGTTTGGTAGGCCAAGTATGAGTGAGCTCTTAGCATTGGTTCATTCGGATGTCTGTGGGCCCATGCCTTCTTAGTCTATGGGTGGTGCAAAGTATTTTGTTACTTTCATAGATGATTTTTCACGGAAAGTTTGGGCTTATCCCATTAAGCTGAAATCCGATGTCTGGGCTGTGTTTCAGAGATGGCTTGCATTGGTTGAGAGCCAGTCTGGGTATAGGCTAAAATGCCTAAGGACAGATAATGGGGGTGAGTATGTCTCGCGTGCTTTTGAGCAGTTATGTGATGAGAGGGGAATTAAGGTTCAGTTGACCGCCCCCTACACCCCCCCAAGAATGGTTTGGCTGAGCGGATGAATAGAACCATCCAGGAGCATGTACGCAGTATGCTTAGCCATGCAGGCCTACCACAGAGCTTTTGGGCTGAGGCAGTTAGTACAACTATGCATGTCATAAACAGAACACCTTCTAGTGGTTTGGATTTCTAGGTTGTAGAGGAGGTATGGACTGGAAAACCTCCCTCTTATGCGCATCTCTATGTCTTTGGATGTGAGGCATTTTGCCATGTGCCCAGGGACAAGAGAAGTAAGCTGGATCCTAAGAGTGTCAAATGCATTTTCCTTGACTATGGGGATGCAAGTGAGATGGGTTACTGTCTCTGGGATTCGCAAGCGCGGAAAGTCATCCACAGTCATGACGTAGTCTTCCATGAAGACAAGATGCATAGGCAGTCTAAGAGAGTTGTTGAGATCTGTAGGGTCATATTTCAGGAGGAGCCGAAGGCTCCCGCACAGCCAGTTGGACAGCCTACAGCTGCAGGAGATGCTCATGGTCAGGGTGTTGGACATGCAGCTGGGTAGGCCGTAGAGCTTGTCGTGAGATGGTCTACTAGAGATAGACATCCACCTGATAGATTTCAGTCCTCGATGCATTATGTCTTGGTTACAGATGTAGGAGAGCCTTTCACCTATGATGAGGCTATGCGCAGGGGCAATAGTCACTCATGGGAGAGGGCTATGCAGTCTGAGATAGACTCCTTGCATAAGAATGAGACTTGGGATTTGGTTTCCTTGCCTAAGGGCAAGAAGGCTTTGCCATGCAAGTGGGTGTATAAGCTAAAAAGTACCCCTGGACACCCCAAGCCAGCATACAAGGATAGACTGGTAGCAAAGGGTTTTAAGCAGGAGCATGGTGTGGTCTTTGATGAGGTCTTTTCTCATGTGGTTAAGATGACCGCATTGTGCTTAGTCTTGGCTTTGGTTGCTCAACTTGACTTGGATTTATGCCAGATGGATGTCAAGACGGCTTTCTTACATGGGGACTTGCATGATGAGATTTATATGGGGTAGCCTAAGGGCTTTGTAGAACCTAGCAAGGAGCACCTAGTGTGCAAATTGAAGAAAAGCCTTTATGGCTTGAAGCAGACACCTAGGGAGTGGTATCATAAGTTTGATGCCTTTATGTAGTCATAGGGCTACAGCAGGAGTGCTATGGATCTGTGTCTTTACATGAAGAAAGCCCGTGATGGTTCTTTATTAATTTTGGCACTCTATGTGGATGATATCTGATAGCAGGGAAAGCTCATGATGAGTATTAGAGATGAAAGATGAAAGATCTGGGACATGCCTCTCACATACTTGGTATGCGTATTAGACATGACAGGCATCACAGACTCCTCTACTTGTCACAAAGGGAGTACATTCATAAAGTCCTTGAGTGCTTTCGTATGCAGGATGTAAAGCCTATTGGTTGTCCATTGCCTTCTTATGTGAAGGTATCATAGGCTAATTGTCCACAGACAGATGAGTAGAGGGCCGAGATGGCCAATATTCCCTATGCATCCACAGTGGGCAGTCTTATGTATGCCATGATAGCCACTCATCCGGATATCGCCTTTGCAGTTGGTGTTGTGGCACGCTATATGGCTACACCTGGCAAGAAGCATTGGGATGCCATGAAGGGTATCATGAGGTACCTGAAGGGCACTGTAGATATGTGCATATGCTATGGCAGCCAGGATACAAGAGTCGTGGGGTACACTGGCTTTGATTATGCAGGACATGCAAATAGTAGGAAGTCCACTTTCGGCTATGTCTTCACCTATGCTGGAGGTGCTGTTTCTTGGATGTCCAAGATGCAGAAATGCACGGCCCTTTCTACTACAAAGGCCGAGTATGTTGCAGCCATTGAGGCTTGCAAGGAGGCCATTTGGTTGGGTCGTTTGGTTGCTGACCTTGGTATTGATGCTATCCTTACACTGCATTCAGATTCTATGAGTGCTATTCAGTTAGCCAAGAATCCGGTCTTCCATGCGAAGACAAAACACATTGAAGTGAGGTATCACTTCATACATGGGGTCATTGAGGACAAGTCTGTTGACCTTGTCAAGATCTCGACAGACTAGAATCCTGCAGATTTGCTCACGAAAAGCCTCTCTACAGAGCGCTTTGCCTTTCTCAAGAGGTTGATAGGCGTGGGATGAGATGACGTCTTTCCTCATCCTATTGTACATGTGTACATGTTGTATTGTCTTTTTTCTTTTTTCTTTTTCACTCCGCACTAGGGCAGATTCGCCTTTAAGTGGGAGGTTGTTGGGGGTAAAGGCGCCTCCGCCTAGCCGCCCATGTATTACTACACTGACAATCACCACCACTACACACTGCAGGTGGCAGGTGCCCGTCACCATCACTTTATTATTTATTCTTTTAGTGACAGTTTGAATAAAGGAAGGCCTGGTCACACATTGTGACTGTTGGAGTTCCCATTTCTTGTCTCTCTCTTTCTTGCTCTTGCTCTCCCGCCATAGCTCTCGAGTGCAAACTTCGATCCTTCTCTCCTTTCACTGACATAGCAATGGTTGTACCAAAAGATTAGATCATGCATTGGATGGATGTTCCATGCCTTTTTTCTCAAAGCCCTTAGACTACTGCATATAGATCTCATCATGAAGGTACCCATGTAAGAAAGCCATATTCACATCCATTTGATAAAGATCTAGATCTAATTGTGCAACCAAAGCTAGTACTAAGCATAGGGTAGTCATCTTGACCATAAGAGGAAATACCTCATCAAAGTTAAAACCATGATTCTATTTAAAACCCTTTGCAACCAATCAGGCCTTATATGCCAACTTGGGGTGTCCAAGGATACTCTTCAACTTGTACACCCACTTATATGGCAAACCACAATTTCCACTAGGCAAAGGAACCAAATTCCACATATGGTTTTTCTTCAATGAGTCCCGTGTATGATTTTTTTGCCCTCTCCTAAGAGTGATTATCACCTCTATGCATGGCCTCATCATAGGTAAGAGGCTCACTAGCATCTATCACCATAACATAGTCCATGGAGAGCACAGATTGATCAAGCCAACATTTATCTTTAGTAGACCATTGCAAATTAGACTATGGAGCATGTACATCTTGCCCAATATCATGATCATGGGCCATTGGAACATTAGCTATAGGCTATCTAGCTGACTGTATGGTAACAGGAGGCTCCTCCTGAAATATCACCATGTGTATCTCAACTACATGCTCATGTTGCTTATGCATCTTCTTCTCATGGAAAACAACATCATGGCTATAGATGACCTTTCTAGTATGTGGATCCCATAGATGATAGCCCATCTCAATTGCATCTTCATAACCAAGAAAGATGCATTTCACTAATTTAGGATCCAACTTATTGCATTTGTCCTTGGAACATGGCAAAAAGTCTCACATCCAAAGACACACAAATGAGCATATGATGGACATACCATACCTCTTTTACAACCTGACAACCAATAACAGTGCATGGGGATTGATTTATCAAGTGTATAGTAATAGTAACTCCTCAGCCCAAAAAAGCTTTTAAGACTGCTTGGCATCATACTATAGACTCTCTCTTGAATTGTCCTATTTATGCACTCCACAACACTATTCTAGGCTGGATGTAGGGGGCAGTAAACTAACATTTAATATCCTGCTCATCACAAAACTGCTCAAATGCTTTAGAGACATATTCACCTCCATTATTTGACCTTAGGCATTTTAGCTATACCTAGATAATTCTCAAGAAGAGTAAACCAACACTGAAAGATAGCCAATACATTTGATTTCTTTATGGGATATGCCCAAACCTTATGTGAATGAAAGTCATAAAGTACTTTGCACCACCTAGTGATTGACAGGGCATGAGACCACATATATCAAAATGAAAAAAAGCCAGAGGTTCACCCATGTGTATAATGCCATATTTCTTATGATAACTGCATGTCTACCTACCACAAAGATAATGATCACATGTATCATTTGTAGTCAAGGGGTAGAAGATATTGCAAAGGAGTAAGCATTTTCATTTCCTTCAATGACATGTGTCCAAGGTGAAGATGCCATAATGATACATTTGGTATGTTAGCCACAACCAAAACATGGTAGATAGACCTAGATACAAGCAAGGGATAGGGCTGCTAGCCTTGGCACCTCCAGCAAATACAAGATTCTTACGGTCAAGCTTCCATAAGAAATCACCAAAAGATACATGATATTCTACATCATCCAGCTATCTCCAATTGTCCAGCAAAGAGTAGACTTTTGGTCAAAGTCAAAACATGGCATACATCATGCAAAAAAAAAGTGTTACTTGAAGCAAACTACAGACGTACATACCCAATGCCAAGTCATTTCCTAGTCTCATGGAATTTGTCATACTACGATAGGAATGAAACTAATCCTTATGCAGGGTAACATGGAAAGAAGCCCCCAAATTAAGTAGCCAACACTGAGAAAAAGTGGATGAGGCATCAAACAATCGATTGGCATTAAGAGAAGGAATTGCCAAGATGTAATCATCATCTAACTCAAGCTACACTACATTTATCTCTTCAATCTTTACACTAGACTTAGTGGGGATAATGCTGCACTCATTGGACTTATCTTGCACTTTACCCTTGCCTTTATACTTGTTCTTATCATCGCATATCTTATGGCACTGTGGCCTCATACGAACATGCTTCCTACAATATTGACATGTAAGAGATGCCTTACAACCACATGACCTAGCTTACAATCTCCCAACAACCTCCCACTTAAAGGTGAATCTGTCCCAGTGAGGAGTGAAAAGAAAAAAGAGAAGACAGTACAATGTACACATGTACAACAGGATGAGGAAAAACTTCATCTCATCTAATGCCCATCAATCTCTTGAGGAAGGCAAAGCACTTAGTAGTGAGGCTTTTCGTGAGCAGATCTGCAAGATTTTCGTCAGTGGAGATCTTGACAAGGTCAACAGACTTGTCCTCCATGACCCCACGTATGAAGTGATACCTTACCTCAATGTGTTTCGTCTTCGCATGGAAGACCAGATTCTTGGCTAGCTGAATAGCACTCATAGAATCTGAATGCAGCGTAGGTATAGTATCAATCCCAAGGTCATGAACCAAATGGCCCAACCATATGGCCTCCTTGCAAGCCTCAGTGGCCGTGCCTCAGTGGTAGAGAGATCCGTACACTTCTGAACCCTGGACATCCAAGAAACAACACCTCCAGTATAGGTAAAACCATAGCCGAAAGTGGACTTCCTACTATCTGTATGTCCTGCATAATCGGAGCCTGTGTAGCCCATAACTCTTGTATCCTGGCTGCCATAGCAAATACACATATATGTTGTGCCCTTCAGGTATCTCATGATACCCTTTATGGCATCCCAATGCTTTTTGCAAAGTGTAGCCTTATAGTGCCATAAGCCCTTTTCTACAAGCAAACTAGTCACGGTAGCCACTTGCACCTCCTGTAGGCACACAAGCTCCATGAATAGCTTGCCCATGACACCAAGATTCCTCCCCTAGAGCATCAGCATGCCCTTTGGGTCCCCTCATGCGAGACCACATGAACACATCATGTCACTCCTCGTCCTAGGATGAACTTGGTGCTGGACACACCAAGGTTTGGGTTGCCAGAAGATGTGGACATGATGACACACATCAAATCCACCAACAACAAAAGAGCATCAATATGCCCTCTCTCCACCTGCACACTTTCTCCTTCTGGCTAGGAGCATGTGCGGGCATGCAGTATCACTAGAGCCGAGAAAAATCATCCACTCAAGTTAGGCCCCAGTGAACCAAGAGGATGTAGATATTTATGTGGTTTCGTGCTTCGCCAAGCACAACCAAGTTATATCCACCACACAAAGCAACAACATGTCTTTTGTATCTTCATACTCTTCAAATGTGAAAGTGTGCCACACCATTATGTCTCTTCACCTTCACATGCATGACCGCAATTGTGCCACATCGTGATAGAAGTAGAAAGTCCTCCACATGTTGACAAAGCAATTCGATACCTTCTCACAGAAGCATTGGTGAGCACATGAATACCCAACCACAACTACATCAAATATATTAGGATAGTAAATCTTGTGATCACAAGAGAACTAGTAGGATCATAAGGAAGTGAAATGAGAATAGAAAAATCCTTACACATCACCTTTGTCAGGAGAGAGCAGAAAAGGTAGTGTGAACACCTGCAAACACTTAAGCTAAAACCAAAATATGATATTCATATGAACCATGCCAAGATTGACACATGAACAATGGCTAAAGGACTCCATATGTAATATAAGGTTGGAAAAAAAACAATAACCAAATGTAGGAACATCAGCAAATAAGTAATTGATGACAACACATAGCAAGACAAGAATTACCAGCAACCACAGTAGCATGTGAGAGTTGAATGATGGACAAAAAAAACGCAATGATGGTACATGAAAAGAAGGCCAGTCATGAGAAACATTAGCAGAATGCCACATGAACTAAATCGTATACATAATAAGCATGTCAATGCAGGAATACAGATCAAGGCAATATGAAAATGACCAACAAATGTAACGAGATGATGTGCAATAATGCAAAAATAGAAGGTTCATCAATAAGCAGTGGAAGTCATGTGCAGCAACAATGCATATGTCAAACCACACATGCAAGTTCAATGAGATGAAAACAACTAAGTTAAAATGAATAATCAATAGTAACCAAGCTCAGATATTAGCATGATCACATGCGATTCAATGTTGGAGGTGCCAAATGGACTCAGCTCATTCACCAATGTCTATGCATTAGCCATGAAAAGCAAACAATGATATGGGATGGCCATATAAGGACTTGACTGCATAGAAACACAAGGTCTGTTTACACAAAAAGGAAAGGAGAAAGTCAATCCCAATGTAGAAAAAGAAAAAGCATAATATTTTCAATCAATGCACTTCTCAAATGAACATAAAAAAACATATGCAATCTCAATCAATAAACCTTAAACATCTGATACCATGTTAGAAGAGTAAAAAATGCAATGCAATAATGAAAGACACAAGATTGATGAAAGAGACAATACACAAGATGTAATCGATAATAGAAATCCACTATGACAAGAGTACAATGGTTGAGTGCTAGCTCACACACTCCACAAGCTTCCTCTCTCCACACCAAGAACCTACAAGTACATGAATGGATGGATAATGGCCTGTGGCCACACTCCCTCCTTTTATAGAAAAAAATAAAGGAGTCATCCTACCACATAATAGGTTGGACAATTACCAAATAAAGAATAAAGAGAGCACCCATAAATAAGGTAGTGGCACGCTTGTGAACTTGTGTTATGACCACTTCTAACAGGCTTACTGTAGCTGAGAGCTGAGGCAGTTATTACTACTGCAGTACATTAATCAATTAGGTTACTGAGGAGGTATGGTCTAGAAAACCTCTACCCTATGCTCACTTGTGTATCTTTGCTTTTGAGGATTTCTACCATGTTTCCAAGGACAAGCACAATAAACAAGGCCTTAAGTATGTAAAATGCCTCTATGGGGATGCAAGTGAGATGGGCTATCACGTGTGGGATCTAGAGGTTTGGAAGGTCATCCGCAACCACGATGTTGTTTTCCATGAGGAGTGAATGTATAAGCAACTTGAGCAGGTCATTGAGATATGTAGGGTGATATTTCAAGAGGAGCCTCCTATTATTGTATGAGCTAGCTAGACAATCTCTGCAGCAGCAGGCTGATGTTCTAGTGGCCCATGACCATGATGTTAAGCAAGATGTACAAGTCCCATAGTTTTTTTCAAGGTGGTGTACAAGAGATAGACATTAATTTGATCGAGTTTGCACCCTCCATGGATTATGTTATGGTGATAGATGTTGGTGAGTCTCTTACCTGTGATGAGGCCATGGGTAGAGGTGATAGTTACTCTTCGGAGAGGGCCATGTAGTTAGAATATGACTCGCTACAGAGAAATCATATGTAGAATTTAGTTTCTTTGCCTAGTGGAAAGTGTTCTTTGTCATGAAAGTGGGTATATAAGTTGAAGAGTACCCCTGGACACCCGAAGCCAGCCTATAAGGCCAGATTGATTGCTAAGGGTCTTAAGTAGGAGCATGGTGTTGACTTCAATAAAGTCCTCTCTTATAGTCAAGATGACTACCCTACACTTGGTATTGGATTTGGTTGTATAGCTAGATCTGGACCTCTATCAGATGGATGTCAAGATTGCTTACTTACATGGGACTTGTATGATGAGATTTATATGTAGTAACCTAAGGGCTTCAAGGAAAAAGGCAGGAAACACCTAGTGTGCAAGTTGAGAAAGAGCCTATATGGCTTTAAGTAGGTACCTAGGGAATGGTATTACAAGTTCTATGCTTTTATGTATTCATAGGGATATACCCATAATGATATGGATTTGTGTTTATACATGAAGAAGGCCCATGATGGCAACTGTATGATTTTGGTGCTCTATGTGGATGATATGTTGATTATTGGGAACAACCATGGTGAGCTAGATACCTTGAAAGGTTACCTCAAAAGAAGAGCTTTGAGATGAAGGACATGGAATAGCCACTCGTCTTGACATAGCATTTGTAGTGGGAGTTGTGGCACACTATATGGCTACACCTGGCACGCGGCATTATGATATTGTAAAGGGTATCATAAGATACCTTGAGGGAATTGTGTAGATATGTGCATATGTTATGGTGGCTAGGATACACAAGTCATGGGATACACTGAATCTGATTATGCATGACATGCAAACACTAGGAAGTCCACGTCTGGCTTTTTCTTCACCTTTGGTGGAGATACTATTTGTTGGATATCTAGGGTGCAAAAATGCACAATCCTATCTACTATGAAGGTAGAGTATGTTGTAGCCGCTAAGGTTTGCAAGGAGACTCTCTACTTAGGCCATCTAGTCAGCAGACTTCGGTATTATTAATGTAGTCCCTATACTGCATTCGGATTCTATGAGTGTTATTCAATTTGCAAAAAACCAGATCTTCCATATAAAGATAAAGCACATTGAGGTGCACTACCACTTTATTAGTAGAGAGGCCATTGAGAACAACTCCATCGAGCTTGTTAAGATCACAATTGACCAAAATCCTGCAGATCTACTCTCATCAAAGCGTTTTGCTTTCTTTGGAAGGTGATGGGCATTGGATGAGAGGACATCTTTCCTCATCTCACTGTTCTTTATATACATTTGTACTTTGTCACTTTTTTCTTATTCTCTCCTCACTAGGGGTACATTTTCCTTTAAGTGGGAGGTTGTTGGGGATAAATGCGTATGTACCTATGATGTCATGTATTTACTACACACATGTACACTACAAGTGACAGGCTCCCATTATCACTGTCACTTTATTATTTATTCTTTCAATGATCAAAAGAATAAGGGAGCCCGGTCACACAATGTGACTATTGGAGTTCCCACATCTTAAGTCTCTCTCTCTTGCTCTCTTGCTACCATAGCTCACACCTTTGGTGCTTCCACTTGCTTGTGCTCTCACTTTGGCTTCTTCCTTAAATTTTTGGCAAGCAAGCAGATGAGAATGAGGACCATCAACAATGTGATTGCCAAACTTTTCATTGGCAAACAATGAGTTTGTATCTTTGTCTCTTAATGACAAAACATGATTGAGGATGAGGACCATCAACAAGCGAAGGGCGAGGATGATGACAATGACGAGCACTCTTGGAAGGTGTATGAGCGCCTAAAAAGTTTTGCAATCACATTGAATGGAAGGGAGGCTTGGTTGAGTGCCAAGGGACTCTCACAATGGGCTAATCAAGCTCATATTCATTAAAAAGAGGTTAACAAGGTGGTGACCATTGATGTGGTCAAGGCAATGTGGCCATGCTCTAACATAGAGATAAACAAGGGGTGATGGAAAGTGAAAAAATTCCTCCAGGTAGGTATCAAGGAGAATGTTGAGTGTATAGCCCTCAAGATATTTGGTCAACTACTTGACAATGCTAAATTCCCTTTGTACCTAGCCAAAATGTTATACATGCACTTCATGATGAGTTAGTTGGTGGACTTCTCATCAAAGGCAACCCACCATTCCATTGAGTGCATACAAATGCATCGTTCTGCAACACCAATTGCAAAGGAAATATTTGAATGAGTGGCTATCATGGCATACATCAAACTGTCCATGGATGATGCATAAGGGATCTTGACCATCTCGGCCCTCTGCTCATCCGTCTGTGGACAATTGTCTTGTGAAACCTTCATATAAGAAGGTAATGGACAGCCAATAGGCTTTATGTCTTGTATGCAGAAACACTCAAGGGCTTTATGAATGTACTCCCTCTGTGAGAGGTAGAGTAGTCCCTGATGCATGCCGTGCTTAATGCGCATACCAAGAATGTGAGAGGCCTGTCCCAAATCCTTCATCTCAAAGCTCTTCTTCAGTTGAGATTTAAGAGCATCCAGCTCATCGTAAGCTTTCCCTGCTATCAAGATATCATCCACATAAAGTACCAAAATAAGCAATGAGCCATCACGGGCTTTCTTCGTATAAAGACACTGATCCATAGCACTTCTGTTGTAGCCTTGTGATTGCATAAAGGTATCAAACTTATGATACCGCTCCCTAGGTGCCTGCTTCAAGCCATAAAGAATTTTCTTCAACTTGCACACTAGGTGCTCCCTGCCAAGTTCTGCAAAGCCCTTAGGCTACTCCATGTATATCTCATTATGAAAATCCCCCCAAAGAATGCAGTCTTGACATCCATCTGGTACAAGTCCAAGTCAAGCTGTGCGACTAAGGCCAAAACCAAGCGTAGGGTAGTCATCTTGACCATAGGAGAAAAGACTTCATCAAAGTCAACTCCATGCTCCTGTTTAAAACCCTTAGCGACAAGACTTGCCTTATAAGCCGACTTGGGGTTTCCAGGGGTACTTTTCAGCTTGTACACCCATTTGCATGGCAAAGCCTTCTTGCCCTGAGGCAGTGCAACCAAATCGCAAGTCACATTCTTGTGCAAGGATTCTACCTCAGACTGCATAGCCCTCTCCCATGAGTGACTATCATCCTTGCGCATAGCCTCATCATAGGTGAGAGGCTCTCCTGCATCTGTAACCAAGACATAATGCATCGAGGGCTCAAATCTATCAAGTGGATGTCTATCTCTAGTAGACCGTCTCACGGCAAGCTCTGCGACTGGTCCAACACTCTGGCCATGTGTACCAACTACTGCTGCAGGCTGTCCAACTGGTAGTGCAGGAGCATGTGGCTCCTCCTGGAATATAACCTTGCGTATCTCTACCACATTTTTAGGTTGCCTATACATCTTGTCTTCATGGAAGACTACATCATGGTTGTGATGACTTTTCGCGCTTGCGGATCCCAGAGGTGGTAACCCATCTCAACTGCATCCCCATAGCCAAGGAAAATGCATTTGACACTCTTAGGATCCAACTTAGTACGCTTGTCTTTGGGCACATGGTAGAATTCCTCACATCCAAAGACACGTCGATGCACATAGATGGAGGTTTCCCAGTCCATACCTCCTTTGCAACTTGGAAATCGAAACCACTAAAGGGTGATCTATTTATGACATGCACAACTGTACTTACTGCCTTAGCTCAAAATCTCTGTGGTAAGCCTGCATGGCTAAGCATACTGTGTACACATTGCTAGATGGTTCTATTCATCTATTCAGCCAAACCATTCTGGGGTGGGATATAGAGGGCAGTCAATTGACGCTTAATACCCGTTAACTAAATTGGATGGTTAACAAGATGACAAATAGGATTGTAGCCTAGTTGGTTTCAGTGTGGCTCGAATTTGACAATGCATGAATTGAAGCCCTTGCATGATGCCCTTCTCTCTAGTGGTATAATTAAAGATCTATTTGTGTCTAAATTGACTAAAATTATGTAACATTATGGTCTCTACAATCAATTTAATAGAAATCCTAGCAAACATACAATAACTTGATAAGAATTGAAAATCCTAATTGGCATCTCAAGATGATTGGCTAAAGTCTCGTCATGCATGCTCCAAGAGTGGTAAATCTGACTAATTAAATTTTCTCAAATATAACTTAAGTATTACAAGTAGTTTGCCAATGTAACATATCAAGGTAGCTTTAGTGCATATCAATATTAGTATGAAATTGTAGGTTATTGCAATATGAAATGCCATGCTATTACATATATATTGTTGAATAGAACACTCAAATTAGCTCACATGTAGATAATAACTTTGTGTATTCTTTATCTTTTACAAGTTTTTCATATGATAGCTATATGTATTTGCCATTTATGGACCTCCAAACAAGTGTACTGATGCAAATTTTAAGTAAATTTGTTGGAACACCCAAGTTGTGCTCTTTTTGACAAGGGAGGTATTAGTTTGAAGTAGTTTATCTACTTTGCTTGTATCTAGTGCTTCACTTTGCTACACTCTTTGCATATATCTCAATTTGCTTGGTGCATCCCCTATGCATGACATGTTGTAAGACACAAAATTCAAAGAGTCACACCATTATATGTACTTAGTTATTAGAGACATATGTGCAATCCAAAGATGTAAGGATTTGTTTTCCACCAATCATTTAAATGGAAGTCTACATTGCAAGACATATAGTTCAAAGATACAAGAATTTATCAGTTAGAAATTCGTTGGAAGTGCCAACCATATCAGCTCATAGCATTAGAACAAAAATTTACACAAACTAAAGTATAAAAATGAAAACCACAAAGAAAAAAAATGCAACCAAAACTAAATGGAAGGAAAATTGGACAAAATATTCCATGATACATAATTAGCTACATACATAGAAGACAAATAGGTAAACTTAAAGCAAAGATTTCATAGTAATGCACAATAAGCTTTTCTCTTTTTGTAATACATCCCTATACACTTTTTTCATGATGGATTTCTCACCATCACTATTTCGAGAAGCATAATTTTGAGGCCACATATAAATTTCACTCTTGAGAAAGCATATAGTTGTCCATGTGTAAATATTGGGCGTTTCAAGTGAAGTCCCTATTGAGATGTCAAGTTCGACATGAGCTAGCATCCACTATGTGCCTTGGTGATACGGCATGATATTAGTCACTAGTGTGTTAGGTGACTGACATGAGGACACACTAGTGATTCTACATCTGGACTACACCCACATAGTCCATCCTTGGTTATATCACATTCATTGTGCCACCCCTTCTCTCTTAGTGGGTTTGCACTTAGTGATTGTGTGTACATACATTATGGTACTTTCATATTAGTCTTCTATCATGTTGTAGACTTAGCCCTTTTGTGTAAAAGAAGAAGAAGGAAGAAAAAGTAGAAGATTTTATCCCTATCTCTTTGTGTTTGTCATCCCTATCACTAGCAACCGCCAAGATCCTACGGATCAATTCAAGCCTGTGGTAATGGCTACCTCTCACATAGCTATGCACACTCTCATACAAGGATGTAGTGAGTTTACTGCTGAATCTGATCATTGTAGTCCTCTTCCTCGAATCCTTTGATGGCTCCACGATTCAAGGCACTAGCTCAAGCAAACTCCATCTCCATGCTCCAAGCTCCAACCTCCGTAGCTGTGCGCATGAGAAGAAGAAGAAGAAGAAGAAGAAGAAGAAGAAGAAGAAGAAGAAGAAGAAGAAGAAGAAGAAGAAGAAGAAGAAGAAGAGAGGAGAAAACGAGCTTCTCCACGGTCCCTCACTCTCATACACTCACACTCTCCCTCTCTCATAATCCCTCTCTCCCTCTCTCATGCACAAGAAGGAAGTAAGAGCAAGAGCAATAAGAAAGCTAGTTTGCACATACACCAAGAGTGAGCTTATCCATTCACTTTTTGGCTTTCATACATGCCCTTCTCCCCTTGGGCACCCAACCCATTTCCATGAGTGGCCGCCCACGGCCTTGGTCCTCTTTTTCACTTTTTTTTCTATCATTTTATATTTGCATGGCTCCTTTACATGCAATTTTTCATTTACAACTTGCACAGAAGGGAGCCTGGCAAATTTACAAAGGACTAAAATGTGCTTTATCTCTTGTGTGCACTATTCTTGATTAAAATTTTTTCCAATGCTTCTTGGTCTTCTTTTTTCATCAGGCTCTCTTTTTATGCTTCTTCTTAAGCCTTCTTTGCTTTCATGTTGTTTTGAGGGTTAACATTATCCCCCTCCTAGCTGAATGCCAGTCCCATGGCACTAGAATGTATGGATTGGAGAGGTTGAGGGTGGTCTGGGAAATGATACTTGGAGCTTTGTGAAAAATTGGTCATGTAGGATAAGCTTGTGACATATGAGGAGAGATTGTTGGTGCTAAAGACATGTTGACTGATCATAGAGGGCCTCTAGAGTTGTTGGCTAGTTGCAAAGTTGCAAAATGTACCTGTAAATGAAGAATATGTGCACTATCTAGGGGGATATGTCTGCCTTATCGTGTAGTGCATTGTGCAAGTAGTGGTAGAACTGGGACATGGGTTGAAACCACATGCACGCTTGAGGTGTTGTCCCACACTTGAGGACCTAGTTTGTGGAAGGGGGAGGTGCTATGTATGCCTTAGGAAGAGAAGTCTATCATAATGTCCTACCCTTGATGTGCCCTAAGTGTGTGAAGTGGGGAGGGGCTAGGGATTTAATGGACCCTAGATGCAATGTTCGTGGCACTCATACATTACAAATGAGAACATTTTGTTCTTATCTTCTTCTTCTTCTTCTTCTTCTTTTGATACAAGGGATGATACTAAGTTGCATTCTATTCTATTGCACGGATAGAGTTGAGTAGGGGTTTAAGTGACTTACTTGGGCTTAGCATATAGCCTTTTAAGTTAACCCTCACATTCAGAGGTGTAGTGGACAAAAGTGGGTGGTTACACCTCATGAATCAACTATCACTCATGTCCTCTAGGAGGTTCATACAAAAGGCTAGCTTTCATCACGAGCCTAGTCATAGCAAAACTATCTATGCCCTCATTTATATAAAAAAAAGAGAGGCAATAGTTGCTCTTCTTCTGCAGTGGGCTTTTGCTTAAGAAGTATTCTTCAGAGACATAGATAACTACAAGTGGTGATAAACACTAGATCTAGACATGAAGAAAACTCATTGAGAAAGTGCGCAATAGATAGGCAAAGATTCTTTTTGTTGAAGGTCATGCACTCCTCAAGGGTCATGACATTAACATTGTAAATTTGAGGGAAGTCGTACCTTCCATGAACCGTAGGATCAAAATCTACTCTGTATCTCCTTGGGTAGGGCATGTAGGTTGGATTATCCCTTTTATACGGCAATGTATTATAGAAGGCCATCCATGCATCCATATTAGCATCCCATATATTCTTTCTCCACTTTGGCTATGATTCATAGCCCTTAACTATTCTAGGCTCATCCATCACGTTATCCTCCTAGTATCCAACTAGTTCCTTCTACACAATGTGGGTTGCCTTGCTCTTTCTTCTAGCTACCTTTTGCCCACCCCAGTGGTATTGAAAACTTAATTACCTCATCCACCACCCTTGGTGACAGTATTGCATCAAGTGATCAAGAGTAGGAGAAGGGAAATTTGAATGGACTACCAGCAGCTTTTATATTGCTTCCATAGGGAGAGTTCTTGTGCCTACTTGTCTAGCAACAAGTAGTTTTCATATTGAGGGATAGGGGCTTCAGGCACTATTTGAGGCTTGGCACTCACTAGCCTTTCTCTATGAGGACAACTATGCCAATTCCCTCCTTTTCCACCTCAATTCCACAATTCTCTCCAGGGAAGTGGGGTCTTTGCTATGTATTTCTACTTGCAATTAGGCTGCTCTTTTTCATCATTCTCTTTCTCAAAATCAAGCCATTCTTCAAGATTTGGCTCTATAGGCTCCTGAGTATGAGGTTATGCTTGCTGCTCTTCTTTCCCAAATTCCAGGCGGTCAAGATCTTCCCAAATCCTAGTAGGTCAGACAACCCTGCCGTTCTTTTCCAAATCCCAGTCGGTCAAGGTCTTCCCAAATCCTAGTAGGTTAGACAACCCTGCCCTGATCAGATTTTGCCTTTGCTCTTCCATACTTAGGTTGGTGCTGGCCATGGGTGTCATTTCATGGAGTCAATATCTTAATGCTCTCCTTATGAGTTCTAATTTCCTTTTGATCCCTTTGATTGTCTCTTCTCCTTCCACATGAGTGATGTGTAGCACAATGTTCACAAAGGCCTCATGCTATGCCAACATCCCCGTCTCTATCACTTCCACTTTTCCTTCACTCATTATGCGTTCACTTTCTGATAGCACTAAGCTCTCTGTTAAATCCTTGATTGTAGCATTATTTGGTGCGCAAATCGGATGTCGTATGCTCGCGTAGTGAATGCTGGAAGGTCCCCAAGAACAAAAGAACTCTACTTTTTGCACAAAACTCAAGGTAAAAAGCATGCACGACATGAACAAGAGACCAATTGGGTGCAATCTCCCCCCATGCCTTGTGTGAGCGCTCCATAAAGCATGTATTTTATGTATTAATCATCTTCAAGCTCAAATAATAGCCCAAATTACAAAATAGCACACTTTTGGCTTTTGAGTTTGCTTTAGCACAAAATAAAAATAAAGCTAATGGGCGGTGCCCAAAGAGTTAGGCATACCCAATACAATGTCCAAGTACAAATAACATAATCATGTGCCCATGCATATACAAAATAATAAATAAATATCCAATGCCTCAATAAATAGGCGCGACAAAATATAGGCGCCATGCCTAAGGTATGCGCCCATCAAAATATAAGTGATAACTCGAATACTCGCTATCCTCCAATGCTTTCCTCCGCCACTGTTGCTATCTCTACACAAAGCATTCACAATCGTTAGTAAAATAATACAATTAAACCGACAAAAGTGAATACCTAGCAGTCTTCAGCTACATAAATAAATCAACGGGTTAGAAATCAATCCTAACCTTAATTTATTACGAGTGCGCACTCTAAACTCATAAACGTTTATTAATTTAATATGTATTTTACGGAATCACCCACTATGGAATCACCCATGTACACACTAAATTAATGAAACGCCCGAAAAGGATAGGCGTCCCCATCAACTTCTCGCACAAAGAATCCACTTTGTGTATGAGCCCTGGTCAACAAAGTTTACGGAATCCACCGTAAAACCTCACGGAATCCATCGTGGCACGAAATCCACCGTGAAATATGCCTCCTGGCATCATACCCCCGGGGTGGGATAGCAATTGACCTCAATTGCTATTAGCTCAATGTGGAGCTAGCACAGTGGGGAAAGCATTTAAGTCTCTAGCGTGTATCCATTGGGCTTCCTCTACAGGATGGTTCTTAAACTTGACTAAATATCTAGAATATCTTCGACCAGTTCTAGTGGTCATAAAATTAGTGTCTATGATAGCTTCAGGTTCAAGTATTTCAGTCTCTTCATCTAATAAAGGTGGGTTTTCATAAATAGGGTGTACAGGTAATTGGCCTCTAAAGGGTCGTAATAAACTAATGTGAAATGTGTTGTGAATTTTCCAGTGAGGTGGTAATTCTAACTTGAATGCATTGTCATTAATTTTGCGAATGATCTTAAATGGTCCATAGAATCTAGGTGCTAATTTCACAACTGGATGTTTATCTACACTTTGTAATCTATGTTTTTCTATTCTCAACCAAACATAGTCATCAACTTTGAAATTCATTGCTTGTCTTTTCTTATTGGCTTGTTTGGTATATGATTGCTGGGCTTTGGCAATCATGTCTTTAACCTCATAAAAAATGGTAGTGTGCATAGTAGCAATATCATTAGCACTCTGAATTCTATTTGATAAAGATGCAACAGGTATAGACAATCTATAACCATAAATCACTTCAAACGGTGCTTTCTTTGTAGATGTGTGTGGTGTATTGTAATATGCAAACTGTAATAAATGCAAATGTGTATCCCATGTCTGTGGTTTAGAAATAGTATAAGCACGTAAAAGATCTAGAATAGTACTGTTAGTGGCTTCTGTTTGTCCATTAGTTTCAGGATGAAATGCAGATGAGAAATCAATTTTTGTTCCTAGGTTAGCAAACAAAGTAATCCAAAAGTTGTTACAAAATCTAGAATCACGATAAAAAATAATAACTTTTGGTAATCCATGGTTAGTGAAAACAGTTTTCAAAAACAATTGTGCTGCCTGAGATGCTGTTAAAGTTTTCTTACATGGAATGAAATATGCTTGTTTACTAAACCTGTCTACTACAGTCCAAATCATATCATGGTTAGCTTTAGTATTAGGTAAACCAGTAATAAAATCCATAGAAATCTGTTCCCATGGTCTTGATGGAATAGATAAAGGCATAAGTAATCCATACTGTTTACCATGATATCTCTTAACTCTTTGACAAATCAAACATTCAGAAACAAAGTTAGATACATCAGTGTCCATATGTGGCCAAAAAAAAATCTTCAGTTAATGTATATAAAGTAGATATGATACCTTTGTGACCTTGGTATGGAGGACAATGAATCTCATTCAAAACAAAAGATCTAAATGGAACTGTAACACATAATCTCTTTTCATAAAACATGAATCCATCATTATAAGACAGTGAATTAATAGGAATCTAGTTATTTCCAACTAATTTATTCCAATCAGCATGAAAAGTAATGTCCTGATGATAAGTATCTTTCATAGGAGTTAAAGAATCAAATGATATAACAGAAATATTATGAATGGTAGGTCTTCTACTTAATGCATCGGCCACTACATTTTCTTTACCTGGTTGATATTGAATGATAGGATGAAAACTCTGAATAAAGGCTGCCCATTTGATATGTCGATCAGATATTTGGGGTTGGCTAAGTAAATGTCTAATACTTTGTTGATCAGTCTTAATCATAAACTCAGAACCCATTAAATAGTATTTCCATTGTCTTAAAGCTTGTACTACAGCTAATAATTCTTTATCATATGTGGAATATTTAAGTTCGGAGGGTTTCAGTTTACAACTAGAATAGGCTATGGGATGATTATCTTGCATAAGTACGGCTCCTATTCCAGATCCGCTAGGATCAGTAACTACTAAAAAGAATGGTCTATTAAAATCAGGCAGTTGTAATACAGGAGTATGCGTTAATGCATGTTTCAATAAGTCAAAAGATTTCTGTTGATTATCAGACCAATGATAAACAATACCTTTCTTCAAAAGTTTAGTCAAAGGCAAAGCAAGTAATGAAAAATTTCACACAAACTTCCTGTAGAAACTAGCAAGACCTGGGAAAGATCGTAACTCATGCACATTTTTAGGTATAGGCTAGTTCAATATTGCTTCTATTTTCTTAGGGTCAACTTTAATACCATCTGATGATACAATATGACCTAAATATTCAATTTCTATTTTAAAGAACTAATTCTTTTCTGGATTAGCATACAGTTGATTATCTTTCAACAACTTGAAAACCAATGACAGATGTTCATAATGTTCTTTCTCATTATGAGTAAACACCAAAATATCATCAAAGAATACAATAACACAATGCTGATATTTCAAAAATATATGATTCATCATTCTACTAAATGTAGCAGGTGCATTAGTCAATCCGAAAGGCATCACTAAAAATTCATAATGGCCAAATTGTGTTCTAAATGCAGTCTTGAATATGTCAGATTTATCTAATCTCACTTGATGATAACCAGATTTAAGGTCTATTTTACTAAATATGGCAGAACCTTATAGTTTATCCATAAGGTCATCGACTCTAGGAATTGGATATCTATTCTTTACAGTGATCTTATTTAAAGCACGATAGTCAATGCACATACGATAAGTATTATTCTTCTTCTTTACTAACAAAACAGGTGCACCAAATGGAGAACTACTAGGTCTAATCAATCCTCTATTACTCAACTTGATTTTGAATTTCTTTTTGCTCTATCTGGTTATGCCTATATGGTGCTTTACAAGGTGGCTGTGTACCAGGAATCAAATCTATTTTGTGGTCTTCTGGACGTGAAGGAGGTAAACCAGGTGGTAGATCTTCTGCAAAACAGTCTTTAAAGTGTGCAAGAAATTCTTTATGCCTAGGGTGGATATGATTTTCTTTGACTTGCAGTTCATTCACCCAAATGAGATAAGATTTACTACTTTTGCGTAATGCACGTTTAGCTTGAGTATGAGAAAGCAATGGAAAAGCATTAGATGCATGCATACCATACAATGTAATATGTTTTCCTTGAAAATGAATATTAATTGAATGTGTGGAATAATCTATATTAGGGTTATGCTGATGACGCCAAGGCATACCTAAAATAATGTCACTGGACTGTAATGGTACAACTAGAAAATTCATTCTTTCAGTGTATTCACCAATTTGAATTTCTAAGTCATGCACCTCTTGTGTTCCATTATACCTTGTGCCTAAGAATGCTGCTTTAATGTGATAATGCGTAGGAACAGTTTGTAATTTCAATTCTTTCACTAACTTTGTAGAAATAAAATCATAAGTACTACCATCATCATGCAAAATAATCTTTTCTTTTCCATGCACTAGACATTTCATTGTCAATAAAGAATGTGGAGTGGGCATACCTGGTAAAGTATCCGAAGGAGTGGTAATGTCATCTTCATCTTTCGTGAAATTAGGCATTTCTTCATGTTCTTCATCTTCCATTACTCCAAGGTAGTTGATATGGACAGGTTGCTTCTTCGATTGGCAATTGGCTGCTAGATGTCCAGGTTGGTGGCATTTGTAACACACTATAGGTTTGGCTTTAGATACATTGTTTGCAATGGCAGGAAGTCTAGGAATATTAGGATTTGGCTGTGAAGATGGCTTAGGGTTTTGATTGGTATTGGATGGTAAAGCAGGTGGTTTTCCCCAAGTTTTACGGAAAGATGATGAAGGAAAACGACCTTGATTAAATCTTCTAAAATTTGAATTGAATTGCTTAGATCCATAGTTACCACTGGCTTGAAATTGCTGTGGACGCTTGTCTCTTCCTTGAAGCTTGTCTTCAATGTCATGAGCTAAAGAAATTGCGTCTTCAAGAGTTGCAGGCTTGAACATATTGACTTCAGCGTAGTAATGCCCAAGTAATCCGGACATATACTTTCGCTTGTGAGTCGCTTTAAGTACGCCTTCAAGCATGCGTAACTGGAGTAATGCATTCCAAAAGCGTTCAGTGTACTGAGGAATAGGCTCACGATCTCGTTGCTGAAGAAGGTCCCATTGCTTTATGGCTTTTTCATGAAATTGTGGAGGAAGAAAATTCTGCATAAACTTCTTCTTGAAATTCTCCCAGGTAGTGGGACAATCTATACTCTTACAAACCACGGTCCACCAAAGAGATGCTCTATCCACTAAATGATTAGTGACACACTTGATTTTATCTTTTTCAGCGTATGTTTCCTCATGAAAGTAATCATCAAACTGACTTATGAATGCAATAACAGTTTTTCCATCTCGAGTGCCCTTGAAAGTACGAAATTTGAAATTTCTTTTACTTATCTTTGTTTCTTTGCAGATGGATTGAGCTTCGAGAGTCGCATCAATGGTACGTCGGATAAGATCTTCAGATTGTGGTTCCTCTTTATCGGTAGTTGATCTTTGTAAATTGGCCAATTGAACTTGTAATGCTTGCTGGGCTCTTCGTTCTTCGTCCAACTGCATCATAATTAAATCCAACTTTTGTTCCACCGTAGGTTCAGGAAGATCGCCTTCAGCCATTAAATCATCCATATTTGGTTCCGTCATCCTGCAAAACTTCAAAAGACCTCACACTCTCAAAATCCAATTAGCGGGATGAGCGTAGCTCAAAATCGGGTGTACAAGGTTTATATATTTTTGTATGTGGCTTTCACAATCTTCATCTTTGACTATTGCGGGATTTGTAATCTTTGAAAAATCTGCGTTTTGACATTCTGCGTGTGCTGAAACTGGTTCAACAAGTCTGCATATGCAAACAGTACCTTCCAAAGAACAACTTTGCAGTTCGGAGTTTCTGTGCAGGAACAGTCTTTCTAGGAGTTTTAGGCAGAAGTCAATTTTGACTTCAAGTGACTTGTCTGACTTGCAGAGTTGCAGACTTATGAGACTTGCAGAGCACTAGAACTTATGTAACTTGATCAACTTGATAGATTTGTGTGACTGTTGACTAACAGAACTTGCAGAACTTGATTAACTTTTGGAGCTTTGTGTGATTTGAGGCTTAAGAGACTAAGCTTTAAGCTTAGTAAAACAAAATCGTCAATTTGTAGAGGGGGGGCCGTTTTCTCACGCGAAATTTCCACCAGGATGCCGCCCTGTTGCCGTTTTTTGACGAATTGAAGAATATAAGCTTTTTAAGCTTAAACTAAGCTTATTAAGCTTAAACTAAGCTTCTTAAGCTTAAACTAAGCTTCTTAAGCTTAAACTAAGCTTCTTAAGCTTAAACTAAGCTTCTTAAGCTTAAACTAAGCTTATTAAGCTTATTAAGCTTACTTAAGCTTTTAAGCTTATGGATTTTGAAGACTTATCTCTCTGTTTGTTGACGACTTGAAGAAGAGGATGTAGGAGTGGTCCTCCGTCGTTGTAGGCCGGTCCTTCGCGATCAGAGGATGGAAACAGAGGTTCTTGACCGCCACGAATCCACCCGTATCGGCAGTTCGCGATGAGATTGACCATAGAGCTCGATCATTCTTTCAGGAGCTCCGCCTTCGCACAAAATGGGTAGCGATTGGAATCTCTTGATCTCAGTTTCGCTATGATATCACTGGTGCGCAGATCGGATGCCGTATGCTCGCGTAGTGAATGCTGGAAGGTCCCCAAGAACAAAAGAACTCTACTTTTTGCACAAAACTCAAGGTAAAAAGCATGCACGACATGAACAAGAGACCAATTGGGTGCAATCTCCCCCCATGCCTTGTGTGAGCGCTCCACAAAGCATGTATTTTATGTATTAATCATCTTCAAGCTCAAATAATAGCCCAAATTACAAAATAGCACGCTTTTGGCTTTTGAGTTTGCTTTAGCACAAAATAGAAATAAAGCTAATGGGCAGTGCCCAAAGAGTCAGGCATACCCAATACAATGTCCAAGTACAAATAACATAATCGTGCGCCCATGCACATACAAAATAATAAATAAATATCCAACGCCTCAATAAATAGGCGTGACAAAATATAGGCGCCATGCCTAAGGTATGCGCCCATCAAAATATAAGTGATAACTCGAATTCTCGCTATCCTCCAATGCTTTCCTCCGCCACTGCTGCTATCTCTACACATCAACTGAAGCATTCACAATTGTTAGTAAAATAATACAATTAAACCGACAAAAGTGAATACCTAGCAGTCTTTAGCTACATAAATAAATCAACTGGTTAGAAATCAATCCTAACCTTAATTTATTACGAGTGCGCACTCTAAACTCATAAACGTTTATTAATTTAATATGTATTTTATAGAATCACCCGCTATGGAATCACCCATGTACACACTAAATTAATGAAACGCCCGAAAAGGATAGGCGTCCCCATCAACTTCTCGCATAAAGAATCCACTTTGTGTATGAGCACCGGTCAACAAAGTTTACGGAATCCACCGTAAAACCTCACGGAGTCCACCATGGCATGGAATCCACCGTGAAATATGCCTCCTGGCATCATTATTCCTTTCTGCCCATCCTTCAATTGTCTTTTTAATCTGTTTAAGACTTCAGTTTTGTTCTTGTGAGAGGATGGTTACCAACCGCTCTTGCTCTTTCCATAATGCAGGCATCTTTTCTTTGTCTTTGCCTTGGCATTCCACCTACTCCTTTAGGATGCCCTACTTATGGAGTGCTGTTAAGAGTTGATTATGCAGCTCCACCATTGTCTTCATAGCCTCTTCACCTTTTTGTGTCTTTATGGCGGCATGCAACTCTTGTCTCATCTCATTCCTTTGCCATTTCAATTCTTTGTTTCATCTCATTCCTCTGCCATTTCAACTCTTTGTTTTCTAACTCCAAGCATTTGTTTTCTTTGGAGTTTAAGGCACACAATTGCTCTAAAGCCATGCGGCTTTCCATTTATCTCTCATATAGGTCCCGCAAATATTCTTCACCTTGTCTTGACTTCAAGGCTCATTTGCTTTGTCTTTTCCAGTCGAAAGGCTCCAAATCCTTTTTTGCTTCTAGCTCAACAAGCATAGCTTTTCTCTCCTCATTCATTCTCTTACATTAGCTCTAGAGCTCTTTCACTAGCTCATCATACTCCTCTCGTTGCACACTACCAACGGTACCAAAGTGGTTGATATCTCAAGGCATGGAACCTTGGGACCTTGGAGTGATTTTGCATTGGCTCTACTACTAGTATCTTGGCTCCTACCATTGGAGCCTCTTCTGATGTTGTTGGTGCCAACTCATGCACTTTGCCCAGTTAGGTACTGCACCCATTCCATCACGTTACTTTCATTGACAACTACTTCTATGGCTCCTTGTGTTGGGGTAGCCATGTCTGATGGTATTGCATGCATGGGGGGGCCTTTCCCTTACCTTCTACCATTGGTCTTTGTTCAACCTTCTCTATAGTGGCACTTGTGCTAGGTACATCTTCAAGTATTAGGCTCATCATGGCTAACTTATTGGGATCAAGAGGGTTGCTATACTTACTGATCTTTTGATGGTAATGGCCACATGCTCCTCCTCTTATCTTAATCTTTCTTCCTCCTCCTCTTGTCTCTTTTTACGTTCCTCTTTAAGTTTCCTTGATTCTTCTTTAGCCCTATGCAAGTCTTTGCTTTCTTTATTGGTGGTTCTAGTTTTCATGATGGGAATCCTCGACATAATTCTTTGCCTCTCTTCTTGACTAGATGGTGTTGAGTCTTGCTCCCCTTCTCGCTAACCGTTCTCTTGGTTGAGGTTCCTTGTTGTTGAGTTTGGTGGTTAGCTTCCCTCTTCTTAGCCACTTGCTCTGCTTCTTCCTGGCTACTGAACTCTATTAGCTTCTTCTTCCCCAAGGTTCCCCATAGAGAAAGAGATGGGAGGGCTCATTGGAATGGGTGAATGATGCTCATGGATCACTGATTTTTGGTGTTTCCTCCCCCTCCTCTTATTTTCCATCTTTCCCACGGCCTCTTGTATTAGGGCTATTAGTACTCCTCTAAAACCTATGTCTATTGCCTCTTGGATGCGGATATTTCCCCTTCTGACTCATCCTTCATTGTCCGCTGAGGATTCTTTGCTCATGGCCCTTGGAGTTGATGCCAGCACCTTAGCTAATGCCTAGATTGTCATTCAGACATAGGAGTTCAGATTTACTTCATCAAGTGCCTTGGCTACAATGCTCTCGAGGAGTGGTATCCATATTCTATTTGTGAGTGCATTGTACTTGTGGCTCAAAAACAGAGCATACATCGTCTTCATTTGCAATGTGACAGTGGCTCGGGGATGTTTGCTAGGTTGATTGCATCATTTGTGTATACTTGTTGCTTATTTATCCCCAGCATGCCGTACTTGTTTCTCTTTGGCCTCTTTTTTGGCTTGTCCACTAAGCCTAGAGATTTCTCAACCAACTCAGGGTTGAGCACAACTTCCACAGTCTTGGTTACATCCCCTTGTTTGACCATCACTATACCTCTGTTCATCATGGCATCGAAGGATCTGAGAAATTCTGTGCATATGTTGTGATTTATTTGTTGGCCAACCTTCTTGAGATACTTGGCTAGATTGCATTGCTTGACAATCTTCTTGGTTGTGTCCTCAATTGCCACAAGTTCTTCTAGGTTGTGTATGCTCTAGTATTGTAGCTGATTGAAAACTTGCGTCTCCATGGTTAAGTGATATTTTTTCTGTTCTTCCTCGAAAAATGGAAGCCCTGCCATTTTGATTCCTATCATAACATAACAGCTCACAATGAGTTCTCTTTAAAGGACAATTTTTGCTTAAAAAGTGAAGTGGCTAGAAGCAAACATTATCAAATAATGAAATGTATAAGCCAAGGAATGAAAAAATTTTCATATCAATCAATCCATACATTCCACACAAGAACTTCATGAATAAATTTTCACTAAATGAAAATTCAATTCATCCTTCTCTTTGAAGTTCAATCATATTTCTATTCATATTCACCTTTCACCTTACCCCTCCCCTCTTGGAATGATGAGAATCCTTCCTAAGATTGGAGATCGAAGGGGTAGGGGCCTTTGATACACTCTTGGTGTGCTCTAGTGTTCAAGAGCCAATCATAGAAGTTAGGGTTAAACTCCAACATAGCATGGCAATCCATGCCTTGTGGGCGAATGCCCACCTATGTGATATAGGTCAATACATCGGTCAAGAGATCACCTGAGTCCATTTTTCTCTAGCAACATAAAGTTCTTCTTCTATTAGGAGTCTATCTAAGTATGGATGCAACATGACAATGTCTTCTAATAGTTTGTTTCATGTCATGGCCAGTATCTAAACAAAGTTGGGGCCACGTAAGTGGGGTCACTTATTTGGAACTCTTGATGGTGTGTCTTTGCTCTGCATTGGTCATGATTTGGCAACCCTCTTGTTCCCATTGGATGCAAAGAGTGTACCATTTCCATAGGAAATTGGATTTGGATTTAGCTAGCTTTTTCAACTCATCAAGTTCATCAGATAACATTGGAACTTTGCTTGAAGGACATGATTAACCATTGTTTTAAGGCTTGTTCTCGAGAGATTTCAGTGGCAATCAACTCCTTTGCAATCATGGGAATTTATATGAACATGAATTCAAATTCCTCCCAAGAACATGACAAAGAGCATATGTGATTTCCTATTTATTCCTCAAGCATATCTAGGTTCAAGCATTCATAGCTTTTAGAAAACAGTGTGAAAGTTGAGTCGAATCATCTGATATAGGTCATTGAGTCATCTTCCATGTTCATGGCCATATTGAATGCCAATTCGAGAATGGATTGGCATTGATCAGATGGTTTAAGGCATATGGGTGCTAGGTTTGACTCAACTAGACTGCTTAGCTATGGCGGCCTCTATTATGAGGTGGTCATTGGAGTGTTTGTTATCTGTGCCTATTGAGCTTGTGGTTTAGGGGACGTGTGGTTCTTTGTTTGTATAGTAGATGATGCATTGGAGGTATTAGGGCAAGGATTATTGGTTAGCGGGTTTGGTGTTTGGCCAATAGACCCATGAAGTGTTCATGGATTGAGTATCATTTTGCTCTCTTTGGTTGCCACCTCTTATTGGCTTATGGGTACATGTATGTTGGTTGGGAGATTGTAGTGGATGGGCAAGTGTGCCATTTGTGGATTTAGGTAACCATACCAAGATGTTGCTGTCATAGAAGCCTTGTGCACACAATGGAACTTTTGGCATCCATCTTGGTTTGGTCATTTGCCTATTCGTATAACACCAACTTGTTCTTTTAGATCTAGTGTATGGGACATGAGAGCTATGAGATTTTGCGGATGTGCCATTCATAGCTTGCAATTTACGTGTGGGAATCAACTTGGTTATTTGGATTGTAGCTTTGGTTGGGTCTTCTAAGTGTTGCAAGTATTTCACGCTAGGTGTTTGTGTGGGTTCATTACCCCCTCCTTAGCATTGGCATTGGGTTTAACTACTGGTGGTGCTGTGGGCTGTGGCAAAGCCACAGCACCCTTGTTGAAAGCTGTGACTATTCTAACTTACCTATGGCAAGGTGGATGCACTAAGAGTTATAGTCAACATTGCAATGAGTTTGTTTCTTAAAAGCACAAATCAAAAGTGATTCCTTGACAATACCTTTTTTGTTAGGGAGTATATAAAAGATGATTAGGAGGCTCTTAGTCTTGATGGAAACCATTACTTTGCACTTCCCTAGTAGTTGATATGACACTCCCCCAAAGGGGCCGAGTTTGGCATTAATCAGTTGCACTTGGGGCTGACCAATGAGGGTCCAATGATCATATGCAAGGATGTTTTTGTTAGCTCCCTCATTGATTAATGCATCAAAGGTGTATGCCTTTTGGGCATTTATCATTATGTGTAAGTAGAGTGGTGGTACTATTTCTTCGTCCTCATCCTCTATGCTAGTGATAATTGCCACTCTAAGATGCATGGATAGTGTTTTCATTGGAGGCTCATGTAGTGGGTGTGATGGAGAGTAGTACTTCTTGATGAGACTGCCATTGAAAAATCCTATACCCTCTCCTTCTAGGGTTTCGAGTTCCACGTTGCCTATTCTACTAATGTTATGGACTTTAAAAGGTCCCAACCCCCTGAACTTCATCTTTTGTTTGTGACCCTTTACAGAGTACAAAAACACTAAGTCTCCTGGTTCAAAGTCGCATTGTTTGATATGCTAGTCAAACCAACTCTTGTGTCGTGCCTTCTCATAGATTAGGGGATGGGTTGTAATGAGCCGGGTTTTAGATAGACATTCTAGTTCTATTAGGCAATTTGTCCATGCTTCCTTGCCATCCTATCTCTCTTGGATTGCTATTCTCAAGCTTGGAACGAAGAACTAAACTAGTAAGACTGCTTTAGTTCTATAGGTTAGCTTGAATGGTGTCCTATGGCCATTTTGTAGGCTGTCTTGTAAGCCCATAATGTTGCCATTAGCTTATTGTCCTAGTCATTGCGTGAGGTAGAGACCACCTTGGTTAAGACAATCACTAGGATTTCATTTGTGGCTTCAACTTGACAATTGGCTTGAGGGTAATATGGTGAGGATTTTCGATGGATTATCAAGAAGGTGGATAAAAAGTGGGCAATCACTTCATTGATGAAGTGCGTGCCTTGATCATTGACTAATTATATGGAACATCCAAATCATGAGATTACTTGCTCCCAGAGAAATTTGGCAATGGTCCTAGCATTGTTTTTTCGATTTGCCCAAGCTTTAGCCCACTTGGTGAGATAGTCTGTGGCTATGATTATGTACCTTGCTTGTGAGTATTATACTACAGGATTGATTGGACCAATGAAATCAATCCCTCATTTTTCAAATGGTTGGCATGCTATCATTGGGGTCAACTCCATCTTATCCTTACAAATAGGGACTTTGGTTCGTTGGCACTCATCACAGTGCTTTACAAACTTAGGTGCATTGCAAAATAGTGTAGGCTACCACAATTGAGACTAAAGCACCTTACATGCTCTAGTGTCTCCATTGAAATGTCCTCCTCTAGCAATTCTGCCATGATCTTCTACAAGCACATCATGTGTCTCATGCTCACAGGCGCATCTCCTCAACAATCCATCCTATCCTATTAATAGAGTTGGCCAACAATCAATTGATAGGGTTGAATCCTTAGAATGAGATGTTTAGCCTAGCCTTCTCAATTGGACATTCAGGTAATCCATGTTTTAGAATGTGGACTATGTTGTCTACCCAATAAGGTGCGAGGTCTGATCTAAACAAATCTCTTTTGCTGGACATTTTAAACAGATGTGTGTCGGGTAGGTCATCTAAAATGCCTTGTCTAGCCACTTCTCCTATGGTTATGCAAGATATATGGTTTGCCATGTGATGTTGTCTGCCCTTGCGTACTACCATAGAAAAATCAAATTCTAATAGCAAAAGTAACCATCGAGCAATGCGTCCTATTGTGTAGGGTTCATTCACAAGATAAAGCAATGCTTGATGATCAACAGAGAAAGTAAGGGGTGTAGTTATAAGGTAATGTCAAAATTTCTTAACAGCAAACACCATAGCTAGCCCTTCCCTTTCTATTGTGGAGTAATTCATTTCCATATCAATGAGTTGTCTACTTGCAAGGCTCATTGGGTAATCCAAGTTATGCTCTTCGTGTTGGCATAAAACTGCTGCCATGGTGAACCTTGATGCATCACTATTGTTGATCTAGAGCACTCTCTCTTTATCTCCTAAAAGGCATCTTCAAGACCTCAAAACTCTTCTAGTGAACCCTTATTTCTAGAATTAATCTTGCTAAGCTTTCCATGAAAGCCTAGGAGCCTTCTAGCCTTCACCCCATCAATAGATGACTTTTTTGGGATACAATTTCTATCCTTGGACTTTTGAAGATCTGGTTCAATAAAAATATTATCTTCATACAAACTAATTGTATATAAAACTTGATTGATCTTTGTTATATCATCTTGTCTAGAAGTAGCTGATAAGAATTTTAGCTTCCAAGCAAACCCTATGTAAAGATGAATGATCTTTTCAATTATTTTGTAGAGTGATTTATGTTTTTCATACTTTAATCAACTATAAAAAGAAAAACAACACCAATCTTTACAAATCTTCATGCAACATCGTATAGCAATTCTCCAACGGATTTATCACAATAAATCTTCAACATATTCTTCATAGAAACCATTGGAAGGTAATGGACCAATTTGGGGCTCGTAGAATGGGCGCAATCATCAAAGCCCTTTTCAATTCTTTATAAGAGCATTGGACTCCTTCGACCACTCAAATACAATCAACAGCTTGTAAAGTGGTCATGCAATGAGTGCGTAATTCAACACAAACTATCGATAGTACCTCGTGTGGCCAAGGAAGTGCTGGAACTCCCTTGTAATTGGTTAGTGGTGGTAAATCTACAATCACTCTAACTTTGGAAAAGCCAGTAGTAATGCTATTTTTTCAGACCACATGCCCTAGGATACATCCATGCTTTACCCAGAACTGGCATTTTAAGGGGTTCAGTGAGAGAGACTGTATTGTCTACACCATTCAAAGACTATGCGGAGTTTGTTTAGGTGCTCTTGCCAAAATTGGAATGAATACACAAGTCATGAACAAATACTTCTAGCCAATTTTTGTCCTTGAAAATAGCACACATAAGATGCCAGAAGGTAGAAAGCGCATTAGTGAGCCCAAATGGCATGACTATGTAGGTAAACACACCCCATTTTGTTGCAATGTAGTTTTGGTCTGTCATCTAGGTGCATTTGCACTTGGTTATAGCCGAAGAAGCCATCCTAGAAACTGTAAGCTTCCTTGCATGCTACACTCTCAAGCACGTGCTTGATGTACGGTAATGGATAATTATCTCTATTTGTTGTTGCATTAACCTTTTTGTAATTCACGCACCCTTGAATCTTCCCATTCTTCTTTAGGACAATTACTATGGGTGATACCCAGTCCATGTGCTCAATCTCATAGATGAACCTAGCATTCAATAGCTTGTCTATTTTCTCCTTCACAACATGAGCATACTTTGGATTTGTTGCATACAGTCTTTGTTTGACAAGTGTTGCATTGGGGATCATAGGGATGTTGTAAGTCACAATACTCGGATCGATTCCTTTCAGCTCTTCTAAGGACCAATCAAATACATTTGCATACTCTCGTAAGAGATTAATGAAATTGGCCTCCTCTTGCTTAGTTAATTCATTAGCTATGTACATAGGTCGAGGCTTGTCCCCTTCCCTTATCAAGTTGGCTTCCCTAACTTTAGCGGGTCCTTCAATGGGTTCACTAACCTGTCCAACTCATTTGGCTCGTACTAACACCACTATGCAGTTTCCCTTCTTATATTTAGTAAAGCATTTGGGTAAGTCATGTGGTTTCTTTTGTCGTTCAACTTTTGAGGACTTGGATTGTTTCCTTCTCTCTTCTTTAAGTCTCTTGCACCTCAAATGGGGACCAGGAGGTCTCCTTTGGTACGTTTGGTCTTAGGTGGTCATGGAATTTATGGATCACTCTCAAAGTTGAATCTTGACTCAAAGTTGAACTCACAACCTTAATTGGAAAAAAGAGTTTGCCTTGGTGGTCGGAGCTCCGAGATTGATTCCACTCTAAGTAGTGGTATGGCACCTAATTGAACTAATCCAGCTGGCTCATAGTCCACTATGTCTAGGTGCTCTAACCAGGTACGATCACAATTTACCTCGATGACTCATCTTTCTACTCTAAAAGCACTAGGCTCTTGAGGTTTAGAGTCCTCTCTTATTTGCTCAATCACTAATCCATCTATGTCATACTCTATGTTTGACTTCTTCCTCACTTTCCTTACCATTGGAACAACAATCTTCATACTCATCACCTGAGTCCTCATACTTAGATTGTTCTCGTTCCCATGCACAAGACTTTTCTCATTCGCAATGAGGGCCCAGTTGTACAATAGATTTAGGGGATTCACCTTAGTCCATTGCCACTCTAGATTCTCCATGAGATCCTTAAGAGGTTTAAAATTTGCAACTGGGTTGCCAACTAGCTCTCTCAATGCACCTTAGTCCATTGCCACTCTGGATTCTCAGGGTCCATAGACCTTGATTGGGGTTTGGGTTTCTGCTATGAGCCGTCGTGGTCCTGATTTCTGACATTCTTCACATGTTTGACACCAATATTTGACATCTCGGTGTAAACTGGGCCAAATAAAGCCGGCTTGTAGAACCTTTCTACTTGTGATGTCGTGTGCAAAGTGGCCTCCACACACATCATCATGGCAAGCTTTTAAGATTTCTTCAATTTCCCACTTTGAAGGCACTTTCCTAAGCACACCTTCCTTACCAAGACAATACAAACTATCATTTACCATGCAATATCTTGTAGCCTTCCGAGCTAGCCACTGTCTTTCTCCCTTAGTCAGGTGTTTGGGAGCTTCTCCTTGCTCTAAGAGGTGTAGAATATCTTCTAAGTCTTCCTTGCCTTGCTGAAGTGGGGGTTTGATAGCCACTGCTCCCACACTCATTCAGCTTTGATAATGCTAGATGGTCGGCATCCTTGTTTTGGTCTCTTGGCACATGATGTACTTGTGCCTCCCTAAATCTTCTCATAAGAGATTTGGCCTCTCTCATTTTACTAGAGAGGTTTGTATTTTTGCATGCCCATGTACCTTGCATCTGCCTCACCAATAGCATGGAGTCTCCAAAAGCATTCAACCTCTCGATTGAATTACTAAGACACCAACAAAGACCACAAATTAAAGCTTGATATTTTGACTCACTGTTAGAGTGGACACCTTCCAGGATGATTCCTTCACCATAGATTTTCTCTCCTAAAGGAGAGAAAACGACAATGCATGCGGTTGCCTTATCCTTAGTTCTCTTGTATGCACCATCAAAGTAGAGGCTATAAGCATCTACAAGAGTCTTTATGGATGGGGGTGGTGGAAGGTCCTTTCTTTTCACCATGAGATTTTTCTCATAGCACCTGTTTGCCAAAATATCAGCTAGGCAGGCTCGAGTTGTTTTTTCAACCTGCACTGTATAATCAAACTCTTGAAGTCAAACCACCCACTTTGCTATTTTGTCAGAGATTTCCATATGTTGTAGTGCATAGGGAAACATATCCTCCACAGTGATGATCACAAACCTCTTTGGAAGCAAATATGGCCGAAATTTGCTTACTGCAAACATGAGGGCCAACACTAGTTGCTCCATGAAGTAAGTAGCCAAGTTTGATTAATCATCGAGTGTGAGGAAATAACCTTCAACAAGATGAGGGACCAAAGAAAATATTGTAAAGAGGAAAAGCTATTGTAAAAGAGTTGCCTAGTGGTAGCGCTGTCACCCTTATCAAAGCTGTGCATGTCAATACCACTGAAGCTACCAATTTACGAGCCATTACAAGAGGAAAAAAGGTTAAAGAAGGTATTAGAGATAATGTAAAACCAGTTGAGGCAAGCCCTATGGATAATAAGGGGATGCAAGTCCTTAATCCCGATCTGAAAGTTGGTCCTCTAAAAGCTGCTAGGAGCAAAGTTGGCTCAAATAAGAAGCTACCAAAGAAGAAGGTAAAAGCCAAAAAAAGAGACATCTAATCACGTTTAGCAACCAAGAGAAAGAATGGTCTAGCGAGAGAAGAGAACTATTGCTACTTATCGTGAATTTGATTTAGCCCATTCTCTTTACGAGTTAAAGCCTAATGTGAACCTCGTGCATCTAATTAATTTATCTCCACGAGTATGTAAAGAGTTTAAGAAGTTTCTTCACACTAGGTATATCATCGAGCCCTTGGAAATAGCACATGTGGATGATGACTGGAACATGCTAAAAAGCATTGCCCAAGGGTGGCAATATATGTTGATGCATATTGGTAGATCGTGCCATTGTAGATATGGGATCCTCCATCAATATTATGAGTTCAAAATTGATGGAAAGGTTGGAATTGGAAATCCAAAAGCATGCCTCCACAATTCTCCGAATGCCTCCACGATTCTTGGATGATGGATGACAATTTAAGAGAAGCTAAAGGTTGGGATTAGAAATCCAAAAGAGTGCCTCCACAATTCTCCAAATGGTGGTAGTTGACAATTTAAGACAACCTGAAGGTTGTATTGCCAAAGTCAATGTGAGTGTTGCTAATATGGAATGCATTCTGGACTTTAGTCTTATTAGGTTTGCACAACGGCTATCAAGTATTATTAAGAAGGCCATGGATCTTGCAATCTGACTGTCAAGTTGATATATCCACCGTTCGCCTGATTTTTGGTAGAGGTGCCAAACGCATAATTGTGTATGCATATCATGAATCTCCTCAAAGCAAGAGAGTACCAATATCCTCGTTAAATGGACTATTTGAGGAGCTATGAAAAAGGCTAGTCACATGATATTTCCTATATAACACACAAAGTGGTGTTCGCCCATTAGTTATTAAAAAAAAAAGAAAAATAATCAAATTCAACTTTATGTAGATTTTAGAAAGCTCAATAAATAAATGGTCAAATATCACTATCCACTTCCATTTATTGATCAGATTCTAAATCAGTTAGTGGATAGGGATATCTATTTGCTTATGGACTACTTTGTTGATTATAACCAAATGGCTATTGTAGAGGAAGATAAGATGAAAACAACATTTATCACTGTATCTGGTACCTTTGCATATCATGTCATGGCTTTTGGATTATGGAATGCACTAGGGTCTTGGCAACGTATGGCTGATAAAACTTTTGGTGATATTTTTCCAGAGCTGAAAGTCTTTATTGATGAGTTGGAGGCAGCCACCACAAGGGAGAGATAGCTGATTATTTTAAGAAAATGTTTTGAGCAGTGTAGGTAGTTTTACATTACTCTTAATCCAAGAAAATGCATCTTTGGAGTGTCCTATGGATTGTTGTTGGGCCATATGATTAGCTCAGCTAGCTAATCTTGAAAAGATAAAGGCTATCGTTGCTATGAGTGTGCCACGTACTCCTAAAGAAGGGCATAGATTTTTGTCGTATGTCGGATATTATCGACAATTTATTAGCACACTGGCTAAGAGGGCATTACCATTGACGAATCTATTGTACATATATTTGTTTGGAGTGATCCTTGTCAAGTATCCTTTGAGGATGTGAAGTAGGAATTACCAAAAGTGCCAATGTTGAAAGCACCTAAAAGGGATGTGATATTTTATATATTTTCAACGGCTATGATATATAGTATCGGCTATGACTATTTAGCCTAGATTTGGGAGGAGAAGTGATACCATCTAATTGTGTTTGCTAGTCGCAAGTTGGAAGTATTCGAGATTAATTATACCTACATGGAGAAACTATGGCTTGGGATAGCCTTTGTAGTTAAGAAATTTAGGCACTACATCCTATATGAAAAGGTAGTATTTTATACAAAGACAGAGGGGCTGAGGCTATTGTTGAATAAATTGTAGCCACCTGACCGCCTAGCAAAGTGGCTAATTACTTTGTAGAAGTTTGATTATGAAATTAGGAGTAAGCCATCAAGCTGTATGACATTGTTGAATGTCTTGTGGGTTTCGAGGAGTTGAAGGAAGTTTTGACTGAAGGTAGTGATCTCAAGGGTCTATTTAAAATTGATATGGACTCCGTTCCATCTTGATATGGTATAACCTATCATCATGGCAAACAATCAACTTACTTGTACTTATGATAATCAAAGTCTAACCGAGAGACAAAGTGTAAGATAGATACAAATCCCTCCTTTCTCACTAAACTAAATAGGGACACTAGTAAGAACCTGATGATGACAATGGTGTCAATAGACTCTAATATTCCACATAAAAGATCAAACTTGCCACTCAGTAATGTGATAACCCTTACTCCACCAGATCACTTTGCCTTGGTGGTAACGCTGCTCTAAATATGGATGCTCAAGGTAAGGAATGCTATTTCCCATCCACTAGTCTTGGTACCCTCTGTAAGTTTAAGCTGGACCCTGTTGAAGGACTTGCAAAGGCACCAAGTCCAATGTCAATCCTCCCCCTATACATGATAGGGCTTCAGTTTGTTGGAATTTACTTTAGTTTTGAACTCTACCCCTTGCAAATATGCTAAAATGGCTATAGAGCCATGCTTTCTTATACGAACAATCTTATAAGGACTATCCCATTTGCCCTGCTCTACTTGGTGAACAAACCTTGTGCTATAGGACGCATAGCTCCATGGCTCCTCCTGCTCCTAGAGTTCGATTTCTCCGTGGTGGTACGAAAGGGAAACCAACATTACATGGCTGATCACATGTCCCGTATACCCACAGGAGAAGCAGCCGGACAAGGCATCATTGACGAGTTACCTGACGCCCACTTATTCCACCTGTCCAGAGAGAGAGACCTATTTAAGGCTGATCCGACGCCATACTGGGCAGATGACCTAGTCCAAGTGCTCGAGCACGGACTACCTGAGCGACCAATAGAAAAGGCACGACTTAGGCGCTTGATATTGAAGCTCCAGCCCTACCAACTGGTTGCAGGCCAACTCTATAGGTTGGGGCAAGATGGATTGCTGCGAAGGTGTGTGTGTGAACATGAGATGCATGATGTGCTCTCAGAAGCGCACAACGGCATTGCAGGTGAACACTTTAGCGGAGACACGACAGCACGGAAGGTGTTGCAGTCCCAACTATGGTGGCCCACACTTTTCTGCGACACCAAGCAATTTGTCAAGCATTGTGACGAGTGCCAGCAAGCAAAAGTTTCGATTCGTAAGGATCAAATGGAGTTAACCCCAATTATTGCTCGCCAACCCTTCGAAAAATGGGGAATTGACTTCATAGGACCAATAAGCCCTGCAGCACAGTACTCGCAAGCCAAGTACATCGTGGTGGCCACGGATTACCTCACGAAATGGGCAGAGGCAAGAGCAACATGAAAAAACGACGCTAGAATGACTGCCAAGTTCTTATGGGAGCAAGTGATCTCGCGCTTCGGTTCCCCCATCGAACTGGTTAGCGACCAAGGCACACACTTCATCAACAAAGTGATAGCACATCTCCTATCCACCTTTCTTATCATCCATCGCAAATCCTCGCCATACTACCCTCAGGCTAATGGCCAGGTAGAATCAACTAACAAAATTCTGATTAACATCCTGACTAAGGTGGTCTCAGCCTTGAGAAGCGACTGGGACAACAAGTTGATGGTAGCCTTGTGGGCCTACCGCACAGCTTATAAAACGGCCATCGGTCAAACCCCCTTTAGGCTGACCTATGGGACTGAAGCAATTCTACCGATAGAATTCTTCGTCCCTGGCCTGAGAATAGCACTCCAAGAGCGATGGGAAGGAAAGGAAGCATGGACGCAACGCATGACCGAGCTGGAACGCCTGTCAGAAACTCGTCTTCTAGCCACCCACGCGCTCATCTGCGAGAAGGCTCGATGAAAGATGTGGTTTGACAAGCATGTCAAGCGGTGAGACTTCGAACAAGGAGATCTTGTTCTGTTATACTCAGTAAAAGGACACAAATAGAAGATGAAGTTCCGAGGACTAGGCCCTTTTAGAGTACGCATGATTGGTAGAATCGGGAATGTTGAGTTGGAGACACTTGACGGTGAAGGAGTAGGCTTTTTTAACGACAGCCGCGTAAAGAAGTACTATCCTCCTTCCCATCCATTACATGAGCCACCCATGCTAGAAGCCCCGTTGAACGTCCAAATGGCAACTGTAACCGACCTTACGGATTAGGACGAGGAAGCAGTGGCACCAGTGTATCTACGAATCATAGTCACAGCAAGCGCAGTGTATTCTTTCGACGCCTTGATTGATGAAGGGGCCGACTACAACATCTTGACGCATGACCATTGGACACACATTGGTCAACCGACGCTACAGCCCACTAATGCCAACCTCACCCCGTTTGGGGGTGCTGCCTATTCACTCCTGGGGAAGTGCAAGGCACTTGTTTCCATCGAGATTGAAAGTTTACCAGCCTTCTTCCATGTGTTGCCTAACACTAAAGAAGCCGGTAATGTGTCACTATTGGGTCGCACCTTCAAGAAGCTAACGCACTGTAATGTGGATTACAATCTAAACCGCATTCATCTTGCCATTGGCAACACCCGTATAGTAACGACCTTCAGCAAGGGCTGTCATGATTCCTCCACCATCACGATGCCACTGGTAGAAACCCCTAGGACTATGCCCCAGAACCAGGCTAAACGGGAGAAACCTGTGGCTTCGTGCCACGCACTCGACCCCAGGCCCAAATCCACCAAGAATGCTCACAAGTCCAAGGAGCCTAGACTTATGTGGGTGCCAAAATGGCAGGAACCGCATTCGGGTACACCACCCAAATGGGACCCTAACCGCCAGAAACATCAACCGTTCCGGCCTAGGAGGCAGTATAGGCACTATTGCCATAGACAAACAACCATGCTGCGATGGATTCGTAAGGATCTCTTGCGGACACAGGGATACTACGAGGGAAACCCCTGGATTTGGGTGCCTAAAAATGGCCGGCTAAAAAGCTCATCTACAAGTGATATTGCCCTAGAAAGGAAGGCTTGCACACGTGGTAACTAGCACATAATCAACACGCCATTGCCAGCAACGGCTAGTAAGCCTCAACTTATCTATCGACCAAAGCAAACGCCACAAGCCTTAAACCTGCTTAATCTAGAGGGCTTAAAAAGCCCTATGGCTGCTCACTCAGAACCCAGCCCAACCCCCAAGCCCCCAGAGCTTCTTGCAGCACCTCAATGTGCTTCTACGTACAAAGCCCAACCTGTGACACCGATGAGGGAGTCACCACTGTCCAGTCTAGTTGCACCATCCCCACCAGCAGGTCTTAGACCCTCGTACGCGGTATGACCTTTCCTCTCCTTGGCTAACGACCTTGCCGCGACCTCTGGGGATGACTTAATAACCTGCAGCAGGATGTTGGATGACGCTTTCACCACATTCGCTAGAAGCTATGAGAGGCTAGACCTAGGCCTTCTTGACAGAACCCTTGCTTCGGAGGTTCGTGCATTACCATGCACATGGGAGGAATACGAACTTATAACTACTAAATCCCCCAAGATCGTTGCCGAACTCATAGCAAACGATGAAATCTCAAAGGAGCAAGCGGAGCTCAGATGCCTAGTCACATCGTATCGAAAGCCTCCCCGCTCTGTTCTTGAACACGAGATGCACGAGCTCATGTAGATGGCAAGCTCGCCCTCCATGTTCTTACAGCAGTGGTTTGCTCTGTGAATCCAATGGGAAAAAACAGGTTGCCGAATAATGACCAATGCTGAGCAACGCAGGGCAATTAAGACCATTGAATACGACCCCACTTATGTGGCACCCATCTCGTTTAGGGCTTTGGTCATCACCCGCAATCAGCAATTGGACGACCATGTGCTCGCCCACCCCTATATTGACCAACTCCTCACCAAAGGGGAATTACATGTCGCCAGCCGCCTTAATACTGGGGATCTCTTTCATGATGTATTGACCTACATCTCCCAGGTCTCTATCCAACCGGCTGCTCTCGATTGTCATGCGCAACTGGAATACAACCCACAATTCTACACGTGGCTTCTTCACACGTAAATTCCTACCCCAACAGAACCAATGTCACCCTTTAACTCCCAATCCTAGGAAGGATTCTTCTTTCAGCCGGAAGAAAGGTGGGTATGTACGTGGGAAACAGGGTGAAAAGAAAAGTGGGAAACACGGTGAAAGGAATTAGATAGGAAATGAATAAAAAGGGGGTATGGTAAAGTAAAAGTAGTGAAAGACATAAGCATTAGTATGAGAAAAATGGCTTCCAAAAATTTAGTTAAGAGTTTAAAAACAGCAAAGTGCTATGTGGAAAACACTAACGGAAGTTATGAATTATGGCAGGAGCAGAAAATGTCGCAGCAAGACCGCGCCCATCAACTCCCATTCACTGACGAGGAAAGGGAGCTATATTGCATCCAATTGGAAAAGCACGCCTTCGGCCAGCTGAAGTTCCGAACCATCCACAACATCGGAGTCGTGGTCGCGAAGGAGGAGGCAGTTAGAAGGGTGGTGGAACAGTGCAACCTGACAAAATATATCGAAAAATTCTCGCAGGAGCCGGATCACTTCAAATGGATGGAATTCCTCAAAACATACAATTCGGACCAGGAAGCGGGCATTGTAACAGTAGGCCGAGGAGAGGGCGCAAAGAAGGTACCGGTCCGATTGGACCCAGTCTTGGTGGAAAAAGCTCTGGGATTGGTACCTAGGACAGAAAGGCGGCAAAAAAGGGATGTTTACGCCTTGCTAAAAATGAAGAAGGAAGAGATACTTACGAACAACGGCATAAGCATCCAGAACATCCCCGACACTGACGCCAGGCTGCAGGCCAAGTTAGTGCACGTGCTCTTCTCCAGCCAACGATACAATTCCTTAATGCATCGGATTAGCGTACCCATGCTGGAGAATGTAGTAGCCCACACTCTAGATGAGGTGGATTGGAACGACTATGTGCGGAAGACTATCGATCAAGCGGCCAAAGCACTAGCCTTGGGAAGTGCACCAAAAGGAGGAGAATCTCTTGCCTCTAAGGTGACGGAAAGGAAGAAAGCCTCCTCCAAGGCCTCTTTCATCGGCTACGGAGGAGTCTTAACTGCACTAATTCAGGAGGCAGTAAAGGCAACATAAGATCCGGAGGAGGGAGAAGGAGAAATGCCGGAGAAGTCGCCCCCTCGACAGGACAAAGATAGGTCCACCGACAGAACAGAAACAGAAGAAGAAGGGGAAGGACCAACTAGTAAGAGGGCAATCAGGACAACGAAGAAAAAGGCGGTGCAGGGGAAGAAAAAAGGTGATGAAGGCAGGAAGAAAGAAAGGGAAGACTTGGAAAGGGCAAAGAAGGAATCCCTGAAAGAAGCAAAAGAGAGAGAGAGGATGAAAAAGCAGGAGGAGCAGAGGGAAAGAGAGGAGTTGCAGAAAGCCAAGGAGGTGTCCAAACAAGAAGCTGAAGCAGAGAAATGGAGGGAAAAAGAAAAAAAAGGGAAAAAGCAGGAGGGGCAGAAGAAAAGGCAGGAGGAAAGGAAGAGGAAAGCGGAGGAAGAAGAGGAGGAGCTGCAAAGGAAAGAGGAGGAGGACCTGGCGGAGGCCACACGACGGTCCATCGAACAGCAGTGCCGAGCGGACGAACTAAGGAACCTGAGTCCATGCAGAGAAGAGGGGCCTGGATCCAACACACAGGTGCCAGAATTTGTGCCACCCCCAGTCTCCGAAGGCAAAGGCAAGGCCCTGCTTCATCCAATCCCTACCCTCTTGGTACCTCCCACGAAACTCACCACCATCACCCCCAGCATCCCCACTAGTGTAGATGTGTCGAATTTCGTGGCGTGGATGCAGTATTTTATCAAAAAAGAAATGGGCCAGGGGCGGAGTACGGAAACTACGGCCACAAGATAGAAAAGACCAGCCGCAGATACAGAGTCTAGGCAGGAACCCAAAAAGCAAAAAGTCGAAGCCTCCACCTCGCCTATTCACGCAACGATGATGCCACAGGCTAATTACGACAAATACGTCACCGAGCTGCTCTCCCAGTTGGAGAGAGCGAAGGAGGAATGCAAAACAGCCGTGGCTGAGTTGGCAGCCGAGAAGGAAACCATGGCCGCCTTCCAGTTGGACAAGACAAGAATGGTAGCCTTGCAGCAGCGGGAAATTGTAGAGCTGAAATAGGAATTGAAGGCTAGGGATGAGAGGGAGGAACATTGGAGGCAGCTACTCGAGAATGCGATGCAAGAGTTAGTAAACATGCAAAGAGAGCACAAGCTTCTCATAGGGCAGTACTAGGAGCTTGCTGCAAAAGCTGCTAAGGTGGATGCACTCAGGGAGGAGCTGAGTGCTAGGGACAAAGAAAGGCAATGAGGCATGGAGGAGTAGGAGGAGGAGCTCAAGCGCCTAACAGATCAGCTAACCTCTGAACGACAAGAACAAGAGAGGCTGGTCAGGGAACTAGAGGATTATGGACAGAAAATCATGATGTTGACCTTGAGACAAGGGGAAGGCCTGGAAGTGATGAACAAGAGGGCAGAGGAGTGGGCCGCGCATAACGAGAGGAGGGTGAAGACATTGGCGCGCCACCTTGCTTTAATAGAAAAAGAGAAAATCATTGCGGAGAGCAAGGCAGAGGCAGCCCAAGTGGCCTTCAACGCCTCAACAGAAGATCTTCCTCGACACCATCTTGGACGCCACCCACACAACACAAGGAGAGTCGTTGGAAGCAGTACAGAGGTGGCATGGCGAGAAGAGCTCTACACGCTAGACTAGAGATGCCACCACTGCCGGTGGAGGTGAGGCTAGGTCTGGAGGAATAGCGAAAATACCTGACGAGAGCCGGCCTAACCCCCCAGGAAATAGATGCCCTCGGGTTCGAGGAAGAAGCAGTACACGCAGAACGGCAGGGGGAAGAAGCCGAGCTGGAAATCGATGTGAATCGCTTCAGGGAAGATGTGGTCCCGCAACCCCCCTCGCCACAGGCCCAAGATCCACCACAAGCAGACCCAGCTATAGAAAGAAAAGCCATCTCTAAAGAAAGGCGAAAAAAGCTGGTGGAGGAGGCCAGATAGAAGCTGAGAGCCAAACCAACCGTGCTACCATCCGCGCCTCTCCCTCCGTGCCCAGATGATCTCTCGGCGGGATTCCATGCAGAACTGGTGGTGTGGGAGGTGCAGGAACTAGGAAAGGAGCCATTCTCCTTCAGTTTCCTCCTACCCAACAATCTGCGGAGGGTCCTGCCCCTCAAAGTGATGGACGAGGTGATCACGGTCGGTGGACGGCTGGGGAAAAGATGGCTGGAAGAGCGGGAAAAGACCCCAACCTCTTGGGGCACCGAAGCGGCCGACTACTGGCACGATAAAGTTTTGAAATCCCCTACACTGTACAAAACTATAGGGACCAACCCCTGTGGAGGAGACGAGTATGCGACATAAGCATGCTCTCCTGGATGGCTTTTTGTAATACCCTGTCGTTCGAGTGGAACGACCCTACTTATACGGCGTACCCTCGAAGGGTAGGCATAGATTTTGATGCCATCCTCCACGGGCACTATGACTTTCCCATCATTTATAACTCCATTGTAGCATCCTTTGACAACGCCCTTCTTTTTACCGCAGAAAGCCTAGACGAATCTACGATTCGCTTCCTTACGGACTTTTCCTCATGTCCTGACCTCGCCTTCATAACCACCTGTAACTATCTTAGGCTACTTAGGCTACTCCTTAAGCAGGACTCGACTCCACAGGAGCGTGGCCTGCCTCCCCTATTCTTCGATCCTAATGCTATAGATAATTGTGCCATGGCTCGTCTCATGATGAGGGCTACCCTCCTCCCTTCTTTTTGCCTAGCCCTCCTAGAGGACATGAACGACAGCCAGTTCACTAGATGCAACCACCCTTTCCTCTCCACTACCTCCCTACATGTCCGCATGAATCTAAAGAATTACATGCAGAGTCGCCAATTTTTGAGCAAGTCTCTCCACCCACCTTCTCCTCCTCATTCCGACTAAGATACTTGGGCCTATGTCTCATCTCCAAAAAAAAAAAGCACCTAGGGATCTCCCTAGCCCCCTCCCCCACTTCACGCCTAGGGCACATCAAGGGCAGGACTTTCAAACCTGTCACCCTAAGGCTCGCACCGCACCACCAACGAAGCACAAGCTGGGTCCTCAAGTGTGGGACGTTACCAAGGGCTTGCCCAAGGTTGCCCAAGGTTGTAATGAGTTTTATCTCTCTATACCTTGTATCTTGAAGTCTCAATACATGTATCTTCATGAAATGGAGGGAATTAGAGCTTGAATTTGTTGTAGGAAATGGAACAAAATCTGATATAGATCCATGCATAAACCTCATGGTTATTGATGTAATCGAATCCAAGTTTATCATGGTAAACTTGTATGACATGGCTATGTAAGATATTGGTTACTTTCTTTCTCATCTACTCTCTCCATAACCCGAGAATCCTTCAAACCCCAATCTTTTTCCTTTCTCCCCTTTGAATCTCGCACTCCTCTTCTACTCTAAACCCCGGTGGTAGACCTTCGACCCCCAACACGATGACATCGTCCATCCCCATCGATTCATTGAATTAATCCTCCCTCTCTCTCATAAACAGCCATATGAACAAGAGACAAGGGGGAAAGAGAAACAAGAGAGAGAAAAACTAAAATTGGATTTTTCTGATTGCTACATCATTTGGCACAAGGATTGAAGCAATGTAGAGTGAAAAAATGGTGGATCTAATGCCTGGGAGGAGAAGGATGATCATGATAGCCAAGAAAAATGATTTTTTAAATGGGAGGAAGGGGCGACACCCCCTAATGTTGTGTGAAATTTTGAGTTTATACCCTCTCTAAAGCATAATTAAGGCATAATCTACAAACTAACTAGTTTAACTTTTGGATGTTCACACTTGCTCATAAGTGATTTCAACTTGGTTGGAGGGACAAACGGCCTTGGAATCGCGATCCTGACTGGAACAGTAGCTTTTCGACATCAAAATCTATCACCTTGGCCTCCATCACGTGCTTTTCGGGTTTCGGATCCAATAGCTACTTCATAACACCAAACCTTGTGGCCATTAAATGGGAGGGTCAAACAGAGTTTGATTAATGGATGGAAACTTGCGTTGGATTCTTAGCATCGAAATGCATCTAGAAAAACTTCAGCTCTTCGCTATTGTTCTTTAAGATCAGAGGCTAGCCTTTGTTCTAGATTTGCTATATGCTTTAGGTGCAGTTGGCTTCTTTCTTTCTCTATTGATGTCAGCTGCTCTGTATATCTCAGATTTTTTCATTTTCTTTTTGCAGATCCTTGTATAGTGTCACCAGCTCATCAAAATTGTGTTGTAGGCTCATGAGGCTGTGTTTTTCTACCTGTGAGTTTTGCTTGCCATCTCATGTATTCTCCTCCTTTGGCCTTGAGCTTTGCTTCTAACCCCTTGATTTCTCTTTGATAGATGGAAACTTGACGGGTTCTCTCTAACTGAGAGGCTGCCATCGTTTCCCTTTCGGCCTCGAGCTTAGCTACGGCTATCTTCCTTTGCCCGTTCTAGTTGTGATATGAGTTCTTGCACATAGGCATCGTAGGTTGTGGACAACGGCAATGTAGAGGGATGACCTGTGGTTGTAGATGCCTCTATCTTTGGCCGTTTGAGGTCCCGTCTAGATTCCGCGTCTGTAGAGCTATTTGTCTTCTTACTCCTGTCACAAGGGTTCATGCACTCGTGCCTTGAGTTGCCTCTTTATTGACCAAGAACTGCACCCATGCCACAAGATTGCTAGCATCTACCATGGTAGAGGAGTCTTGGGTGGGTGTAGTAATCGGGGTGGCAAGTAGTAGGATAGTTGGGATAGGGTGGATCAAACCCTTTCCCTTTCCCTCGATCATTGGGGGTGGCAAGTTTGTAGGTGCCTTGGAGCTGGTGCTTAGACATTCGTGTCGGGGTGGGCTCATGGCCACCAACTCTTCTTGCCTTGAAGGTTGCTCCACTGAGAGGCAGATAGTGAGAGGTATGTCTTCTTCCTCCTTTTTGAGCTTCGCCTCTTCCTCCTCAGCTCTTCTCTTTATTTCATCTAGCTCTTCTAGATTCCTCTTTTATTCTCTTTGCCTCGTCCCTCTCTACTTTCCTTCATCGTTCTTGCTTGCTTTTGGACTTATTTTGTGGTTTGTACAGGTCTGCTTTCTCCTTCTTCTCCCTCTCTTCTTTGGCCTTCTTCTACAGAGTCTCTTTCTTTGACTTCTTGGCCCTCCTTGGCCAGATTGTGCTTCTTGCTCTCCTTTGTCCTCACTCATGGTCCTTTCAGTGGACTGCTCTTGTCCTTGGTGTTGAAGGGATCTGTCCGGCATCTCACCAATTGCCTTGCCATCTTGTACATTTCCTAATGCTTCTTTTATGATGGATATCAAGATTCCTTCAAAGCCAATGGTGGAGGCCCTTGAGGATGACAATTTCTTGGCTTTGGAGGTCGAGGACTCTCCCCCTGCGGGTCTTCCGCTGGTGGCCAAAGCTTTTGTCGATGTCTCTATCATCTTCCTCTCAAAGCCATTGAGGTTTACTTCATCGAAGGACCGTGCAGCAATGCTCTCCAGCATTGGTACGTTGATTTTATTCATTAATGCATTATATTGTTGATTGGAGAATAGAGCGTGCACCATTTTTTCCTAGATTTGAACCTTGGGGTCAGGGATGTCAGCTAGGCTAATGACATCGTTGTTGGGGACTATCACTTTGTCCATCCCTAGCATGTTTTACATATCTCGTTTTGGCTGTCTCTTCACTTTCTTTGGTAGGCCCAATGCTTTCTGTACCAGCTTAGGGCTTAGCTTGATTTCTACTAGGCAAGCTTCATTTTCTAGATGCAACGTGATAGTGCCCCAGTTTCTGTTGAAGGTCGAAGGAACTCGATGCACTTCTCATAGTTGATGGCTTGATTGACTGCCTCCATGTATTTCTAAAGCTTGCATTGCTTTATCAGTTGCTAAATGGCTGGTTCTTCCATGACTACATCTTCTAGATTTAGGACGTACCTGAATTTGAATCAATTACAAGCCCTCATCTCCAATGAGAGACTGGGTTGCTTTTATATTGGCTTACCATAGTGGGTACCTATCATAATGCCATAGTTCACCATTAGTGTCCTCAAAGTAATTTCTTGCAGAAAGGTGAGTAGGAATTGATTATGATTTCTAGGGAAGAATAACATGCTTAATCACAAAGAATAGCATTTTTTCCTTCAAGTAGTCCATTCATTCCAAATATTTTATGACTTTTCATTAGTCATTACGAGTTGATTTTTATCCACTCTCTTCCGCTCTTGGTCATACTAATGGTAGTTTCATTCACCTTGCCTATTCACATGTTTGATTCCACCTTGCCCCAGAATCCTTCTTGGCATTAAGGTTTGAGGGGTCAAGGGCATTTAGTGCTGGCTTGCGGTGTTTTACTTTTGCATGGGCCAATCATAGAAGTTTGGATTGTATTTGAGATTAGCATGGAGGTCCATGTTGGAAGCACGGATGCCTACTTGAGTGAAGTAGGTGAGAACATCTATGAGGAAGTCACCGGAGTCGATCCTGTTTGCATTGTGTAACTCTTTCTCAGTAGGACTCAATCTAGGTAAGGGTGGCTCATGACATGTTCTTCCAATGATCGATTGTGAGTAATGGCCAATACCCTAATGTTGGGGGTAAAGGCACCTCTACCTAGCCGCCCATGTATTACTACACTGACAGTACCCGCCACTGCATATTGTAGGTGGCTAGCGCCCATCATCGTCACTTTATTCTTTATTCTTTTAGTGATAGTTTGAATAAAGGAAGGCTCGGTCACACATTGTGACTGTTAGAGTTCCCATTTGGTCACTCTCTCTTTCTTGCTCTTGCTCTCTCGCCATAGTTCTTCCAAGCAAGCTTTGATCCTTCTCACCTTTCAATTGGTATCAGAGCATGGTTTCTCAAGCATTACAACTTGGTTCTGACTCCTTTAGCTTCCTATTGATTACCTACACTCATTGGGTCTCCTTCTCGGCAGCCATAGCTAACTCTCCTAAGCTCCCATCACTCCCCGGCTTCCCGACCATCTACCGACCCATTTGGAAACCATTAGGGAATTCCTTCAGAGGTATTGGAGCTCTCTTTTGTTATTTTACTTCAGTCCATAGGTTTTGTGAAGCAAGGCAACATGTCCTCTTGCTTCTTGTGATGCCTGCTTTCTACCGATGACTTTGCCCTTCAAGACGGAGCTCCTAGGGGTCCTTGACTACTCCCCCAACCTTGACTTGACCTTGCCAACCCTTCCACATGCCCCAAATCAGTTTGGGCTAGCTTGAAGACCTGCAAAAATTTTCGTTTTTTACTTCAACCCTCCCTTGGCACTCATTGACAGCTTGAAAACACTTCATTTGGCACTTGGGAACACCCCCTTGATGCTTGACATTGGTGGTTATCATTGGCATTGATTTGTGGATTGATTTACCTCAACCAGGATTGTTTTCCACAATCCATAGGTAGCCACAAACGGTGTTATATCAACACTTTATGTTTATGCTTGGTTGGCATTGACATTGGTTGGTTGGTTGGTCCCGAATGCTAGGGGAAGGTATACCTATGATATGAGATGCTTCTGGGGCTGAATTTACTCAGTCATTGACTATTTTACATAGTCCACAAGCAGCCCAAAATAGGGCAGCCCCCTGTCATTACACTTTATGCTCATGCTACATAGTCATTTGATGCCTGATTATGCCCTATTGGTGCCTATACATATGGGAAAGTATGCCTATGGTTTGTCTATGGCTTTGAGCTTGGATTGAGCCATTGTTTCCTCAATATTGGACATTTATTTAATGTTGGAATATTCAGGGCTGAAGCTTATTTGCTTATATTTGGATATGCCTGTTGGATTCGGGCTATGTCTTGGATATATACATTAATGTAGTGACTCTTGGGGATCGACATAGAGCTTGGATTTGCTCTCGAATCATTGGTTGATTGCTTCGCATAGCATTTGGATCTTCATCTATGATATACTTATGGCATGTACTTTGCTTATGTCTAACCGATCTTGACATGCTTGGCCTATGCCACTACTACATGCCTATTACATTGTTTGGAGTTGGATGCTACTGAGCCTTGCTTGACATTTGATTGCCCGGAGCTTACTTTGGATATTTCTCAACTTTCCAGAGTTACAATTTGGATATACTTGATGTTTATGGATGCTATGTACAGATGCTACATGGCCTATATGCTCATGAGGTCTTATTGATGATTGATCTTGGATCTTCTAGCACTAGTGCTATCATATGCCCGTGTTGAGCTTCTTTGCTTGATATTTATGGCTTTTGTGCTAGTGGGAGCATCTTGATATGCTTGATAGACATTGAATAGGTAGTTTATGCTACTTGAGCATTCGGATACTTGGGACTGGAATCTTCACTTGGATGTTGCATGGTTGATATGCAGTGGTCCTTATAGATGTACTTGGGTTGATTTGGGCTTTGCACTTCCTGAGCATACACCTCTTTGTGCCAGGTCTTGCTAGTGTTATATGTACACTTTACCCTATTACATAGGGGTGTGAGAACTTACTGACGGATTCATTTGACATGCTTGGGTATTTGCTCGATGTCCGTATGATTGTCACATGCTGATTTATGCACGCTTGATGTTGGTTATGCTTTGACATTCAATGGTTGACTTGGTGCATTCCTTTTGCCTACAATTTACTCTCATTGTACTTGGCTGTAATTTATTACAGCAAGAAGTTATGCATAGAATGACATGGAATTTCATGCTGAATCATCTTGGTTTTATGTACTTTTGATGGTAATTGGTGGGCAGTATCATTAGCTATCAGTTCGTGGTCATTTTGCCTTGGTTTTGGTGATATTTTGGATGTTTATAGCAGAAAACAACAACCAATTTTGAACTGTTTGCACCATTTTGGAGTGCAATATGGCATCTTCTTACAGTGATAGTGCTATCTTCAACATCATTAAGCTTGATGGTACGAATTATGCATAGTGGAAAAGCCAAGTTTGGCAGGTATTGGTACAAAAATCACAGATAAAGCCACTAAGGATGCATGGCGAGCAGCCTGAAACTATAATTGATGGCGAATGGGATGAGCTTGATGAGTTATCCAAGTCCACCCTCATCTTGTCTCTCACTAAACATGTGCATTTCAATGTGGTTGACAAAGTACAGAGTGCTTTGTAGCTTTGGGATAAAATTAAGAACCTTTATGACAAGAAAAGTTTAGCAAGCTAGATGTATTAGCTAAAGCAGCTTATGGACCTTCGTAAGAAGGAGAATATGATAATGTCTGCTCATTTGAGCCAATTCCATGCTATTCTCAAGAACTTGACTTCACAGGGCATTACCTTTAATGATGAGGTTATTGTTAACCCTCAAACGAACGAAGGTGGAAAATCTGAAAAAGCTAAAGCAGAAGACAAAGACAAAGGCCAAGGCAAAGAGAAACGGAAGACGAAGACGCACAAGGAGAAAAGTCCTAAATAAGGGAGAAAGGCGCGCAAGGAAAAGCGCAAGTCAATACTTTAGTAAAAGAGTGCAAGCCCATCATGGTTTAATTCAAGGAGCATCGGGCTCTCACTTGTGCAATTTGTACATATAGACGAGCGATGGAAAGGAAGCTAAAAAGATAGAAGGACAATGGGAAAAAGGGCCTAGGCTACGGCCGGCCATGTAAAAAAGGGGAAAAGGGGATGACCACCCAAAAGGGATTTAGGGTTTTGTATATAAAGTTGAAAAGTGAATGAGAAGCTCATTCTTGTGTGTGGCCAAAAGTAGCTCTCCTCTTCTTCTTCTTCTTCTTCTTCTTCTTCTTCTTCTTCTTCTTCTTCTTCTTCTTCTTCTTCTTCTTCTTCTTCTTCTTCTTCTTCTTCTTGCTTGCTGTGTGTGAGGGTGAGGGATCGGGGAGGAAAAGCTTTCCATCTTCTCCTCTCTTTTTATCTTCTCTTCTCTTCTCTTGTCTTTCTCGTGGCAATGGAGCTTGGAGTGTGGAGCTTGAGGATGGAGCTTGCTTGAAGCTCGACTTGGATAGTGGAGCTACCGGAGTGCGCGGGAGAGGAGGTAACTCGATCGGCATGGAGGTAAGCTCATTACACCCGTAGATATGGATGGCGCATCGGCTATGTGAGAGGTAGCCATTAGTGCTCAGCTTGGAACGCTTGAAACAATAAGCTGTCCGAGGGTCTTGGCGGTTGAGCGAAAGCTCCCACATTTTGGTTCCGTTGCCGGGACCAACGGATTCAAGCCTTGAGCGCTTCGAATCGAGCATTGAAGTAGGGTTTTCCCTAAACCGGTGCTTGAGATAGATAGGTAGGAAGCGATGGAGTTTGAAGATGTATTCGATCTCCTTAGCAAGTAGGTTTTTTGGTTTTTTGGATTTGGAAAAGCATGTTGGAGTAGTGTAGGTGATTGCTTTGTGATTTGTATGCATTTAGGGTAGGAAAAAACAAGAAAAAGAAGCAAACAATAGGGTTTTCTATTGCTATATAACAGGCTAAAATAGGAAAATAGGGACACAGGTCCTTGGAGTGCCGTTTGATTCGAGCACCACAGTGATTCCAGGCATGTCTGGCATTTTCTTGTAGTGTTTTGCACCTATCTGGAAGGCACTGGATGATTCGGTGGAGTAGACGTTGACCTAGAGGTATCGCGTGTAACTTGTGGGCCATCGTCCGCGCCATTGGACCAAGCCGTTCGAGTCCCAGAATCGGACCTCTCCGAAAATCGGACCACTTTTTTGATCCAATTCCCAGAATCAGACCAGTCCCAGAATTGGACCGTCCGACTACTAGAATTGGACCACCCTGTCCGATCCGACCTCCAGAATCGGACCACTTCGAAAATCGGACCACTTTTTCGATCTGACTCCCAGAGTCGGACCATCTGACTACTAGAATCGGACCACCCTATCCAATCCGATTCCTACAATCGGACCACTGCAAGAATCGGATGTGACCAAAATCGGACCATTGGGCCGATCAGAGCAACCCAAAATTGGACGTCCGATTCTGATAATCGGACTTCTGAGAATCGGATAGAAAACTATCAAAATTGGACAGGTGTCTAAGACACAAATTTTGACGCATCTAAACCCCGAAATTGACCCCAAAGGTTGTGTAGAGCTAAAGGCACATCACAGATCCATCACTGGGCTGAAACTTAGAGCAAGTAGTTCAAAATTTGGTTGTAAACGGTCCTCCAAATTGTGCATGGCGTTTACCGTAATGGCCTTGTGGGCCGGGGGGGGACTGCCCCCCTCAGACCCCCACAGAGGGGGCTCTGCCCCTTCCGCACCTCCCCCAAGTAGGTTGGAGAGAAAATGCCCATCGTGACAGATCCTCCAAATTGGACCCTAGTGTAGTAATGGCTCTACACGAGCATGGATTCTCACTTGCAAAAGAGCAACCAAAAGCCAATACCCGAACAGAGAGAAACAGAGACCCTAGAACATCAATGGGCCAATCTAGCCAACAAGGACAAAAAGGCCACACTGTAAAAACACATATGTGTTGCATTCAGAATGCATCTAGTCAAAGCTAAAAGCAACAATATCAAGCTAAAACAACGAGAATGATTAGATATGACAGTCCTGATGATAGATGCTCCTTACGATCCAAGACATCAGTGGAGAATCCATATCTGGTCGTGCAGTTGGGGACTCAAGGGCATTTGTCAGAAGGCTTAAATTTACAAGCCAAGACCCACAAGATGAAGACATAGTACCACCTGCTTATCTTAGGGTCAAACTCACCATGAAAAGAGAGCATATTATCGATGCTCTGATTGATGAAGGAGCAGATTTTAATATCTTGACCTATGAATCATGGACCCTACTTGGCCAACCAAAGATCACACCGACTAATGCAACTCTTAGCCCTTACGGGGGACACCCACAAGCACTCATAGGGAAGTGTAAAATCCTTGCGACAATTGAAACTGAAAGCTTGCCTATCCTATTTCATGTTCCTCCAAATAGTGCTAGTTACGAGAAGGAAACCCTCGTTGGAAGACCCTTCGAAAGGGCGGCCAAGTGTGAGGCTGACTATGTAGCATAGAGGATACACTTGACACTACCGGGTGTGAGGATAGTCACAACCTTTAGCAAGGGTGACCTCATCGAACCTCGAGGGAAAGGCAAGGAAGGTGCTGACATAACAATCAAGCCTACTAATGAAAGCAAGGACTTGTTGTAAAAGCTGATACAAGCACAGGTCGAATAACGAGAACCAGTGAGTGAGGCCATGCCTGAAACAAGAAGGTCAAGAGACAATGCCAAGGACGAGCTTTGGACTTACAAATATCGTAGAAGACCCCAAAAGAAGCCCAATCCTTATAGACGAAGGCGTTGATGGAGGGTCAGCACAATGCCGTGATGGATATTCAAAGCATTGCTACATGGTCAAGGGTATTACACAGGTAACCGATGGATTTGGGTATCAAACCCCTTGCTAAACCACCTTTATCAGCTAAGAGCCAGATTGCATCAAAAGCAACGAAGTGCAGGAGAAAATCTAAGAGAAGCTCCAGGTCTCGAGGCAAGAAATGAAACATAAGTGTTCGAAGGAAAGAGCCTCAACCTAGCATGCTTAATAAGCAGAGGTCATTGTAACCATTGAGCATGCACAAAGACCACTAGTGCTCAAGGAGCTTTTGACTCCCCAAGAGGATAATGAGCACTAGAGGCACAACGCTGCTCATAGGAAGACTGATTGCTCAATAAAGAAAATGGCACAATCGTCTAAAAGCCTCGAGCAAATCATTCAGCCAGTGCCACGTCCACCTAGGAGTCCTAGACCTCTTACACCCTCTCTTCCTAAACAGACACAGGAAGCACAACAGCAGTTGTCAAGTGCGGCTGCCCAATCCCAATCTCTATCTCCATCTAAGCTTCCAAATGTCCAAGAGGTGGGACATGACACCATCTGTAGCTCCCGGCCCGAGGATATGCCTGAGCAACCTAATGCGACTCGATCAACTCATGCTCGATCTACACAGATGAATGCTCAAAGGGCAACAAAAGACATGACCACTTCTAATCGCCCTAGGGACTTGACACCGCAATCCACCAGGGGTAGCCAACCCACTAGATTAGCCGCTACTACTTCCAATCAGGGATCACAGTAGTCACAGCCCTTGGCCATGATAATGCCCCTTGTGGAATGTGTCCTTAGTAGTTTACCTGTGGAGAAGGTGTCACATCCAACTTCTGTCACAACTCTAGCAAAGTGCCTAAAGCCTAGGCTGGAGGAGTTAAACACAAGGGAATTGGGTGAAGAGCTAGAATCTCCAAAAAGGGAGGTAGTTGTACCCTCACAACCTAGTGAGGCCATTCAGTAGGCCATGGCTATGTCCCGTAAGGACACACTAGAGAGAGAGAATGCTGAGACCCAACCAAGAACATCAACGGTCGACCTAGTCCAAGGTCCTGAGTCGTTGAGAGATGCACCTTCACTGACCAAGAAAAAGAGGAGAAAACAACGAAGACAACAACAGTCACAGGTGGTTGGGGATCCCAAGAACATTGACACCAAAAGCACTGGAGAGCTCTGGAATAAAGCTTCGAGTCCATCCACCAACGACCCCATTGATGCCTCTCCTAATAGTAGTGAAACCTCAGACACATCTGTGTGCTCTGAAAAATCAAAGCAGTCATTACCATCAACAACTGCTTGCAACACTCAATCCACCGACAATAGAACTCGCATTGACCAATCAAGAGTGGATACTGTCACAATAGGGTGACAAACTTATACCAGTCACATCCAAGGAGAACCATGATGCAATGACAAAGCCTCAGGAGAAACATGAAAACCCCAAGAGCATAAGAAATCCTAGTGTTGGCCAAACTTGCTCGTCTAGGCCTGAGCCCCCAGCTATGGTAAAGCCCAGGCAAACTCCTAGAACCTTGCATGAGATAGCAACCGAGCAAGCCCTCGTTGAACATAGAAGTGTCACAGAATGCTTAACTGAGTTGGATGCTAAGCTCAAAGTATTCGCATGTGTCTATGTCCTGGCAGACATGGGCGCATTTCCTAAAGAGCAGCTTGAAGAATACTTGCCATTTTCCTTATCTTGGAAAGAGCAAGAGCATCTTGACGAGCACTATAACATGCTCCTGTATGAACGCATGCGACTCATCTCTGACGAGGAAGCCGACAAACTACGCTTAACTATCACATTCAATGATGTGCTCTGCCAACCAAATCTCTTAGAGATAGAGCAAATAAAGCGACTATCAGAGGGCCGAAGTTAATTTGAACAGCGTTAGTGTGAAAACCGCGTTGCAATGGCCGAACTAGGAGCCCACATCATGACAGTCTTAGAGGAGCGATTGGCCAAATGGTGGTCTCAAAGAGATCCAACCTATGTGGCACCAAATTCCTTTCGAGTGTTGACTACCATTCGGGGTGGTACGGACTTGGCTGAAACTGGCCAAGAGAACTCTGTGTCTGATAAGGTTCTCACTGAGGAGGAGTTACATGTTGCCAATAGACTCAGACAAGGTTCCATGCTACTCGATGTTGCAAAATATCTATCCGTATTGAGTAAGCTGCCATGAGTACTAGATGCGTGTGCCACATTCCAGTACAATCCGGAGTTCTACAGTTGGCTTTTATCCTCGTGATGTGACAAGGAATCGTAAATATGTACATAAATAAGCAATGAATTTGTGACCCTGTATAGACAATATCAACACATACAAGCAATGATAGAAAAGAGTAGGGAGAAGAGTTGGGTTCAATAGGCTAAGCTCCTCAGGTCCTCCTCTCACCACACATTTAGAAGTTGTGTGACCATTCCCATCTCCTAGTGGAGGGCATGCAACCCTCATTACCACCATAGAAAGCCCTGACCAACATCTCTGATGGTGTAGATGGGGTCCTGTCCCTTTTTATACACATTTTCCCCTTTTTGGTCTATCCTTCCGAGGATGAGCCCCGCTACACTCCATGACCACCAGCCCGTGTAACTTAGCATGAGCCAAGATCTGCTAATGGCCTGGAGGCCAAACGAACATCATCACAGGGGCCATCCCTCTACTACAACCACTACATGCCTCACCTCTCCCCTTCTCGTCATATGCGCTTGATAACCCACACTATAATCCCTTTAATGTGAATGGTTTTATCCTATATCAAGGCCTAACCCTTGGTTCGCATTTTGCAGGTCCCCCTACGAGGAAAACATGGAGCACCTAGGGCAGCTGGCTTTCAAAGATGCTCTCCACTGTCGAAGGGAACATGCAGCACAAGCTCCTCCGCCGGTGCGCTACGTGCCTACTCTCAAAAGATATGCAAAGAAATGAGGTCCCAAGCGACACCGCCCCGGACGTAGGCCAAAGAATCCCCAGATCACGGGAGTAGAAGCTCGAAGAAGCACACAAACTGTGGCAACACCGGTTGTGCAAACCCCCAACAGCAGACACTCGGGCACCAGGTGCTCAAAAGAAGAAAGGGCAGCTCGAGACAGGGAAGAATTTGATGCATTGTTCAAAAGCATTTTGAAAACGGTGATAGCAAGCCATTCTGCCATAACTTTTTTTGTCTTTTGGTGATTAAAGGGGCAGGCTTCCCACTTCTACACACTTCCCTTACCTATCGTTAATATATGCCATGTCTTTAGCAAGCACTGGAATAGGCATTGCAATCAGCATCATAACATTTTGAAAAGTTATATCTTGACATGATTGCATTTGTTCGTTGTATTTGATGCATGCGGCTTGCATATACTCTCATGAAGTGACAAGTGGATGTAGGATGACACAGGTCTTCGTGCAAACGTGTTCAATGCCCAAGTCACCGCAAGACCACCAACCTCACAAAGAACACAACAAAGCCACGCTATCGAACACGGAAAATCACCCTTGCGAGTGCCCACATCGCACGAACCAAAGCATAGTCATGGGCTATGCTCTCTTCTTAGGTCAAGCTCTACAGTGAGCTCACGACGGTTGTTACCTCAATCGTACCAACATCGCGTGTCGCAAAGAGGTTTGCAGTATCTCAAGTATATCTCCCTATCTCAACAATGGCTTCTCTAATGACAAGGCTAGGGCACAATCATCACTATGATATCCATTTCCTGAGCCTTCGAAGCTTGACATTTCCCAACCCATTGAAAGGTCGAAAGCCTCAACATATTGCAATGGTTGTACTTAGGCAAGTAAAAAAACACACACACACACACAAAAAAAGCATAAGAAAAAGAAAAAAAAAAGAAAACCAAAAAAAAGAAAAAAAGAACAAAAAGATAAGAAACACCCACAATCATAGCACCGCACCTAGGGGTCCTCAAATTAGGTGCATCCAATGACCTTGGTCAGCTGGCTCCGTCCCTATTCCCCTAGCCCCTTAGCATCACCCACAATAGTTCAGGGCACATCAAGGGCAGGACATACCTAGGAAGCTTGTCTCGCCTATGGTTAGACCTGTCACCCTGACCCATTCACATGATTCCCTCTTGCACTCTGCCTTAATACCATTGCAATCAATTGTGGTAAGCACTGCATGAATGGCCATGAAAAGTACACTGTCCTCATCACATAGGTCCAATATCCCTATGTTCTATTATGTTACGTCGTGCACTCACAATGCAAAGGATGTCGCATACACTTCACATGTACTTCTTCTTACCATGGACAACTTTGCTTCATCCACACGTTGTTATGAGAAACCAGCCTGCGGTCTTCTACCTATGTAATACCTAAGTATGCACGAGCACTCACATAATATCTGCACTGAAGTATATACACAGTTTGGGTCCTCAAGTGTAGGACAATACTCTCAGCTTGCTTAGAGTCGACCTATCTCCCAAACTACTTAAATTATGTCTTGTGCACGATAAAGAGGACTAGCAGTACCCCTAGGGAGAGAGCACCTATGAGAGGCTTTCAATTGCAGGTAGTGAAGACTCCAACGAAGGTGTCGTTTGCTCTTCTTCAACACTCAACTCTGAATTCCTATCCTTATCACCCTGTAAGCTGCCAACAATCATCATGTACAGAATCCCCAACAAACCGCCACTTGTACTCCATCAGTGCAACCCCCCCAAAGAATAGCCCTACTACCCATTGCCCTACCACCTACCACTTAACCCACCAATGTGCCTCCAATGACCTTCCTCCCCACCACTACCAACACTCCGCCATGGCAACCACAGATGTCCTAGCCACCCACGTCTTTGGTATATACTAACGCCTGCTACCTACGACGGTGAGTGCCATGGGACTGGCACTCGTCTAGGAGGGGGTAATGTTAACCCTCAAACGAACGAAGGTGGAAAATTCGGAAAAGCTAAAGCAGAAGACAAAGACAAAGGCCAAGGCAAAGAGAAACGGAAGACGAAGACGCATAAGGAGAGAAGTCCTGAATAAGGGAGAAAGGCACGCAAGGAAAAGCGCAAGTCAATACTTTAGTAAAAGAGCGCAAGCGCATCATGGTTTAATTCAAAGAGCGCCGGGCTCTCACCCGTGCAATTTGTAAATATGGACGGGCGGCGGAAAGGAAGCTAGGAAGATAGAAGGACAATGGGAAAAAATGCATAGGCTATGGCCGACCATGTAAAAAAGGGGGAAAGGGGATGATCACCCAAAAGGGATTTAGGGTTTTGTATATAAAGTTGAAAAGTGAATGAGAAGCTCATTCTTGTGTGTGGCCAAAAGTAGCTCTCCTCCTCCTCTTCTTCTTCTTCTTCTTCTTGCTTGCTTGAGCTTGTGCTTGAGAGAGGGAGTGTGAGAGTGTGAGGGATTGAGTGTGTGAGGATGAGGGACCGGGGAGGAGAAGCTCTCCATCTTCTCCTCTCTTCTTCTCTTCTCTTCTCTTCTCTTCTCTTCTCTTCTCTTCTCTTCTCTTCTCTTGCTCGCGGCAATGGAGCTTGGAGCGTGGAGCTTGCTTGAAGCTTGCACTTGGATTGTGGAGCTACCGGAGTGCGCGTGAGAGGAGGTAACTCGATTGGCATGGAGGTAAGATCACTACACCCATAGATATGGATGGCGCGTCGGCTATGTGAGAGGTAGCCATTAGTACTCGGCTTGGAATGCTTGAAACAATAAGCGGTTCGAGGGTCTTGGCGGTTGAGCGAAAGCTCCCATAATTACTTCACTATTTTTGCTTGGGAATCTGAATGAGTCATGGGATGTATTCCACACTACCTTATATGCTCCTACTACTATTTTGAACTTGCATGATGTAGAGAGTGCTCTTCTTTGCAGGAAAAGATCAACCGTAAGAACTTGGATGCCTCTCATGTGTTGCATGCTTTGACTATTAGAGATAGAGATGGTAATGGAAAGAATGACCGTGGGTATGGACATGGCAGAGACTCGCAGAAGTCTAGGTCTAAGTCGCATGGTAAGTCGCGCATCAAGTCTTGTGGAAGAAATGCTAATGTGATATGTCATCATTGCGGCAAGAAGAGTCACACATGCCCACAGTGTCATGAGTTGCACAATGAGAAGCACAAAGAGAAGGGGAAAGACAAAGTATAGGAAAATTCCTATGATCGCAGCACTATGCCTGTCAATTCCAATGTGAAAATCGAGGAGATAAATGTCATGCACACTGATGACTCCGATGGGGAATACATATCTGCAGCTAGTTCTTGTGATACTATGCCATTGACCGAGGCTCACTCTATGTATGTGCAGTGCTAACTTTTGGATTTTGGTGCTTCATTTCATGTTACACCATGCTATGAGTGGCTCCATTCCTACTGCACTATCTCTGATTCAGTTTGCTTGGGTGATGATAGGTCACTTGCTATTGTTTGCATTGGGGATGTACAGCTGTAGTTCTCTATTGGTAGTACTTTTATGTTATATGATGTATGTCATGTACCTGTGCTTACACGCAATCTTATGTCTGCAAGGTAGCTTGATGATGTTGGGTTTCATGTTTCATTTGGGGATTCTGGCTGGAAGATCACTCGTGGAAAACTTGTGCTTACTAGAGGTGCCAAGGCTGGCAGCCTCTATCCTCTTGTAGTTGATGGGTCCTTTGTTGACCATATTTTTTCAGTTAGTTCCATCCCACATGTATCTCTTTGGCATTTTCGTTTGGGCCATATGTCTTTGAAGGGAATGAAAATGCTTTCTGGTTTGCAGTACTTACTTACAGCTCCTTGAGTGTTCATATTTTGTTTCATGTGAGCATTGTCTTTATGGCAAACATACTAGGAATACACATAAGAAGTTGGTCCTGAACACGCATGGGTAAGCCCTTAGCATCAATACATTCAGATGTCTGTGGGCCCATGCCCTATTAATCTATGGGTGGTGCAAAGTATTTTGTGACGTTTATTGATTATTTTTCGCGTGAAGTCTGGGCTTATCCCATTAAGGTCAAGTCAGATGTCTTGGTTGTGTTTTAGAGATGGCTTTCATTGATTGAGAACTAGACTGGGCATAGGCTGAAATGCCTTAGGACTTACAATGGGGGAGAATATGTATCACGTGCCTTTGAGCAACTATATGAGGACAGGGGTATTAAGCGTTAGTTGATTGCCCCCTATACTCCACCCCATAATGGTTTTTGGCTGAGCGGATGAATAGAACCATCCAAGGGTGTGTATGCGGTATGCTTAGCCATGTAGGCCTACCACAGAGCTTTTGGGCTGAGGCATTCAGTACAGCTACGGATGTCATCAATAGATCACCTTCTAGTGGTTTGGATTTCTAGGTTGCAGAGGAGGTATGGACTAGGAAACCTCCATTTTATGCGCATATATGTGTCTTTGGATATGAGGCATTCTGCCATGTGCCCAAAGACAAGCGGACTAAGTTGGATCCTAAGAGTGTCAAATGCATTTTCCTTGGCTATGGAGATGCATGCGAGATGGGTTACCGCCTCTGGGATCCATAGATGCAAAAAGTCATCCGCAGCCATGATGTAGTCTTCCATGAAGACAAGATGCATAGGTAGCCTAAGAAGGTGGTAGAGATACATAGGGTTATATTCTCGGAGGAGCCATGTGCTCTTGCATAGCCAGTTGGACAGCCTATAGCAGCAATTGGTACACATGGCTAGGGTGTTGGACATGATGCTAGACATGCAGCAGAGCCTGCAGTGAGACGATCTACTAGAGCTAGACGTCACCTGATAGATTTGAGCCCTCGATGCATTATGTCTTGGTTACATATGCAGAAGAGCCTCTCTCCTATGATGAGCCTATGCGTAGGGGTGAATACTCACTCCTGGGAGAGGGCTATGCAGTCTGAATGGACTCCCTGCATAAGAATATGACTTGGGATTTGGTTGCATTGCCTAACGGCAATAAGGCTTTGCCATGCAAATGGGTGTACAAGCTGAAAAGTACCCAAGGGCACCCCAAGCCAGCTTATAAGGCAAGACTTGTTGCTAAGGATTTTAAATAGGAGCATGGAGTTGACTTTGATGAAGTCTTTTCTCCTATGGTCAAGATGACCACCCTATGCTTGGTTTTGGCCTTAGTTGCACAACTTGACTTGGACATGTATCAGATGGATGTTAAGACTGCATTCTTGTATGGGAATTTGCATGATGAGATATACATGGAGCAACCTAAGGGCTTTGCAGAACCTAGCAAGGAGCACCTAGTGTGCAAATTGAAGAAAAGTCTTTATGGCTTGAAACAAGCACCTAGGGAGTGGTATCATAAGTTTGATGCCTTTATCTAGTCTCACAGGGCTATAGCATGAGCGCTATGGATCCATGTCTTTACATTAAGACAGTGCGTGATGGCTCATTTCTTATTTTGGTACTTTATGTGGATGATATGCTGATAGCAGGGAAAGCTCATGATGAGTTGGATGCTCTTAAAACTTAACTAAAGAATAGCTTTGAGATGAAGGCTTTGGGACATGCCTCTCATATTCTTGGTATGTGCATTAAGCACGATAGGCATCAAGGACTACTCAACCTCTCATAGAGAAAGTACATTAATAAATTCCTTGAGCGTTTTTGCATGTAGGACGTGAAGCCTATTGACTGTCCATTACCTTCTTATGTGAAGGTTTTGCAGGTTGATCATCCACAGTCAGTAGATGAGTAGAGGGCTGAGATGGCCAAGATCCCTTATGCATAAGCTATGGGTAGTTTGATGTGTGTCATGATAGCCACTCGTCCAGATATTGCCTTTGCAGTTGGAGTTATGGCACGCTATATGGCTACTCTTGGCAAGAAACATTGGGATGCTGTGAAGGGTATCATGCGATACCTGAAGGGCACAACAAATATGTGTATTTGCTATGGCATCCAGGATACAAGAGTTTTGGGCTACCCGATTATGCAAGACATGCAAATAGTAGGAAGTCCACTTCTGTCTATGTATTCACATATACTGGAGGTGCTGTTTCTTGGATGTCCAGGGTTCAGAAGTGTACGACTCTCTCTACCACTGAGGCCGAGTATGTTGCAGCCCACTGAGGCTTGCAAGGAGGCCATATGGTTGGGCCATTTGGTTCATGACCTTGGGATTGATACTATACCTACACTACATTCGGATTCTATGAGTGTTATTTAGCTAGCCAAGAATCCGGTCTTCCATGCGAAGTCGAAACACATTGAGGTAAGATATCACTTCATACATGGGGTCATGGAGGACAAGTCCGTTGACCTTTTCAAGATCTCCATTGACAAAAATCATGCATATCTGCTCACAAAGAGCCTCGCTACTGAGCGCTTTGCCTTCCTCAAGAGATTAATGAGCATTGGATGAGATGACATTTTTCCTCATCCTATTATACATGTGTACATTGTATTGTCTTTTCTTTTTCTTTTCACTCCTCATTGGGATAGATTCACCTTTAAGTGGGAGGCTGTTGGGGATAAAGGCGCCTTTGCCTAGCTGCCCATGTATTACTACACTAACAGTACCTGCCACTGCACACTGCAGGTGGTGGGCGCTCATCACCATCACTTTATTCTTTATTCTTTTAGTGACAGTTTGAATAAAGTAAGGCTGGTCACACACTGTGACTGTTGGAGTTCCTATTTGGTCTCTCTCTTTCTTACACTTGCTCTCCCACCATAGCTCTTCCAAGCAAGCTTCAATCCTTCTCACCTTTCACCTAAAAGAGGTAGGAGCTATGTAAGTGGGATCATACTTGGAGGTCTTAATGGCATGTCACTACTCAACATTAGTCATGATTTGGTAACCTTCTTGTTCCCACTCGATTATGAGAGCATACCACTTCCTCAACATTAGTCATGATTTGGTGACCTTCTTCTTCCCACTCGATTCCGAGAGCATACCACTTCCTCAAGAAAGACGAGTCATTATCGGCTAGCTTGCAAAGTTTGCTTCATCAGCTTGTGGCAATAACTCTGCTCTTACTGTAGGAGGTGATTAGTCATTGTTTGAAGGCTTGGTCTCAAGATATCTTGGTATTGGCAATCAATTCCTCTATGACCATGGGAGTTTTTATCGTCACAAATTCATATTCCTCTTAGGTGCATGGCATGGCGTGGCCTTCCAATGCTAAGGATGGATCAAGTAGACCTAGGTCTAAGAGTTCATAGCTCTTAGCAAGTAGAGTGAAAATGGCATCTAAGTGCTTGATGCAGGTGATCAGGCCATCTCTTGTGTTCTCGACTAGGTCTTTAGCCAATGTGAGGATCGATCCTCATTCATAGGACAGCTTAAGACCTGATGGTGGGTAAGGCTTGATTGAACTAGATAATTTGGCAGTTAATGGCTGCGGCTCTGGTTGTTCCCGAGAGTGTGGTTGGGCTCCTTGTGTGACGGGCTTGGTTAGAGTCAGGGATGCTGCACTACTAGACGCTAAAGAGGTCGTAGGGGCACTAGTAGGACTGGATTGAGGCAGTGTGTGAGTACCAAGGTGTGTCTTTTGTCTATAGACATGTTTAGTCTTCACCAGCTTCTACGGTTGAGGCTCAGTGGGTTTTGCAGTTTGAGTTGTTTGTGGCATTGGTGCCTTGTTTGCCACGTGGCTTTGTGTGGTTAAGTTTGGGAGGAATAGTGGCAGAGTAGGATCCTTGGCCATTCTAGTTTTAGGTACCCAAATCCAGGTGTTACCCTTGTAGTAGCGTTGTGCTTGTAACAAGGTTTTGGGGACCCATCGTGGCTTGACCATTCACCTTCACTTGTATCGCCTACTCTGCGGCATCCTAGCTCTTGGGCGTGATTCTTTTACATTGTGAGGTTGTGTGTGCCTGGTTCTAGAAGGTGGGTGTTTGTGCTTAGGCATCCAATTGACCTGTGGTTCCTGGGCCTTGGTTCTAATTTTTGCAGTTTGCTGGGATTGAGGTTTGGCAAGTTGTGACAAGGTGTGATCTCCCTTCTTAGGATTGGTACTGGGTTGCTCTATTGGTGGCTTGGTAGGCTGTGATGGATTTGAGCTGTCCTTGCTAAAAGCCATTACTATCCTAACATTGCCAATGGCAAGGTGAATGCACTGTGAGTTATAGTCGACCTTGCAGTGTGCTTGTTTCTTGAACGCACATCCCAGTAGTGATTTCTTACTAATGGTCTTAGTGTTAGGCATCACATAGTAGATCACAAGTAGGCTTTCAGTCTTGATAGAGACTGTTATTTTGCATTTTTCTAGTAGTGAGTAGGACCGTCCTCCAAATGGATTGAGCTTAGTGTCGGTAGGCTGTAGTTGCGGTTGACTAATGAGAGTCCAATGATCATGCGCCAAGATGTTATAGTAAGCTCCCTCGTCAATGAGCACATCAAATATGTGTGTCTTTTGGTCAATCATTGCTAAGAATAGGTAGGCTGGTGCCACCACTTCCTGGTCTTCATCTTCAATTTCTATGATGGTGGCCACTTGTACCTTGACAAGGTTGGGTGGTCTATGCGAGCTTTTTGCCATCATACAGACTGGCACATAGGGTGCATCTCTAGGCTTATCAACTGTCTTAGCAACTTGCTCATACTCCTCACTATCTCAGAATGGCAGATCTATCATGGTGAGCATGTGCATCCAATCTCACTCATCCTGAGAGGACTATGACATCCTCACTTTATAGTCATGAAGGGAGTGGACTATGACATCCTATTAGGCCGGCCTTGGATGCACAATGCACAGGTCATACAAGACTGGGGCAATGGTCTGATCTTCTTAGGAAATCGAACAAATGCAATAAGAGTATAGGTGGATACATGGAAGACCACACCAGTCATCCTCCAATCTCACTCATCTACAATTCCCTTTCTCGTGTAGTCTCCCAAAGCTAAGATTGGTAAGATTGCATGCCTTTTTGTGCCTTTCCAAAAAGCATTGATATGCAAGGACTTGGGCACCAAGTGCAGCGTCAAACTGGGTATCTGAGTTACCGCGTCATGATCGTGTAGATCAATTGCCCCTTTCTCCATTGGTCCTTCAACCCACTGCTTTAGTTCTCTTGCCATAGCCTTGGATGTTGCCTAAGTAGATCTCCTAGGCTTAGAGTCACCGAGGTGGTCACTAGCATAGTGAGGAGGTCATTGACTACTTGCCTCTCTCCTAACTCTGTGTTTCTTGGCAATGGGCCTAAATGGTTTGCTAGACTATAGCATGTTGGCTCTATTTAAGCAACATTGCTTGTGGTACAACTGTGTTCCTCGACCTTGGTCGTGGAGGTGAGATTGGTGTACTTACGCTTGAGAGATCATTGATCTCATCTTCCAATATGGGCTCAACATCCTTTAGGTGCTCTTGGGTTTCTTTCACCCACTTCTTGACCTTTTTGATAGCCTCGAGTTGGTACTTTGGGTTGGGGCACTCCTTGACCTTTACACTTCTCTTCTCGGCCATTTCTGGGGTTGACGTCTCTACCTCTGCGTTTGTCACCTTTTTTCCGATAGGTAGAGTCATGGCACTCTTGTCTTTAGCGTGACCTTAGCGTCATCTTTCTTTCTCCTTCACCTATGACTTTTCTTTCCGATTGAGGATGCATCTAAGTTGCTAGGCCCTAGCAATGATATGCCACCCTACTTTGTCTACACATGGGTCATGACATGCAATGGGATGGGTGTGTCTTCTCCATTAAATCCAAACAGTCCCAATGGTACAGATGGCTCATTTGCATCACTAGAGGGTGTCTAGGGCATTCGGTAAATAGGTGAGTGATTCCACACTCTGGGCATCTAAGATTGGCCTTTTCCCTATTATTAGCCTACTCCCATTTGGGGCAGTGTGAGGAGATATGTCCTGAGCATCCACAAGTCCAACACCAAATGAGTTCTTGGGTCTGCCCTCTAAATCCTCAGCCTCTACCTTTACCTCTACCTAGTGCCATCACTGGTATAGATCAATAATCCATAAGGATTGCATTGCCCTCTTCATCATATGATACGTAGGGGTGCACATAAGGCTCTTCATCGCTCGGCTCCTCCGCATATTGGACTAGAGCGTCGCTCAGCAGGGTGGGTTACATAGGGTCCATGTGGTCTAGGTATGCCTGTGGGGTTTAACTCCATCCTAGGAATGGCTAGTTTGGCATCATTAGGTGCTAGGAGAGCCAATGGGGCTCCCCTCCCGAAAAAGTTTTACGGTCTATTCGCTAGGTAAGGCTGTCCATATGGTTGCGAGTACATGAGTCTCCTCGGTAGTCTGAGTGTTAGGTTTGAGTGAGTTCCTTATTATTTACAAATAGTCCTCAACTTACACTCACTTGATGTGTGTGAGCATGTGCTCTTTTCCATGCACTTTGCAAAATCAAGCTTTCAGCTTTTCTTAGGTGCACTTCAAGTGTTGGAAAACAATGTGAGTGCAAATAAAAAGTGATACTTGCAGATTTTGCACTCTCGTCTATGTACTTAGTCGAATAGGGCTTTATGCTCAGTTTACTAGCCGCTTCCTTTGGTCTCTAGGGTCTGTTCTTCGTCATTTAGCTTGGGGTTTGTTGGTTAACCTACATAGCTCTAAGTGTGTCGGATATGCTAATATAAGTGTCAGCACCGTGCCTGGACATTCGACTGCAATTTTTTTTGTCAAATGGGGTGTGTTGGTTAGCCTAGGGCTCTAAGTGTGTCAAATATACTGATATAAGTGTTAGCATTGTGCCTGGCCATTCGGCTACAATTTCTAAGGTCAAATTTGCACGTAAGGCTTTCGATGAATTCTCCTATTGTGGGTGGTGCTCTCTATCACTACGAACGTGCTAAATTTGTCAATTTTGCTGTGTCAAGATCTGGTCTGATTCTGCAATGTCCGATTTCAGGAATAGGACATTCGATTTGACAGGTGTTTGATTTTCTTTGTCCAATTCTAGGATTGTCCAATCTGTGGAATGCCTAATTCTAGGAACGGATAGGGTGTGGCCGATCAAATAGGTCAGGGTGGTCTAACTATTCAATTTTCAAATTCAGACAAGGTTAGGTCCAAGTATTGGAGTGTCCGATTTTGGTTGTTCGATCGGCCAATCGGATCCAAGTCATCCGATTTTGGTCATAGTCCGATTGTAGGCCCATCCAATTCTCAAATTCGAACAAGTCTAAAGTATCTGAGCATCCGATTCTAGAAATTAGACGTCTACAGATCGCATCTGATTCTACCAGATACATAAAATGATTTTTGGCCACACATGCTAGCAAGGTTCACCAAAATTAAAGGTTATATGCACAGAGAGGTTTCTACACACGTGATTCAAGCAATAAACTCCTGTGGCCTTCGATTGATTTGTTGGAAGCACCAAGTTTGTCCTGTACAAGCTCTCTCTCTCTCTCTCTCTCTCTCTCTCTCTCTCTCTCTCTCTCTCTCTCTCTCTCTCTCTCTCTCTCTCTCTCTCTCTCTCTCTCTACTGCGGAGCCTAAAAATGAGGTCTCCCTTTGACTCCCAGGCTCTTAAACCCTTGCTGGACTCAACCTTAATCTATCCAATCACTCCCCATACGATTCTAACACCTCCAAGCACTCTTTTTTTCCATTTTTCTCCCTATTTGTGCCCTGTTTGGGCTTATTTAATAGTAGAAACACTAAAGCTTTTCCTTCAATTTATTGGTCCTAACCTACTCTAAATGCAACAAAAATCAAAACCAAAATACTGAAGTGATTCCTTCTACTTGCCTAATCATAAAAAAACCAAAACACTTACTTGTTGCCAAGATTAAAAAGCCAAAAAATCCTACCTATCTCAAGCTCCGATTATTTGGGGATGAAACCCTTACTTCATTGTGTCAAGATTGTGGGAGAGAAGGAAGGAGTCTCACTTGTAGCTTTCTTGCTTGCACAATGGGGGAATACACACAAAGGTGGAGGCTGAAAACAATTTTCCTCTTCTTAGTTGTGTAAGCCAAAAGAACTCAAGTACATAGAAATAGAAGAACCCTATATATGGGTCTCAAAACAAACTCAACTAACTAAGGTGGCATACTAACTGAGCCACAAACTAGAGTAGATAAGGATAGCTGTCATCTAGCTATTATTCATGGGCAGTGTACCAACCGCATATATAGCTAACAAGTTGGTGACATAAATGCACAATGGTCACCCTGGCATATCACGAGTGGAGCTCGATATCTCAACACTCCCCCTCGAGCTCAATCCCAATTCCTGCACACCAAGCAGGTCTCTAAACTTGTGCAGCTTCTCTGCGCCCAATGCCTTTGTAAATATGTCAGCTACCTGATCCTCTGTGCTGACATAAACTAGATCAATAAGACCTAGTAAAACCCTCTCTCGCACATAGCGATAATGCATCTCAATGTGCTTTGTTCTAACATGATAGACTGGGTTATTTGCCAAGTGTATACTGCTCATGTTGTCACAATAAATGACAACTGGCCCATCTGTAGGCTGATGCATATCATAAAGTAGCTTATGCAACCAAGCTACCTCACATGCAGCCATTGTTGCACCCCTGTACTCAGCCTCTGTGCTCGACAGGGCAACTGCAGGCTGTTTCTTGCTGCTCCAAGTGACTACATCACTCCCAAAAGAGAACACATATCCACTGGTAGAACGTCTATCAGAAATACTACCAGCCCAATCAGCATCAGTGTATCCATGCAACTGTATCTGAACCCCAGTCTCATAATGTAGTCCATACTGCACTGTGGACTTCACATACCTAAGTATGCATCTAGCCACATCCAAATGTGATTTCCTTGGAGCCTGCATAAATTGACTTACCAATCCAACAGCATAGCTCAAATTTGGCCTGGTAATAGTCATATAAATCAAACTTCCTACTATGCGTCTGTACATAGTAGGGTCTTCCAGAAGCTCACCTGCATCTGCGCTCAGCTTCACATTCTGCTCCAAAGGAACTGAAATAGGCTTACAGCCTGTCATCCCATATTTGGACAGCATGTCCAATCCATACTGCCTCTGCAAGAGCCATATCCCACTTGGTGATCTAATCACCTCAATGCCTAAGAAATAATGCAGCTCTCCCAAATCCTTCATCTCAAACTCCTGCTTCAATAGCATTTTCACATGAAGGATATCTTCACCACTATCACCTGTGATAATCAAATCATCAACATAAATGACAAGCAGCATAATACCTTTCTCTTTTTTTCTCACATAAAGTGAGAAATCTGCCTTGGAAATCTGAAAGCCAATAGTGACAAGATACTGTCCTATCTTGTCAGACCATGCTCTAGGTGCTTGCTTCAAGCCATACAAGGCTTTCTTTAACCTGCAAACAAACTCAAGATGAACAGCATGCACATAACCTGGTGGCTGCTCCATATAGACCTCTTCTTGCAAATCACCATGCAAGAAGGCATTCTTTACATCCATCTGATGTAAAGACCATTCCTTTGATGCAGCCATAGCAATGACTGCTCTTACGGTTGCCATCCTTGCAACCTGACTGAATGTTTCTTCATAATCAATGCCATATGTTTGTGCATACCCCTTGACTACTAATCTTGCCTTGTATCTGTTCACATAACCATCTGCATTGTGCTTCACCTTATAAACCCACTTACAACCAATTGCATTCTTATCTTTAGGCAAAGGTACCAATTCCCATGTAGCATTTGCTTCCAAAGCATCCATTTCTTCATCCATGGATTTCTCCCATTTTTCTTTTCCCATGGCTTGCTCAAAAGAAGTGGGTTCTGGTTCCTGTATCATTTTGACCATATAGGCATAGTGAATGGCTGTAAATCCATCATATTTCAGCCTATCCACAGGATACCTAGCTTTGGTAGACCTGCGTAAAGTAGGTTCACTCCCAGGTGCTCTCAAAACATCCCTGGTCTTCCTTACTCCAGGTATAACAATAGAAGGAATACCCAACTCATCATCAATGCTCTGTTCTGAGCCACTGGATTCACCATCCACATAAGAGTAACCTGCATTCACATCAAACATGGGCTGATCTACCTTCTCTTTTCCTTTTCGTGAAACCTACGTACCACTATCTGCATTGTTTTGAGGAGATTCTCCTGATCTCAATCTGCCTATCCATGGCGAAGAATGTGAACCTCCGCTAAAGAACACTCCAGGTCCACTAATATTTTGTGACTGCTGCTGTGAATTCTGTGCAACATTACCATTTTGTGCATCTACATCATCAATCACATTTACTGGTTTATACCAGCTACTCATCTCATCAAAAACAACATCTCTGCTCACTGTAAACTTACGAGTAGAAGGGTTATAACATCTATACTCTTTCTGCTCTGCAGAGAGTAACCAATAAAGATGCACTTCTCAGCTTTTGGATCCAACTTGGATCTCAACTCATCTGCCACATGAACATAGGCAATGCAACCAAAAATCTTCAAATGAGAAATATTTGGTTTCCTACTAGTATACCTCTCCTCTGGAGTCATCCCATGTATTGCTGCAGTGGGATCCTGTTCATTATGTAGACTGCTGTAGCAACTGCTTCAGCCACCAGTAAAAATCTGGCAAGTCTTTTTCATTGAGCATGGCACGAGATACCTCTCCAATATGCCTGTTTTTCCTTTCTGCAATTCCATTTTGTTGTGGGGTATGAGTGCATGAATATTGCTGCTTTATGCCATGCTCCTGTAAGAACCTTGCAAACTCATTTCAGAGGTACTCTCCCCCTCCATCTGACCTTAGGCATTTTATTTGCAGGCCTGTTTCTTTTTCAACCATAGCTTTAAGAGTTTTGAAATACCCAAAAACTTCACTTTTCTTTTTCATAAAATACACCCAAACTTTTCTGCTATAGTCATCAATAAAAGTGACAAAATAATGACAGCCTCCAAGAGATGCAGCTTTAGTAGTCCACACATCAGAGTGGATTAATTCCAATGGCTTCTTACTCTCTTGAACATGTCTAGGAAATGGTTTCCTTGCATGTTTTCCAAATTGACAGGCTTCACATACCTTATGCATTTTTGCAACCTTGAATTTAGGCAATCCTGCAACAATATTTTGGGCCTGCATTGATTTAAGTCGTTGTACATTAACATGACCAATGCATTTATGCCAGATATCAATATCTGCAACTACACCGGTCCCATGTGCAAACATTGCTGCACTCAATTCAGGCATGTCTGCATCCAATGTAAACATTCTGCCCTTCTTCTTTCCTTTTGCTATCAAGCGACCTTTATTTTTCATATCCTCAACAAAGCATCCATGAGGATTAAATCTGACCTGCAAGCCCTGCTCAACCATTTGACCAATAGAAACTAGATTCTTGGTGATATTCGGGACATGAAATACATTGGACATGTATTTCTTTTTCCCATCCTGCATAGACAAAGGAATTTTTCCAATCTGCACAATAGGATGTGCAGTATCATCACCAGTCTCCATAAATCCTAGTTTTTCCATTTTCCTTGCATCCTCCATCCATTCTACATGACCTATCATATGGTTTGATGCACCTGAGTCAACATACCATACATCGTTGCTTTCTTCTGCACTTGTCATATAATTGTTCATGTGTTGCACCATAAACAAATGCTCATTTCTGTCATCACCCTGTCTACTAGAAGATGCATAATTCCCTTGTTGCGATTTTCCATTCATGATGTCATTCTGCTTTTTATAACAGTCTTTAGCCATATGACCCATTTTACCACAGTAGTAGCATTCAACATTACTGTTTGTATTTTGGCCTCTTTGCCATCCACCACGACCTCTTTGGCTCGCCCTGCCTCTAGAGTTACCATGTCCTCCTCCATAGGACTGGTTTTCTTGAGTTTGCTGCATATTCTGATTTCTACCACGGCCTCCAGATCGGCCTCCTCTACCTCTGCCTCTACCTCTTCCAGCATTTGAGTAGAAGTCAGCTTCTTTTGAAGTTTCTCCTAAAGAAGATGCACCACCATTTCTCTGCTCCTCAGAAATTAGAAGAGCAATCAACTCTTCAAAATCAGGAAATCTTTCAGGGACGAAAATGGATGTTCGAAAATGTGCATAATCCTTTCCTAGACCATTCAAGGTCACAGAAACTAAATCATCATCTTCCACTAGTGACCCAATGGAAGTAAGTGCATCTGCAATCTTCTTCACCTTCATGTGGTAGTCATTGATGCTCATATTTTCTCTTTGCACATTGTGCAACTCTTGCTTGAGCTGCATTTTCCTGGCTTGTGTATTTGGGCTATACATTTTTGACAAAGTATCCCATGCCTCCTTTGGCGTACTTGCATCTTGAATATGCACAATCATAGAGTCTGAAATGCTGATAGACATCCAGTACATAACTTTCCTGGCTCTCTCATGCCATGCTTTAAATGCCTGCATTTGCTATTGATTGGGAACATCAGGAAGAACTGGTTCTTCTTCATTTCCTGCAATGAATTCCCAATATCCTTTTCCCATAAGGAAATTCGTCATTCTAAACTTCCATGCTTGGAAGTTGTTCTTGTCAAGCTTTTCAGTGACAATCTGTGAAAGAGAATCAGACGCCATTACAAAACACTGCAAAAAATTCTGTCACTGCAAAGAACACAGCTTCAGCCTCACAAGGGCAAATCTGCAAAACTGGCGAAAGTGGTATTTGACCACACAGTCACTTTCTAGTGACGATTTTGCATCAACAGGCAACAAGGATGATTCTGTAACTCCCAATGTCTTTGCACATAGGCATACGATGCAATTTCTACAGTAACTTTTCACCGACCTATAGAACAGTGGTCGCACAGCATAAAACTGGGCCTTTTCCTGAGTGCGTGCTACCTGCAGAGACTTGCTCCCAAAACAGAAAAAATAAAAGCAACACTGGTCCTCTTACCAGAACACTGCGAACTTGGCTTGCTTTCTTGAGCTCCTTACCACGAACAAGACTCTGATACCATGTCAAGATTGTGAGAGAGAAGGAAGGAGTCTCACTTGTAGCTTTCTTGCTTGCACAATGGGGGAATACACACAAAGGTGCAGGCTGAAAACAGTTTTCCTCTTCTCAGTTGTGTAAGCCAAAAGAGCTCAAGTACATAGAAATAGAAGAACCCTATATATGGGTCTCAAACCAAACTCAACTAACTAAGGTGGCATACTAACTGAGCCATGAACTAGAGTAGATAAGGATAGCTGTCATCTAGCTATTATTCATGGGCGGTGTACCAACCGCATCTATAGCTAACAAGTCGGTGACATAAATGCACAACGGTCACCCTGGCATATCACAAGTGGAGCTCGATATCTCAACACATCGCTCAATTTGAGGCACGCAAGTGCTCAATCTTGAATCCGTTGGTCCTGACAAAACATAATCAAAATGTAGAGGCGAGTTCACACTCAACTGCCAAGATCCACGGACCACTTATTGTTCAAGCATTTCAAGTGAACACCTATGGCTATCTCTCACCTAGTCGACACACCTTCGATCCTACCGGGGTGTAGTGAGCTTACCTCAATGTGCAAACAAGTGGCCTCCTTCCTCAAGCACACCGGTAGCTCCACAATTCATGATGCAAGCTCGGGAAACCTCAAGCCTGCACCTTCAAGCTCCATCATTCATAGCCAAGCGCAAGACAAGAGAAGAGAAGAGAATAGAAGAAGAGAGGAGATGATGGAGAGCTTCTTCTCCTTGATCCACTTTGCCACACAACAAAGAATGAGTTTCTCCTTCACTTTTCAACTTTATATAAAAATCCCTAAATTCCTTTTGGGCGGTCATCCTTTTATCCCCTTTTTTACATGGCGGGTCGTGGCCTATGCCCTTTTTTCCATTGTCCTCCTATCTTCCTAGCTTTCTTTTTACTGCTCATCTACCTTTACACTTTGCACAGGAGGGAGCCTGGTGCTCCTTTACAAAAAGTTTTAGGGGTGCCTTGCATTTAAAAATGTGATTTTGCCTTTGGCTTAGTTTTTGAGGCCGCCCTTGAGCTTTTGGTCATTTCCCTTCCTGCTTCTTTCATTGTGTTTGATTTCTGGGTTGCTTCTTTTAGCTCCTGACTTGCACTTTTCCACTTTTTTCACTTTTTCTTGTGTTGAGGTTAACAATCCTCTCACACCAAGATCTAGGTGCTTGCTTCAATTCATACAATGTCTTTCTCAAATTGCACACACAATGTAGATACTTAGGTGTATATACCCTTCTAGCTAATTCATATATACTTCCTCTTTCAATGTACCATTCAAGAAGGCATTCTTCACATCCATTTGATTCTAGCCATAGATAGAAGCTAATGCAATCACCGATCTCATTGTAGTCCTCTTGGCCACTAGATTAAATGTCTCCTCATAGTCAGATCCATTTGTTTGTACATAACCCTTTGCAACCAACCTTGCTTTGTATCTCTCTAATGAGTCATCTAATTTGCACTTGACTTTATACACCCACTTGCAGCCAATTGCATTCTTGCCATAAGGCAACTCAACTAGATCCCATGTCTTGTTCTTTGTCAATGCATCCATTTTCTCATCCATGGCTTGCTTCCAAATACCTCTTCAAAGCAAGCGCGCTATACATGCTAAACATAAGATACCATGTATGCATAGTGAATCTTCATGAAGCCATTATATATCAACCTGTCAACTAGATCCCTCACTCTATCTGATCTCCTCAATTGAGGTGCATTTGATAGTGTCTCAACCATTTTTTCATGTGGTTGTACATACTTTCCTACACTCTTTATCCTTGGAGTTCTAACATGTAATGTCCCAAACTTATTATCAATAGATTCATCCTTAGAACTCTCACCCATAGGCTTCTTTCCTTGTGCAAATTTTATCTTCTTTTGTGCACTCCTCAATCTACCACTCTATGGACTATAACTACCATTTCTGTGTTCATAGTTTTGAGGTCTAGACATATCCTCAATATGCTAATTGATTTGACCATTGTTTGATACAATTTTCTTTCATTATCACCACTACTCTCATAAACATCCAACTCAACTAAAACTTTTAGTCTATACTAAGACTCAAACTCACTTAATCTTACATCCTTCCTTATGTAGACCTCTTTGGTGACAAGATCATAGCATTTGTGACTCTTTTTCTCATTTGGATAGCCAAGGAAAATGCATTTGACAACCTTTGGTTCCATCTTTTTCTTCAAATCATCAGGGACATAAACATAACATACACAACCAAATACCTTAAGATATGTAGATGTAGGTGTCCTATACATTTTCTCCTACGAAGACATGTGATGAGTAGATGTCATATTCCTAATATGGACTAGAGTATGTACTACCTCTAACCAATAAGTCAAGGGCATATGCATTTGATTCATCATAGCCCTTGCAACTTCGGCAATGATCCTGTTCTTCCTTTCTGCAATACCATTCTGGTGTGGTATATTACACCTACATGTAACATGTCTTTTGATCCCACGATCTCTCAAGTGGTAAAAGAACTCATTTGACATATATTCTCCTCCATTATCTAATCTCAAGCATTTTATGTTATTCCCAAATTTCTTTTTTGCCATGGCTTTAAACTCTAATAAATTTTCAAAGACTTCACTTTTATGTTATAAAAAGTATACCCATGTCATCTTACTAAAATAATCAATAAAGGTGATATAGAATCTATATTTTTCACTCAAGGAAACATTTTGACATGGATCCCAAATGTTTGAATGTACCATTTCCAAAGGATAAGTACTCACTCTCCCCTTCTTTGGAAATGAGAATCTAGATTGCTTACCAAATTGACAAGCCTCACATAATAATCATAAGCTACATAACCAAACTGCATAAGCCTATGGGCAACATGTCTAGACTGCATCTATTTAAGCCTTTGCAAATTCACATGTCCAATTCTTCTATGCCATAGTTTGACATCTTTATCTTATCCATGCCTAGTCTCAACTTATATAGAACTTTGTATGATGGGAGTCCATGAATCCAAAGAAAATAACTTGCTTTTCTTTTGACCATGAGCAATAAGCTTGCCAGGTTTTCCATTTTTGAACTCCTCAATGAAGCAATCATACTTGCTAAACCTTACTTGAAGCCCTTATTCAACAGTTTGACCAACTAAAACCAACTTTCTAGTGATAGTAGGCACATATACAACATCCCTAAGCTTATTCTCTATCCCATCTCTAGTCACCAAAGAAACACTGCCAATATGAGTTATCTTATGCAACGTATCATCTTTTGTATATCCATATATCTTCAGTTTGCATTTGCTACTTTCTATCAAACTATTGTGCATGGCGTGTCATATGGTTTATTGCTCCTAAATCCAAAAACCAATCATTCTCTCTAGGGGGATACATCATACTACCAAGTACATGCTCCACATCAAAGAGATGACCTCTAGGTGATGAGCCACCTCTAGAACCATAGCCACCGCCACTATATCCACCTGCATAGTGTCCAAGGTCCTTCCTTGACCCCTAGACATAGCATTCTCCTTATGAAAACACCCCCTCTTGAAGTGACTAAACTACCCACAATAATAACATGCTTCATCTCTATGTGGACTAGAGCATCTTTTGTCTCTAGAGTAGGATCTCCCCTTATCTCTAGGCAAAAAATCACCACATCCAAATGTGGTATGACACGTGCAAAGCTATCTACATGACCATATGAAGATCCTCTAGCTTTAGATGAGCTATTGTGGCCTCTTTGATGATAGAATATACTATCTTGACTTGCATTCTTCCCACTACTCGATGCATTAAGGGCCAATTTAATCTCTTCCATAATAGCTAAACAATAGACTCTTCAAAGTTGGCTATAGAGCCTCCTTTCACAGAAATTGAGGTGTCAAGGGACTTGTATGCATGTTCAAGTCCATTTAAAGTAACAGATACCAAATCATCATCATCATCTGGTACATTTATTGAAGCAAGATCCTCTATACCCTATTTTATTTCTATCGCACAATCATTGATGCTTCTATTTCCACACTATGTATCCTACAATCTCTACTTTAGTTGTACCTTCTTGGCCTTTGTGCAAGTGCCATATATTTTCTCAATGATTTTCTAAGCATCTTTGCATGTACTAGCCTTTTTAATGTGCAGAATCAATGTCTCTGAGATGCATACAAATATCCAATGCAAGACCTTCATGTTTTTCCATGTCCAATCCTTGTACGCCTTCTTCTATTCTTCTGGGGGCTCATTTGGAAAGTTTTGGTCATGCATATTCACTTGTAATGAGGTCTGATAGACCTTTCCCCAAATCAATTTTTTTTCTATATGGTAGGACCATAAACTATAGTTGTTCTTAATCTTGTCCTTAGTCAAATTGTCACCCACAATTTGCATAATCTATGTGGTTTTTGAGATTATATCAATTGAAAATTTAGAAAAAATGGTAGTATCTAATGTGCTAAATCACTATCCAAGTATGTGAACAAGTGGGAGCATCAACAATCGAAATCGAGACAAAAAGAAACGTTCAAAATGCCCAAGAAAGTATGTATAAAAGCACCTCCACTGCTATGGCTATTATACACATATCCAACTACTATCACATACACCCATACATCATGCCCATATATTAAACATTAGTTTTCCAACAAGAAACAATGAAAATGGGGCTCAAACAATGCTCATATGACCTAAAAAGCACCAATGTATAGGTCTAAAATTTACCAATTTTCATGCTATTTTTTGTAGTATTTTATGCCAAGAGAGGTGTCCCAGACAAGCTCAATCCATAGTAATTTTCTTGGTTTTATGATAATTTTTCATTTTCTAATTGGAATTTGAAAATGGCATAAAACTTGCCTTTTAGCCACAAAACACCTAGTTTCAACCTCAAAATAGTGAATCAATTCACAAAATAACTATTTGTTGTTTGCCCTACGACTCTTTTTCCCTGTTGAGGCTGTGTCTAAGTTACTGGGTCTTGGCAATGACATGCTGGACTATTTTGTTTGTGCTCGGTTCATCACATGCAATGGAACGGGTGTAGTCTCCCCATCGAGTGTTTTGACTCCAAACAACCCCAATGGTACTGATGGTATGTTTGTTGAGGTAGTGGTTGGTTTCCACTTAGGGAAATCTATGAACAAGTGAGTGATTCCACACTCCGCACACCTAAGGTCTGCCTTCTCTCGGTTAGTTGGCTCCCTCTCACGGCATGGCGAAGAGATGTGGCCTAAGTGTCCACATGTCCAATAGGTAATCGGGTCTTGGGATTGCTGGCCCAAGCCTCTACCCCTACCTCTTCCTAACACCATCACCATCACCAGCCTATAATCCATAAGGATTGGGTTGCCCTCTTTGTTGTACAAGATGTAAGGGTTCACATAGACTTCCTCTTCACTTGTCTCCTCCATCTGTAGTGGATTGGAGCATCAGTGGATGGGTTACAAAGGGTCCTAGTGGCCTAGGTATACCTGTGGGATTGATCTCCATCCTAAAAATGGCTGGTTTAGCATCATTAGGTGCCATAAGAGCCAATGGGGCTCCCCTCTCGAAAAAGTTTGGCGGCCAGTTATCTAGGTATGGTTGGTTGTAGGCTTGTGGGTATAGGATTCTCCTTGGGTAGCCTACAATGCTTGGCATCATGGCCGAACCTACCGCAATTGGCACAAGGTCGAGAGCTAGGGTCCTACACTCGGCTAGATGGTGGTTTTTGCCACAATACACACATTGGACATGGGGCCATGTAAGGCTTCTCACTAATTCCTACAATCTAGCTAGCTCCATTTTCATCTCGGCCAGCTCTTGGCTCTGGTCAATGGCCTTTCCCTTGCGTGGTCTGGCCTGATCGTTTGCCAGAAGTAGTGGCTCTCTCTCTCAAGTTCTAGACCTATCCTCATCTCGATTTGTACACCTGTAGCTTCCCTCCTTTAGTTGATCATACACTCATATAGCTTCTTCAAAGAGTCTGGTTAGCGCATCTCTCTGCAAACTTGAGTTGCCTGCTAAGGCCTTATAGAGCTCTTCGCTGTGGATTCCATTGATAAACACCATGGATACAACTCTCTCCATTGGTCGTTCATTGGTCGTGGGATCCTCTTAAAGAGACTCTGCACGTGAGTAACGTAGTCCCTAATGTCCTCCTTGTCTCTCTGCTTGAGGTTCATAAGTCTGACTATGAGGTTGTCGAAATATCCACCTCAAAGAATCTCTTGATGAAGAGACTCTTGAGGTTGTTAAAGTTGGTCCTATTCATCGCATCTAAGCTAGTATACCACATTCTGCCCTTATCGCCTAGGAATAAGCCAAAAGCTTGTGCATGTTGAGTGAGGTCAATGAGGCCATTTTCCTCACAGACTTGCTCAAACTACTCTACAAAGCTATACGGGTCGCCACTAGGCTGATACTTATCTAGCTGCTTTGCAACTACGGTGATTTTTTATTGGTTCCTAGAGCCTTGGTTGATTCCTAATCCTGCTAGCAATGCGGTTGCCAAAGCTGCTCCACTCTGCTCTATAGCAGTGTTGTCTAGGAGTCGCTTCGTGAGAAGCTCGCTCAACGTAAGATCTACTTCTAGCACTCTCTTCCTCTCTATGTTTAGTCCTATTCGGTTCCTATTGGCTAGAGCTAGTATTCGATGGGCCTCTCACATCTCCATATCTCGCAGCAAGTTCCTAGCTCGCTGCTCTTGATTGTATGCTGCCATGCGTTGCAGTGCCTATCGTGCTAGCTTTCTCTCTTTCTCAAGGTCAGCTATGATCTCCTGGGCTGGCCTACCTTGATGATCTACCTTCCATTGCAAGCCATATTTCCCTATCACTTGCTGGATCTCAATCAAGAAGTCCCTCACATCTAGCTCATAGTTTCCAAAGTTCGTGCATGTTCTTGCCATGTTGACGGTTTCTTGGTCTGCTAAGCTACCTATGAGGTTGAGCAGGTCAGGGATAAATGTGGTTCCAATGGCATACCCAATATTGACTCTAATGGCTCTAGTTGATAGCTCTAGCTGCTCTTAATTACACCAAATGATCTCACATAGCCTTATGGCCATGAGCATTTGGATACTATGAATAATTGTTTGAGCTGTTGCGTTTGTAGATACAATTCTAGATTGTAGTCCAACTAATTACCCCTCCCCGACTCCAAGCAAAGGAGTTTCCCACACGTAGGTGATAATGTCACATCGAATCATATACATAAAGGGAACCCTTTAGTTGACTATTGTGGCCTCTCTCTATGGCTCTCCTACACCCTAGGGATTCGCCCCAGGATGCACCGTTTGAAACATATAGGACATTATAACAAACTTCTCTCTTGATATTTATCATTCCAAGGGATTGTTTACAACCTCATGTAAATTTTTCCCAAGAAATAAATGCTCTAACCTATAGCTAAGGGACCCCTTTCACTCCACATAGATCAACGAGTTTGCAAACAATTGCTATGCATCCATGAGATTTATTTTGATACCATGCATATATGCCTATGCAGCATGTCATGCCACATAATGATCATGGCCAAAAGTAGCTCTCCTCCTCTTCTTCTTCTTCTTCTTGTTCTTGCTTGCTTGAGCTTGTGCTTGTGAGAGAGGGAGTGTGAGAGTGTGAGGGAGTGAGTGTGTGAGGGTGAGGAACTGTGGTGGAGAAACTCTCCATCTTCTCCTCTCTTCTTCTCTTCTCTTGCTCGTGGCAATGGAGCTTGGAGCGTGGAGCTTGAGGATTGAGCTTGCTTGAAGCTTGCACTTGGATCGTGGAGCTATTGGAGTGCTTGAGAGAGGAGGCAACTCAATCGGACATGGAGATAAGCTCACTATACTTGTAGAGAGAGATAGTGCGTTGGCTAGGTGAGAGATAGCCATTTGTGCTCACTTGAAACACTTGAAACAATAAGAGGTCCGTGGGTCTTCACGGTTTTCGCCTCTACATTTTGGTTCCATTGCCGAGACAAATGGATTCAAGCTTGAGCACTTGCGCGGTTCAAATCAAGTGTTGAAGTAGGGTTCATCCCCGAACCGGTGCTCTTTGTAGGTAGGAGATTTGGGAGTTTAATCTTCGAAGCAAGTAAGTATTTTGTGTTTTTAATGATTTGGGAAGTAGGAGGAATAATTTCAATACTTTGGATGTGATTTTGGTTGCAAAAGAGTAGCCTAGGATTTGGAAATCAAAGCATACCGTTGTAGGGTTGCTGTTGTAAACATGCCCAAAACAGGGGCAAAAAGTGGGTAAAAAAGGGACAAAAATTCATTGGAAAAGCAAGAGCAAGCACATGGCAATCCTCGAGTGTTGGCCCAGGGGTATAAGACCCAATGAAGGGGGAAGGAAGGCTCATTTTCAGCACATCAATGAGAGAGAGAGAGTGTGTGTGTGTGTGTGAGGTTTTATGACAGGGCATTGTAGGAGTTGACTCCTTGATCCTCTCTCCTATGGGCATTTCCATCATCCCAGGTGAGCTAAAATTGATCCCTGGCTGTTGTTTAACGTTCCTGTAAAGTTTGACAGCAGAGGTGCTTGCTGCCTTGGATCGAATCAAGCAAATTTATGCTTTGTTGGTGAACTCATCACGAGAATCAGCTCGTCTGATTCCCAGAATAATAGAACAATCGGCTCGGCCGATTCCCTTGGGGGAAAATCAACCCGTCCAATTCAAATGACTGTCTGATTGGCGAAATCGGTCCACCACCAAAAATCAGCCATCGGCCCAAGAGAATTGGCCCATCTGATCTAACCAGTCTGATTTTGAGAATCGAACAAACCAAAATTAGACAAAGCCCAGAATCGGACGAAACCAAAATCGGCCAAATTTGATAACCGACCCATCCTATTTTGAGAATTGGGTGACTAAGAATTGGCCGAGGCTGTATCCCAAAGAAAAAAAACCACAATTGATTGACCTTGCCAATCAACGCATAGATCATAGCCCAATCGAGTAGGATGACACAAGAAAAATCCTAGTAGACAAGAGTGGCCAGTAATCGCGCTTAGAGCCAAACTAGGCCAAGATGAAGAGAGCGGAGTGAATGCGACAACTGTTTCTTTGCATTCTCACACCACTCTGATATGAACACTTGAAGCGCATTGAAGAAAGCCGAAAGCTTGATTTCATACCGTGCACAGAAAAGACACCATACATGCAATGAGTGAATATAAGATGAGGATTGGTTGCAATAAAAAGGAACACACTCAATGCTAAGGGAATTTCCATGCAACAATCTAATTATCTACAAAAGAAGATTGTTAGAGCTGTGCAAATTGCGAGATTGTAAACCTTTCATGAATCCTATGGAGCCAGGGAATAGATATATAGAATCACATGTGAGCAAGCAGCCCAAGGATAACATTGGGAAGTGCTGTTAAGCATGCCTTCACTTCCATGCAAGGCATTATATACATGAGTGTTTCCAAGTCTGCTTTCTTTTTGTAACTAGGCTGGTGATTTTGACTTGAGAGGGCCAGTTAATGGCAATGGTTTCTTCTTCAGTCATTTGTGCATATCTTGGTTGAGCTAGTACAAAGCATCATGATATTGCATTCATTCCATAGTGAAAGTGATAGTCAAGTATAATACTTTATAGAAGTTGGGTTGTTCCACTCTCCTCACTGTGCATATGGGATTCAGGACATCTCTTCCTAGAGCATACATCATTTGTCATTTCTCAACACCCCCCTCAAATGATGAGTTCCTACACTTGATGGCTTTTGCCCCCTCTACATGATGACATGGCATGGGATACTAGCTCATAGGCAGCCTAGTCAAGTTAAAGCTTGAAACTTTACATCCTTGGCAAGGGTTAAAGAAAATCCACTAAGGGAAAAACATATGAAAGATACAATGAAAATTCTTTTAGAATAATCTGTCACTGTTTTTTATGGTAGTGAAAGCATCTTCTTCTTCTTTTTCATTCGTGAATTGGTTCTGGTGGTGATAATTTTGCACCTACTATGCTCTTTTCTTGTGGAAACTAGCTATATGGCCAGTCTTACCACAATAATGACATGTCATCCGATTTTTGCTGTCAGTATTGAATCCTCAACCTCTTTCTTTGGGTACAATAGCTCCTTTGGTGTATAATAGATTTTTCCTAGATGATGGGATACCATCTTTTGCATTCTTGTTCTTCTATTTGTTCTCTTCATCAAGAAGAGAGTGCTCAATATCTTTAAGTGAGAGACTTGGAATAGTACTTAGGGTGGACACAAGATTCTCATATGGATCCTTATTTACACTTGCAAGCAATACGGCTATTGCTTCATCTTCATCAATATTCTTCTTAAGAGTTGCAAGATGGGTTTTTAGGCTCTTGAACTTGTTAATGTGTATGGTCATGAAAGCACTGTCTTTTATATCCAGTTTATAAAACTGCATGAGTAATTTTACATTTGAATTCTTTTCTTGGGTACCAAACATCCTGTCAAGTTCCTCCCAAGTAGTTCTAGCATCTCTAATGCCAAAGGTATGATGTAGCACATCATCACTTAGTCCCTAGGCAATAATGCCTAGTGCCTTGTTATTCATCTTCTTCCATTCTTTGGTTTTTGGTGGAGCTAGTGCAAGGATCCCACTTTTTGAATCTTCTTCCCTGTCATCTGCATCACCTTCATCATCTTCAAAGAGATCCCAGAGGTCTTTCCTCATGAGGTGGTACATGGTCTTTTTCTTCCAGGCATGGAAACCTTCTCCATTAAACTTTGGTATTTGCTCAAGCTCTTCCATGTTGATAAGCTTCAATTAACGAGCAAAAGATTTTTATTTCAATGTGTCAAGAGACACAAATGCAAGGTAATGTGAAGACACACTCTATAGTATCAAGAGATACTATGTCTGGTCTTAAGCTTGAATCTTCTTCCTACTTGATGGTGATTCTTGATGCTTATATTTTCCTTCAACTTGAGTCCCCTCCTTGCTGGTAAAATCTTGCTGAACACTAAGTAAATACTCAAATCAGAGTGACAGTACTTGGAGGAAGAATGAACCAAAGAAAGAAGCTTTGGTGTTCATGCTACTGCTTGAGGTCTTCGAGAATTTAAAAAAAATCTTCAAAATATCCCAATTCTTTGTTGAAACCTTCAGATTCAATGCAATTCAGGGTGGCATTTGAGTGGCAAGAGAGAGGAAATGAAGAAAATGAAGTAACATGTAAGCTTTAAGAAAGCTAGCTATGGAGGTCCTGAGTTTAGGGTTTCTGGCCCATTTGATTTCACGGCTGTAACAGAGTGTACACTGAATTATTTTGATCAAGATTTGGTGAGAATAAATCTTAGGTGATAGGCTTCATTTTTCCCATGAACAGTGATGGATTCATGTAGTGCAGGAGGAGAACAAACAGTACAACCACACATGGATGCACAGACAGGCAGTGATTGCGAAAAAATGCAATATTGAATCAGAGAAGGGTTAATGTTGTCAATTGGTGTGTCAAGGAGGAGCGTCCTTAGTGGAGGAATGTTTCCCTAGAAGGGAGCTTCAGAAGATATTGCATGTATGTGGAGATCTAAAAGCTCAATCAAAGGTAGGCACAGTCATGGCTATGGTTGCCACAAGGTCAAGTGGAGATGGGAGTGAGAAATGGAACCATGAGCTGGATTTTAGCTGACGTGAGGTTAGGAAAGCTAGAAGAGCAAAGAGAAGAGCTGGGTTGAGCTAAGCCATGCCCAACTGGGCTCTGATACTATGTGAAAAGTGCAAATCTAGAGCATGGCAGGAGTTATGGAGGATGGAAGATGAAGGCTAGATTCATGTTGACATAAACAATGTAGAGCAATTGTTACACAAGTGAATTAGGTTCCAAGATAGATTATCTTGGACTCATAAACACAATCTTGTGTAGGACATTGACAATGAAAAAGATACTAAGTGAAAGTACAAAGCATCATGATATTGCATTCATTCCATAGTGAAAGTGATAGTCAAGTATAATACTTTATAGAAGTTGGGTTGTTCCACTCTCCTCACTATGCATATGGGATTCAGGACATCTCTTCCTGGAGCATACATCATTTGTCATTTCTCAACACAAGAGATGATACTACACCTCAAGCAGCTCCTCTTAGGCAAAGCACGAGAATAACAAGGCAGCAAATTGGTTAAGGCCATTGGCCAAGGAACGCAGAGTTAGGAGAGATGCAAGCGGCTAACAACCTTCTTACGACACTAGTCAACACCCCTGCAACTTTGAGCTTAGGAAGCTTGCTTCAGAAAAATCTGACACTATGGAAAGAGCTAAAGCAGTGGTTAGAAGGACCTATAGAGTCAGGAGCAGTCAACTTGCATGACAATGACGCAGTCATGTAGATACCTAGTCTAACGCTGCACTCAATGCCCAAATTCTTACACGTTAATGCTTTCTGGGAGGGCAAAGAGATGCATGATGTGTTACCATTCTTGATAGCACTGGGAGATGCCACAAGAAAGGGGATCGTGGATACATGATCAGGAGTTAGTGTGCTAAGCCATGCAGTACTCCAGGGCAGGGGTAACCTGCTTGTTGAGAATGCTAGGTTCAATGTCACCCTAGCCAATGGAATGAAAGTGCGGCAATTTGGAGTGTTGAAGAGCTGGCCCTTGAAGATTGTAGGAATCCAATTCTCTTTTGACTTGATAGTCATGAATGGAGTGGACTATAACATCCTGATAAACCGGCCCTGGATGTGCAATGCACGGGTCATAGAAGACTGGGGCAACGAGTTGGTCTTCTTAGGAAATCAAATAGAGGCAGTAAGAGTAGAGATGGATACATGGAAGACCACACCAGTCGACCTAGATGCCATCTCCACCATGCTGAAGGGTGACGTGTAGTTTAGGAAATATTATGAGCCATTGGCTAGGTATATCCCTTGTCCTGAGAATGAGCAAGATTGGATGCACCTGCTAGCCACGATCGATCTTCCATTATCGGTCGATGAGGAGTATGAGTAAGCCACTAAGGCAATTGGTAAGCCTAGTGACACACCCTTAGTACCAGTCTGTATGATGTCTAGGAGCTCGCATAGACAACCTAACCCTGTCAATGTATGAGTGGCCACTATCATGGAAATTGAAGATGAAGATGAAGAAGTCGTAGCTCTTACTTACCTGCGCATGATTGTCATTGTCAAGCAAACACACGCTATTGATGCATTGATTGATGAGGGTATTGACTTTAATATCTTGACTCACGATCATTGGACTCCAATTGGCAAACCACAATTACATCCCACTAACGCCAAACTCAGCCCTCGAAAGCATGCCAATGATCTTTTATGTGTTGCCAAATGCAAAGGATACAAGTACAGAATCGTTATTAGGACGTACGTTTAAAAAGCAAACACTTTGCAACGTTGACTATGACTCATAGTGTATTCACCTTGCTATCGGCAATGTACGAATAGTCATGGCTTTCATCAAGGGCAGTGCGACTCCATCAAAGCTTGCAAAGCCACCGATAGAGCAACCCACCACCAAGCCTAAGGGGGGGTTGTAACTCGTCACAACCTGCCAAACCTCAAAACCAGCAAACCACTGAAATCAAAGCCAAGGCCCATGCACCACAGTTCAACTGGAGGCCTAAACATCAAGGGCCACCACCCAAAAGCGCACAATCACGATCTGGAAAGGCTAGGAACTCATATTCAGAACCTAGGAGGTAGAGAAGGAACTATAGGCATCGATGAATGATCAAGAAATAATAGATCCCCAAGATCTTATTACGAGTGCAAGGTTATTATGAGGATAACGCCTGGATATGGATACCTAAAGCCAAGATGGCCAAGGGCACTACTCAAATGCTGCCTGCAACCTTGACCACACTAAGCCCTGTAACAAAAAACACCCTAGTGCCACAAATGACTCAGGCTGCAAAGCCCATATAACCTCAAATGCATAAGCCGGTAGAGACTCAACAAGTCTATCAACCAAAGCCACAGCCTGCCACTCACACACTGCCTCAACCCTATCCTACTGGTGCCCTTAAGATCTCACTAGCATCTAGTAGCATGGCACCTCCGACTCTAATCAAGCCCATCACACAAGAAGCCCAACCACACTCTCAGGAACAACCAGAGCCGCAGCCCTTAGCTGCCAAATTATCTAGTTCGATCAAGCCTGATACTAGCAGGTCTTAAGCTGTCCTACGAACGACGATCGATCCTCACATTGGCTAAAGATCTAGCTGAGAACACAAGAGATGACTTGATCACCTGCATCAAGCACATGGATGCCACGTTTACTCTACTCGCTAAGAGCTATGAGCATTTAGACCTAGGCCTGCTTGATCCATCCTTAGCATTGGATGTCCGCTCCATGCCATGCACCTGGGAGGAATACGAATTTGTCAGGGTAAAAACTCCCACGATCATAGAGGAATTGATTGCCAATACCAAGATATCTCAAGACCAAGCCCTCAAACAATGGTTGATCACCTCCTATAGCAAGAGCAAAGTTATTGTCACAAGAAGTTGAAGCTTGGATGAACTCTATAAGCTAGCCGATAATGACTTGTCTTTCTTGAGGAAGTGATATATCACACTTATGTAGCTCCTACCTCTTTTAGGGAGATTTGGCTTATGTGAAAAAAGCTTGAGCTCAACTCCCCTTCATCTCTCAATCTCTTTAAAACCAAGTCTGGTGATAGTCCACTCTTAGCCTTGATTGATTGCAAAGCAATCCTTCTTGGTCAAGTGTTAGATTGCCTAATAGACATTAATAGATCATAGGTCTCTCAGGTTTATCCTAGTGGGTCAAGGTAGTGAAGTTCTACTAGAAGCTAGACTCAAAAGTCACCTAACCAACTAAGCTCAGGAATCTAAACAATGTTGCTCGAGGAAGGTGTCTGAGCAACTACCAAATGTCCTCTTCCTTAGCTTCGCTAGGGGTGGGTTCATCACACATGGGATCAAAGTAAAATATAAGCTTGGATTAAATGATATTGGCTTTTTATGCTCAAGGCTTACGGAGCTGATGCAAAGTTATGATATTGCTTGTTAGGTAACACCTTCAACCAATGATAGGGATTTTCAAGAAAAGAAATTTATGCTAAAATAAGTGAAACCATCTAAATTCAATGGTGAAGGATCTAAGGTTACTATTGCAGTGGTCTACATTGAGACCATGAAATACTATTTCTCCATAGCTGACAGTAGTGATATCCTCATCTAATCAGCTCAAAACAAATACACATATTCAAAGAGCCTTTGTAGCTCAATTTTAGGATATTATTGCTCATTTTGAATGCATTTGGAAAGCAATTGAAGGTTAGAAATCATGATTGACAATAAGGTTTCAATTTGCTTTGGGATACAAATTGAGATGTATGCTTATGTCGGAAGCTCAACGGTTGCTTAAGCTCAAGGCTTGCTTGAGTTAAGAGCCTGCTTATACCTAAAAGCACAAAGGTAGCTAACAAATGAAGCATAGGGGTTGCTTTTAAAAAAAGCAAGGCATTTCTTGTACAAAAATATAGGAGGAGATTAATGAGTGGTTTTTATTAGAGGATAGAGTTTCAAGCTCTAAAACTCACCACAAAGGACTCAGTATATTGGTGTCAGGATTGAAGGCACTAAAAACAACCCAAAGGCCTTGTCAAAATCTTAACAACCAAAAACAACCACCATGCCTTAATCATTTTTCTTGTGGTTTTTTTAAAGATTATAATTCCCCCTCTAATCAAACCCATTTCACACTTGAAGGCAATTGAACTAGTTTGACCCATTTGTGTTCACACTAGAAGAGGTGAACTAGTTATTTCAAAATTGCTTCTGCAATATGGATGAGAGCTAAGTTGGTTTAGATTGAACTAGTTCACAGCTTCTTTGTTCACATTGTAGTGGGAAAGAACTAGTTATTTCATGGCTATTATGCGGGTCTTTTCGAGCTGGAATGCAGCTACCGACTCCTTTTCCGCCACCAACTCAGCCACATCTATCTTCTTTTCCTCCTTAGCCTTCTCTAGTTTGGAGAGCAGCTCGGCGATGTACTTGTCGTAATTGGCTGGTGGCATCACTGTTTTGTGGATTGGAGTGGTTGAGGCCTCCACTTTCTAACATTTCTGGCCATGTCTCAACTCAACATCTGTGATTGGTCTCTTTTGCCCTATGGCCGTGGTCTTTGTGCTCTTTCCCTGGGCCATTTATTTATTAATAAAATATTACATCCATGCCACGAAATTGGAGACATCTACGCTGGTGGGGATACTAGGGGTGAGGGTGGTTGGTTCGGTGGGAGGCACCATGAGGGTAGGGATAGGGTGGATAAGGGCATTGCCTTTGCCTTCAAGGACAATTGGGCTCAAGGCTCCCAGATCATTGGCCCTGCTCTGCTGCTCGATTGACCGGCATGTAGCTTCGGCCAAGTCCTCCTCCTCCTTCCTTCTCAATTCCTCTTCTTCCTCATCAGCTCTTGTTTGCCTTTCTTCTTCAGTTTTCCTGCACTTTTCCTCCAATTTCTATTTTTCTTCCTTTTCTTTCCTTTTCCTCTCCTTGACCTCCTTGAGGGATTCTCTTTTTGCCATCTCCAAATCCTCTTTCTCCTTCTTGCGGCCTTCATCCTACTTCTTTTTCTTTTGTGCTGTCTTCTTCTTGGGTTTCTTGGCCTGCTTTTTGCCCAATTGTTCTTCTTGTTTCTGCCCTTCCTCATCATTCACGGTCATGTCATGTTAGAAGTCAAGCTCCCCGTGTAGTGTGTGACTGTCTTTATGTACTACTGACATGACAGCTAGTGTATAGCTGTCTCCTGCATGTGACTACATTAAATAAGTCGATTAGCTAGTCGGTGACCTGACTATGGTTAGTCTGTATAGTCAGCATGTCACTTACTCTATGTTACTCTTGTATGTGTGTTTTCACTCTATGATTGTATAATGAGAAGAAGTGTGTGGAACCTGAATGGTTCAGATAGTGCTCAACCCTGTCTCTCTCTCCTCTTCTAACATGGTATCAGAGCAGGACTTGGTGAATCTCTGAGAGCTGGAGAAAGTGAAGATCTACTTCCAGGAAGTGAAGACTCATTTTTCCTTTGTGTAGACAGGCTGCCATTGTGGACTACAGGTAGGCATTTGTTCACTACACACTCCAGGGTCAAGATCAGAGCTTGTGGCTTCTTGAGAGCCTTGAGGAGGCTGTTTAGAGTGCATTTGGGTGTGGCACCAACATCACCATCATCATCTCCATCTACTGGAACAGAAAACAGGGGTCTGCAATCAGCATGATTGCGCCTAGTTGGGCTGAAGGCCTGCACTGCCTATTGCAATCAATGGTCACCATAAATGGGTCATGAGAAGCATGTATGTCTACTATAAAAGGTCTTTGTGAAGTACATGGAGTAACTACTTGTGGTTGAGCTCTGATATGAGCTAAAATAGAGTGGGCACAGTAAATTGTCTGCACTGCTGTATACACAGCATACATGGAGTCTACAACACTTTGAAGAGCATTGGAAGCTCTAGAGTATGCCCAGAAGCACCTGTGAAGTATAGGTACATGCTAGAGACTACATGTACTTGTCTTGATCAATTGCAAGCTGAGTTTGGTGGCTGAAATACACAGATCTGAAGCTTCTTTTGTGGCTGAAGCAGCAAGCATTTTGCTTTCTACTGAAGCATAGAGTGACAGGTGCAGACATCTGAAAGACATATATGCTGTCATATGCATGTTAGAATTGTCTTGGGTTGAGAGGAGCATCAAATGCCACTGAATACTGGAAGTTTGCAGCTGAAGTAAAAGAAGTCTTGTCTTCTTGGGATGAATATAAATTGCAGACATTTTGTTTGACTTACTTGTCAGATGTAGACAGGGTATTGTCACTCTATAGTCATGTACTGACGGTGACATACTGAAGCAAATGTATGGTCTGATTTAAGGACTCTTTTGAGCTAGTTGAAGCGGGTTATGCTGGTTTATTGACTGCAATCTTTACATAAATTGTTGGCATTGGCACTTGTTAAGAATACACTGGCTGATGTCTCTATGCTTATGTCTGAAGTGGCATATGTACCAGCAGTCAACTAAGCAGTTTTGGAACATGCATATCCAGGTGGAGTTTGACTTTGGAAAGGCTGATGTAATTGCAGTTTACAGGTTTGGACTGCATACTTTTGGACCCTGGCAGTGGATTTGCAGGAGTTAAATCTGAACCGAACATCAGGCATATGTATTGACAGTTGTCTTTATGAGTTGGATCAACCGACTGTGACTTTGTTTGGGCTGATATTTGACTGAAATTTACTGGTTTTTTTTCTGTAATTAATTGCAGAAAACTGTCATAAACAGTTCCGGGCTGAAGTTGAATTGTTAAGAAGATCTTGGTTTGCAGGTAGTCAGGCAAGGTCTACAACATGGCAAATGCTGATAGAACTGATAATGTAACCCAGATTGTGGGAGAAAAGCTGGATAGCAACAATTATGCAATATGGAAGTTCCGCATGGAGAACTTTCTGATAGGCAAAGGATACTGGGACTTAGTGACAGGTGTTGAGGCCGAACCTGAAGTTCCAGATAGGAATCCTACAGCTGATCAAAGACGAGCGCATCGAGCTTGGACGGAAAGAGCTCGCAGAGTCTTACATTGGCTGTCATTATGTATCTCGGATGCTATGGTGATGCAGATCATGAACTGTAAATCCCCAGTAGATGCATGGAATATATTGGCCAAATACTATGGCACAACTACAAGTGCAAGGAAGATACAACTGAAGCAGAAATTCAATAACATGGAGAGGAAGAATAGATCCATACAAGATTATGTCACAGAGGTTAAGACCATAGCCGATCAGCTGGCATCTGTTGGCTCACAGGTAGAAGATGAGGATATGGTTGCAGTGACTTTAAATGGCTTGGGTCCGGAGTACAAGTCTTTTGACACTTCAGTATCTGTGCGGGCTGAGATGCCTGATTTTAATGAGCTGGTTGCATTGTTGATTCATGAAGAGGTGAAGCCTGGCTTAGCTACAGGGTCAAGCAGCTCAAAGAATAAGGATGCAGTTTTTTATTCGAATCAGCGTGGTCGTGGTAGCTGTGGTAGAGGCTATGGATCTGCACCGAGGAGGCAAGCAAAATGCATCCTATAGTAATACCAATCAGCAGTCATCAAATGCAAGAGGTAGTGGCAACTTTCGAGGCAGGGGGAGATCTAACTCCCGTGGCAGAGGCTCATGGCAGCAGCAACGTCAGTCAGACAATCCAAATAAAGATAAGGATTGTCACTACTGCGGAAAGTATGGGCATATTGCAAAGGATTGCTGGAAGAAGCAGGGAAATCAGAAGGGCAAGCCTTTGCTGTTTTTCAGAAATTTAAAGCACAGATTGAGAAGGAATTTGAGTGTTACATCTCTTGCTTGAGATCTCATAGCGGTGGGGAGTATGTCTCAAATGAATTTGCTGATTTTTTGGCTGAAAATGGCATTCGTAGGCAGCTAACCTGCAGCTACACTCCGCAGCAAAACGGAATAGCTGAAAGGAAGAACAGGGTTCTGATGGAAGCTGCTAGGGCCATGATGAATGAGAAGCATATGCCGCTTTACTATTGGGCAGAGGCTGTTGTGACAGCCGCATATATTCTGAACAGGACTCCCATTGCAGGCATTCATGACATGACATCGTTTGAGAGGCTCTATGGCTATAAGCCGGATGTATGACACATGAAGGTCTTTGGCTGTCTTGCTTATGTGCATATTCCAGATGAGAAAAGGAAGAAGTTGGATCCCAAAGCACATAAGTGTGTTTTCATTGGATATTCGCAGGAGAAAAAGGCATACAAATGCTATGATCCCTCTACTAGGGAGACTTTGGTAAGCAAGGATGTTATCTTTGATGAGATGGGTTCTTGGTATGTATCACCAGTTGCAATGCCATCTGATATGCCTTCCACTCATGTCTCTACAGTTGATTTGCAGCAGAGCACTGCTATGACAGGACCTATCAGTTAGACAGTATCTCCATGGACAGGGAGATTGAGGAGCTCACCGTCCATTGACACGAGTATGTCAGTGAGGGGGAGACATGATGTCTTGGACAGCAAAGGAAAAGAGAAAGTTATTGAGGATGCATCTGGTATGATGACACCTGGCAGAATGACTTCGGGCTATGAGTCTAGTGATACTTTAGACAGCGAACTTGGTATTCCGACTGTCTATACGCCTGGCACGAGGCAGAACAGGTACATTCCGCCTCATGAGAGAGGTGAATCGAGTAGTGCACCACAGCTTAGACACTCGCAGAGGGTCAGATACCCTGTTGACAGGTTGACATACAGTGGCTACTCTACAAAGCATTATGCGTACATGACAAAAGTGATGGAGATCAAAGAACCAGGTACTTATGCTGAAGCAGCAAAGGATGAAAATTGGTGCATGGCTATGGACGAAGAGATGAAAGCCTTGGCTGAAAATCAGACTTGGGATTTGGTACCACTGCCTGAAGGGAAAAAGCCTGTTGGCTGCAAATGGGTTTATAAAATCAAATGTAAGTCTGATGGTAGTGTGGAAAGGTACAAAGCAAGGCTGGTCGCTAAAGGATATGCTCAGCAGTATGGCTTGGATTATGATGAAACATTCAGCCCGGTTGCAAAAATGGCAACCATACGAACTGTTATTGCCTTGGCTGCTGCTAAAGGCTGGAAATTACAGCAGATGGATGTTAAGAATGCATTTCTTAATGGTGACCTAGCAGAGGATGTCTATATGGTTCAGCCGGAAGGGTATGTGCACCCTGATTTTCAGCATTATGTATGCAGGCTGAAAAAGGCATTATACGGGCTAAAACAGGCTCCGAGAGCCTGGCATGTTAAGTCAGCAGTTACTTGCAGAGTCTTGGATTTGTTGTTGGCAGAGCTGATCACAGCCTGTTTACAAAGAAGACTGACAGTGGCTTGGTAGTGCTGGTCATATATGTTGATGACCTGATAATCACTGGAGATGATGACATGGGAATTCAGCATGCTATGAAGATGCTGAAATCTGAATTTGACATGAAAGATCTGGGAGATCTGAAGTATTTCTTGGGTATTGAGGTTGTACCAGCTGAAAATGGCTTATGGCTGATGCAGAAGCACTATGCCATGGAAATGCTTAAGAAGTATGGTATGGCTGAATGCAAACCACTGGATACACCTCTGGACCAGAATGTAAAGCTAGACATGAACACTCGGGCTGAAGTAGAAGATGTGACTATGTACAAACAGATGGTCGGTAGTCTGATTTACTTGACCATCACTAGGCCTGACTTGAGCTATGCAGTAGGGCTGATAAGCCAGTTTATGTAGAAGCCGAGAAAGCCGCACTTGGATGCAGTTAGATGCATCATGAGGTATGTTAAGTCCACTGTAGACTATGGGCTGTTCTATGTCAGAGATAAGCCCTTGACACTGATTGGATACACAGATGCAGATTGGGCAAGATGCTCAACTGACAGATGATCTACGAGTGGCTATGCCTTTGGCTTTGGTAGCGGCATGATCAGTTGGAGCAGGAAGAAGCAACCTATGGTTGCTTTATCTAGTACTGAGGCAGAGTACAGGGGGGCTGCATTGGCAGCATGTGAGATTGCTTGGCTGCTCAAGCTTATGGCTGACTTGGACATTCAGGTTGATGCTCCAGTGAAATTGTTATGTGATAATCTGAGTAGTGTACTCCTGGCCATGAATCCAGTTTACCATGCCAGGACAAAACACATAGAGGTACACTACCACTTTATTCGTGAGATGGTCCTTGCAGGAAAGGTTGATCTTATGCATGTGAGGACTGATGAGCAGGTAGCAGATATCTTTACCAAGTCTTTGGGTAAAGATAAGTTTTGTGGTTTTAGATAGCTACTTGGTGTGCAGATGATGTCTTGAGCTTGAGGGGGAGTGTTAGAAGTCAAGCTCCCTGTGTAGTGTGTGACTGTCTTTATGTACTACCGACATGACAGCTAGTGTACAGCTGTCTCCTGCATGTGACTACATTAAATAAGTCGGTTAGCTAGTCGGTGACCTGACTATGGTTAGTCTGTCTAGTCAGCATGTCACTTACTCTATGTTACTCTTGTATGTGTGTTTTCACTCTATGATTGTATAATGAGAAGAAGTGTGTGGAACCTGAATGGTTCAGATAGTGCTCAACCCTGTCTCTCTCTCCTCTTCTAACATGTCACTGGACCTCTCTTGGTCCTGGTGAGGGGGTGACCTATCAAGCATTTCTCCTTCTCCTTCTTCTGCACCTTATGTCTCCTTCACTGCATCCTGGATAAGCGCAGTCAAAATGCTTCCATAGCCAATGAATGAGGTCTTGGACAAGGCCTTCTTTCTTTCTGTGGCCTTGGAAGCTGGGGACTCCCCACCTGCTGGTGTACTTCCTAAAGCTAGTGCTTTAGTCGCCTGATCAATGGTTTTGCGTACATATCCGTTCCAGTCGACTTCATCCAAGGTATGAGCTGCTACATTCTCCAGCACAGGCATGCTGATTCGATGCATTAAGGAGTTGTAGTGCTGGCTAGAGAAGAGCCCCGTGCACTAGCTTCACTTGTAGTCTGGCTTGCGCATCAGGAATATCCTGGATGATGATGTCGTCATTAGTTAGCACATCCTCCCTTTTCATTTTCAGCATGGCATAAACATCCCTCTTATGCTTTTTCTCTATCTTCGGCTCCAATCCCAATGCCTTCTCCACCAAGACTAGGTTTAAGTGAACCTGCACCTATTTAGCATTTTCTCCCCTTCCCACCGTCACGGTGCCGCACTCCTGGTCAGGGTCGTATGTCCTGAGAAACTCCACACACTTCATGTGGTCAGCCTCTTGTGCAAATTTCTCAAGGTACTTGGTGAGGTTGCACTGCTCGATGACTCTCTTGGCTGCTTCCTCCTTGGCCACCACACCCTCTATGTTATGAATGGTTCGGAACTTGAGCTAGTTGTAGGTGCGATTTTCAAGGGTGATGCGGTATTGCGTTCTTTCCTCCTCCGTGAACGGAAATTGGTGGGCGCGGTCTTGCTACAACATCTTTTGTTCCAGTTATGATCCCAAGTTTCCATTAATGCTTTCAACATAATAATTTGCTAGAAAAGTCATAATTTGTTGGAAAAGAAAGACTCTATATGTTTATTGAATGAAAGCATTAAAATCCAATCCAATGTAGAATCTTCCCTTTAGACTTTAACTTTTTGCCCTTTATTTCAAAGTTCTCGTGCCATTTCTCCTACCTCGCTCTTATTGTTTACATGTTTATGCGTTTTGCTTGATTTTCCTTGGTTTTAATTTGATTCACCTCACCCCCCTCCCCTTCCAGCTTGAGAAGAATCCTTCCTAGGATTGAAGGTTAGGAGGTCAAGGGCATTTTGCAATGGATCTAGGAGTTACCGGTGTAGGAACCAAGTGTAGAAATCGGGGTTGTACTCTAACTAAGCTTTGCAGTCTAGATCAAAAGATCGAATGCCCACATGTGTGATGTAAGTGAGAACATTTGTCAGAAAGTCACCGGAAGCAACGCGGCTAGCAATATGTAACTCCTCCTCAGTTAATAAGCAATTGAGATAAGGGTGCCCTTTGATGTGCTCTTCCATGGGTTGGCCATGAAGAGTGGTTAACACTCTATACGAGGTTAGCGCGACGTAAGTGGGGTTGTACTCCGCTATTTTGATTGCGTGACGCTGCTCAGCGTTTGTCATGACTTGGCACCCTTCAACTTCCCATTGCAACCTAAGAGTGTACCAGTGCCTCAAGAATGGGGATTCAGTATCAGCAAGTTTGGATAATTCTGCAATTTCTTGGTCAGTGATTTGGCAGAAGTGGTTCACTGATCATAAGACGTGATGAGGCGCTATTTGAGGGCTTGCTCTTTGGAGATCTCACTGTTGAGCAATTCAGCAACAACGGAGTTAGCTGCTTTTGCGAAGGCAAGTTCAAACGTCTCCCAAGAACAAGGTATCATACGAACTTCGGTTGCAAAGGGTTCGGGCAACAGGCCTAAGTCCAAGTGGTCGTAGCTTAGAGCTAGCTCTCTAAAAGTGGCATGGGTTTGATAGCACTAGAGCCTTTGACGATGAATAGTTGCGGTTGTGGGTGTTCTTGAGATTACGGTCGGACCTCTTGGATTAGGGCTGGGGAAGTAGAAGCGACGTCTGATAGACTACTGCCTTCAAAATGGATCAGGGTAGTCGGATTGGCTCTAGTGGGTGATGACTCATGTGACGATGTCTGTCATTTGGGCCGATAGGCTTGTTCGACTCTCTTGGGTATGTGCGTGGATGAGCTTGATGGATATGGGTCTAGAAAGTGATGTGGCTTATGGTTTTGAGGTTCTATGGGACTTGGGGTGATCAAGCTTGAGGGCGGCGTACGAGTGGTGCCTTTGGCCGTATGGGCTTTAGGGATCCATATCCAGGCATTTCCCTCATAGTAGCCTTGCGACAAGTATCTTGGTTTGGCTCCTAGAATTTGGGGTGATTCCCAGTCCGGCTAACAATGTAGTCCCTAGAGCTACCCTGCAACAATTGCGTTCTCTAAGAATCGCTTCATGAGAAGCTTGATTAGTGTAAGATCAGCCTCCAAGGCTCTCTCCCTCTCAACATTTGTTCCTGCCCTAGTTCTATTGGAGAGAGCCAAGACATGGTGGACTTCATGCATTTCTATGTCTTGTCTCAACTTTTGAGCTCATTTCTCTTGATTGTAGGTAGCCATGCTTTGCAACACTTTCCTTGCCAACCTTCTCTCCTCCCCTCTAGATTGGCTATGATGTCATTGGCTTGTCTACCATGATGCTCCATTTTAGTTTGCAAGTCTTATCGAGTCATGACTTGTTGGATGTCGACTAGGAATTCTCCCAAGTCAAGCTCGTCATTTTTCGGGTTGGTGTTGGCTCCTAACATGTTGTCGATTTCTTGAGCAACTAGGATATTGATCAAATTGATCAAGTGGGGTAGAGCTACATCTCTAATCATGACTATCATTGTTGCTCCCTAAACATCTTGACAATTCGAGTCTCTCAGTATTCTCGGTGATTGGTGTCCTTGGCCACTATTTAATGTCTGGGGATCTCCTTCTACTAGTGGGTTTGTTCAGCTTAGCTTATCTTGTGTGAATTCCTTGCTATTTAAAACAATCCTCAATATTACATGCACTCAAATGCTAGTGGTGTGCTCCTCAAAGTGTATTGTGAGAAATCAAGCCTTCAACTTTTCTGGTGCCCATCAAATGTCTAATTGATGCAATGTGCGAATCCAATGAAAACAATATAGTGTAGCATATACTTTCATGATCCTTTTTGCATTGAATGGCCACTCTACCTGGTTTGTTTTGGTCTCTATAGCTACATCGTAGATGTGTGGTCTGAGGGATATCATGTTTTGTCAATGAATCCAAGTCTCTATCAGGACACAAGGTTGAGGGTCAGTGCCGCAATCATTTTTTGGGCCGTTAGATTGCAATTCGTGAGTCTAGTGGCCTTGTAAGCTGTCCTATGCATTTGGAGGTCTACTAGGGTTTCGTCTAGATTGGGTGTAGCCTTTGCCTACCCTAGGGTGGGTCAAATTTACCAGAATTTTGGTTCTTCATAGCTCATTTGAGTGACAATGTTCGAGTTGCAGCTTCCAAGTTTCACACTCAAATGTCCAAATTAGGTACCCATTTGAGTGTGAGTGGACTATGTCCGAGTTCGAGTGTCCTACCTGAGTGCTTGTGTTTGATTTGCCTAACTCAAATGATCCGAGTCTAAGTGGTCCTTATGAATGGCTACTCAGCCGTTCAAGGCCAAATATGTGAGCATTTGAGTGGATATTTTGGGGCGTCTGAATTTGGCCATTGTTCGAGGTCAAACTAGGTCCAGGGTCCGAGTGACATTGTCCAAGTCTGAGTCTGAGTGACATTGTCCGAGTCTGAGTTTGGGACTCGAATGATTTTGTAGTTGTCGTAGTGGACTTGTGACTCGAATTATTTGAGTGGTAGCAGGACTCAGACGACTATGGAATCTGTCCAAGTGTGGCAACTAAGGGTCCAAAATGACAAAAATCTTGCCAAATTTCACACATGCCTAGATCAATCTTCAATCTACGATCTTGAGAGCAATCATCCAACGTGAAGGCACACTCAGAGCTTACCTATAGGGCTCATGGATGTGGGAATGTGAATCGATGAACAAATCTGTGCTCCTACTCTCTCTCTCTCTCTCTCTCTCTCTCTCTCTCTCTCTCTCTCTCTCTCTCTCTCTCTCTCTCTCTCTCTCTCTCTCTCTCTCTCTCTCTCTCTCTCTCTCTCTCTCAAGCTCTCTCTTAATTGAATGCACACAAATAAGTTCTCTCTCTACCCTCTTGGCTTATTAAACTCTTTCTCTTTTGCCCTATTGCTTCCCCCTACTCTCTCTTTGCTATCCTAATGCCTTCAAGCTCTCTTTCCCATCTTTTTTCCATGTTTTGGACCTGCTATTATAGCAAAAACCCTACTATATTTTTCTCTATTTTCCTTGTTTTTTCCTTACCTAAATGCATCCAAATCACAAGCAACCACTTACACTAATCCAACCTACTTACCTCAATCCAAAAAACTAGAAAAACTTACTTGCAAAGGAGATCAAATACCTCTTCTACTCCCTCGCTTCCTACCTATCTCGAGCGCACCAGTTCGAGGCAAACCCTACTTCAATGCTCGATTTGAAGCGTGCAAGCACTCAAAGCTTAAATCCATATGTCCCAGCAATGGAACCAAAATGTGGGAGCTTCTCGCTCGACCACCAAGACCCACAAACTGCTTATTGTTTCAAGTGTTTCAAGCCAAGTGCAATGGCTACCTCTCACATAGCCATATGCACTCTCACACCTATGAGTGTAGTGAGCTTACGTTTATGCTCGATCAAGTTGCCTCCTCCCTCAAGCACTCCGGTAGCTCCATGATCCAAGGTGCAAGCTCAAGCAATCTTGATCCTCAAGCTCCAAGCTCCACACTCCATTGCCACACATGAGAAGAGAAGAGAAGAAGAAGAGAGGAGAAGATGGAGATCTTCTCCACCATGGTCCCTCACCCTCACAAACTCACTCTCTCACTCCCTCACACTCCCTCTCTCAAGCACAAGCTCAAGCAAGCAAGCAAGAGGAGGAGGAGGAGGAGGAGAGCTAGTTTTGGTCACACACAAGAATGAGCTTCTTCATTCACTTTTTGCTAGATACAATACCCTAGTCCCCTTTGGGCTCCCATCCATTTTTACATGCCCGACCATTTTAGCCAAGGTCCTATTTTCCTATTCCCTTTCTATTTACATTGTGCCTTCATGCTTATCTACATTTACAAATTGCACAGGAGAGAGCATGGTGCGCCTTTACAAAGTTTAGAGTGTGCTTTTATATTTAAAATGTGCCTTTCCTCCTTTGCACTTGCCCTGAACTTTTAAGGCTATCCTTGCGCTTTTTACCTTTTTTCCTCCTATTTCTTTAGTCGGGCAACCTTTTTCCACTTTGCCCTGCATCTTTTTAATTTCCTTTTTACTTTCTTTGCAATGGGGTTAAAATTTGTATATTTGATTTGTCTCATTATGTCTAATGGTTCTCATGACAATACTATCTTCTATATTGAGAAACTGGATGGGACCAATTACAACTATTGGAAGATCCAAATATGGCGGGTTTTAATGTAAAAATAGTAGGTTAGGACACTCAAAAACGGGGGTTCCAAACCTAAAAATATTGCAACTAAGAAGTGGGATGAACTGGATGAGTTATGCAAGTCCACAATTATTTTATCACTCTCTAAGCAGGTTCACTACAATGTTGTAATTGGAAATCAGACTTCATATAAGCTTTGGTCACATAATAAGAATCTTTAAGTTAAGCATCTCAAATATATTGACTGAAATAGTTGATGGGCCTTCGCATGAAGGAAGAGACTTCTATGTCTGCATACTTGAATGTGTTTCACTCCATCATCAACCATTTAGCTTTGTAGGAGATTGAGTTCAAGGATATTTTGCATCCTTTATTTTTGCTTGGTACTCTACTAAGTCGTGGGGCACTTTCTATATGGCTCTTTGTGCTAAGGATGGGTTGAAATTACAGGATGTTAAGAGTACCCTCTTGACGAAAGAGGTGAGCAGAAAGAATGTGGATGCTTCCTGTACATCACATGCATTTGATTGTGAGAGGCCGGCATGATGGAAATGGTGGTAATAGAGACTCTAACAAGACTCATTCTAGGGCACGTGGACAGTCTCAATGTAAGTCTTGTGGCTATAAGTCCAATTTTACTTGTCATTATTGTGGAAAATTAGGTCATATTTGGTGACAATGCCATGAAATGCACAAAGACAATCCCTAGGTGCCTGTTTAAGGTAATCAATAGTAATACAAGGGGATTGGTTTATCAAGCATATAGTAGTAGTAACTATCTCAATCCAAAAGTGTTGTGGTAAGCCTGTTTGGCTAAGCATACTGCGGACTCTCTCTGGAATCATCATATTCATACATTGGCAATACCATTTTGGGGAGCGGTGTATGGGGCAGTCAACTGATGCTTAATACCCCTCTTATCGTAAAATTATTCAAAATCTTTTGAGACATACTAACCTCCATTATCAAATCTTAGGTATTTTAGTATATACCCAAACCGGTTCTCAATAAGAGTAACCCAACGCTTAAAGATAGACAAGATATCTAATTTTTGCTTAATAGGGTAAGCTCAAACCTTATGCGAGCAATCATCAATGAATGTGACAAAGTACTTCACACCACTATAGCAATAGAAAAGGCATGGGACCACATACATCTGAATGAATAAGAGCCAAAGGCTCTGTGAGAGCTGGTACATGACATACATCATGAAGAGTGAACATGTTGCCCAAACCAAAACCCAGCTAGACATCACCAATATCAACTATCTCCAATGGCAAGTCATTACCCAAATGGATAGATCCATTCATACTATGATAGGAGTGAAACCACTCTCTATGAGGAGTCACATGAAAGGAAGCCCCTAAATCTATCAACCAACACTGAGTATATCCTTGCAAAGCATCAATCAACTGTGAAGCATCTAAACAAGAAGCTGCCAAGATAAGATCATCAAATATATCAAGTTGCACTATATTAATCCCCTCAATTTTATCTCGACACTAGACTTGCACAATGCTACAATCATCATTATTGTCTTGCACTTTACCCTTTCCCTTTTCCTTGTACTTGTCTTTGCGTATTTCATGGCATTGTCACCAAATATTACCTACTTTTCATGGGAATAAAAGAGCCTTGGTGGCCTTAAAAAGGCACCCATAGAATGGTGCTGTAAGTTTGATGCTTTTATGCATTCACAAGGATATAGCCATAGTGCTATGGATCCATGTTTATACAAAGAGGATTCGTGATGGTAGCCTTTTGATTTTAATATTCTATGTGCATGATATGCTTATTGCTGGGAGAGCTTATGAGATGAGCTAATTGCCTTGAAAACTCAATTCAAGAAGAGGTTTGAGATGAAGGGCATGGGATAGGCCTTGCATATTCTTGGGATGCGCATCATGAATTTGAGGTAGAAGAAAGTTCTACAAAAATTTGTTTTGAAAAGCCTCCCAACTAGTAGGACAATCAATGCTGTTGCGGACAACAGTCCACCATAGCGATGCTCTGTCCACTAAATGATTAATGATACACCTAATTTTGTATTTTTTGGCATACTGTTCTTCATAGAAATAATCATCAAATTGACTGATAAAAGCGAGAATAGTCTTTGCATCGCGTACTCCATTGAAAGTACGAAATTTGAAATTTCTTTTACTTATCTTGGCTTCTTTTCGGATAGATTGTGCTTCAAGTGTCGCATCGATCGTGCATCGTATAACATCTTCAAGTTGCGGTCCATCTTGATCGGTAGTAGATCATTGAAGAGCGGCCAATTGAGCTTGCAAAGTGTGAAGTACTCTTTGTTCCTCTTGAAGCTGCATCATAATTAGGTCCAATTTTTGCTCAATCATTGGTTCTGATAAATCACCCTTGGCCATAAAATCTTCCATATTTTGATCGGTCATCCTGAAAAATTTCAAACAACCTCACACACTCGAAATCTTATTAGCGGGATGAGCGTAGCTCAAGGTCGAGTTTACAAGGCTTGCTCTTTTTTTTAAAATGGCTTTTAACAATCTTTCTTCTTTGTGGATTCGAAAGTTGCTGGAATCCTTCGTCGACAAATTATTTGCCCGTGAAGACTGCGTATAGCAATGTACTCACTGGAAATTATCTCTATCACAACACGAGTGTGAATAGAGACTTACAGGGAGGTTGAGACGAGTTCGGTATTATTTGTGTGTGAACTACCACCATGGGAAGATTGAAACTTTGAAAGTTTAAACCTTAATAGCTTAAAGAGACTTAAGCTTTAATTTAAAAGCTTGATAAAATGTTTTTTTAATCACGACCAAGACATTAGGATGTCGTCGACGAATTCGGCGGCAGTTAGTACATGCTGCCACCGCAAATGACTAAATTATAGGCCTTAAGCTTTTAAATAAAGCTTTTTAAGCTTTGTATCCTCCAACTAAACAAAGTTTAACTTATCTTCTTCTGAGAAAAAACAGCTTGATGAAGGAGATTGGAAGGTGGTCCTCTGCCGTCAGAGACTGGTCCTTCGCGATCCAACGGCATAGCAGGGGGTTCTTCACTGCCAGGAACACGCTGGTATTGACGGATTGTCGCGAGGACTGACTGTAGAGCCCATTCGTTCCAGGAGCTTCACCTACGCGAGATGGTAAGCAATTGGAAGCCCTCGATCTCAGCTTTGCTCCGATACCATTGCTGCGCAAATCGAATGTTGTATGCGTACGTAGCGAGTGTCGAAAGGTCCCCAAGAACAAAGAACTCTACTTTAAGCTCAAAATTCAAGAGAATAGACTTGCACAACATGAGGCAAAAAGACCAATTGGGAACAATCTCCCCCCATGCCTTGTGTCAGCGCTCCACAAAGCATGTATTTAATATTTTATACATCTCCAAGCTCAAAAATAGCCAATTTTACAATTAGCATGCTTTAGCTTTTGTGTTTGCTTTTGCCCAAATAAAGAATAAAGCGGTTGGGTGGCCCAAGAGTTAGGCAGTGTCCAAATACAATGTCCAATAATAAATATTTAACGTGCACCCATGGGTATACAAAATAATAAATATATATTAAGTGCTTCAATAAATAAGCGCGCCAAAATAAATATTAGTGTCACGCTTAAGACGCGCACCCATAAAAAATGATAATTTCTTCTAAATAACTTGAATACACGCTATCGCCCAGTGCTTCCCAGCGCCACCGTCGCCTGCTCTACACATCAACTAAAGCATTCACAATTGTTAGAAAATAATAAAATTAAACCGACAAAAGTGAATGCCTAGCAGTCTTCAACTACAAAATAAATAATAGGTTGGAACTCTATCCTAACCTTAATTTAATATGAGTGCGCACTCTAAACTCATAAACGTCCATTAATTTAAATATGTATTTTGCGGAATCACTCGCTATGGAATCACCCACTTGCACATTAAATTAACATGATGCCCGAAAAGGACAACTGTCCCTGTCAACTTTTCGCACAAGGAATCCACCTTGTGTACGAGCCCCGGCAAATAAATATAATTTTACAGAATCCATCACAAAACCTCACGGAATCTATTGTGGCCTCACGAAATCCACCACCGTGGAATATGCCTCTTGGCATTATAGAGAGAGAGAGAGAGAGAGAGAGAGAGAGAGAGAGACACAGAGAGAGAGAGAGAGAGAGAGAGAGAGAGAGAGAGAGAGAAGAGAGAACCTACTAATAGCTAACCAACTAACTAATATCATATCTCTCTTTCTCAATAACCACCTAACTAACTAACCTACCAACTAACACAAATACAAACTAACATCACAAAACCAACCAATTAACAACCAACTAATAACTAACTAACCTACCAACTAACCAACCTACTCACCAAACCAGTAACAACAAATAAACCAAAAAATATAACAAAACAAAATTACAACCTGGAAGAGAGAGAAAGAGAGAGAGAGAGAGAGAGAGATCACCAACCTGAATAATAGTCACAAAAATTTGGCCAAACGACCAATCAACTGACAATCAACTTATAACTAACTAGCCTAACAACTAACCAAGCTACTCACCAAACCAGTAATAACAACAAATCCATTAAAACAAAATTACAACCCGAAAGAGAGAGAGAGAGAGATCACCAACCTGAATAATAGTCGCAAAAATTGGCCAAGCAACCTCGCAAACAAACTGCACCAAGCAAACTAAAACACCAATAAATTAAACCGTACCAAGCAAACCAACCTACGATCTCTCTCTCCTTCTCCTTCAAAGATAGAGAGAGAGCTCCCAATTCAATTGTGCGACGGCCCTCTTGGCCCAAAGAAAGAGAGCTCCCAATTCGATCGCTTGGTGGCTCCTAGCATATAGATAGAGAGACCTGCTATCCGATTCGATCGTGCCCCCAAGTCACTGTTGGACGCAGCGGCCCTCCTCATGCTGGGAGAGAGTTTCTGATATTCTCCTGGCCCATAAAAAGAGAGAGATAGAGAGAGAGAGAGAGAGAGAGAGAGAGAGAGACTCACAATTCAGGTGCTGTTGTTTCTGTCTCTACTACTGCTTGCTTGCTATTCGTACTCCCCACTGCCACTGCTGCAACTCCACTGCCACTACTGCACAAAGAGAGAGAGAGACACAAAGAGAGAGAGAGAGAGAGAGAGGAGGAGGAGGAGCAAAGAGTTCGCCAACTTCCAAGGAGCTAAGTAATCATTTGCTCATGATTGCCTTGATTTTTACCACTTCAAACAACTCATTTAAAAAGTCTTGTAGGAATTACATATACCAACCAAACCATGGCAAAGAAGCACGGATTAACATTGCCAAAAATCTATTATGATAAACTTTCAAAGAAGCAAGCTGCATATTAAGGGATGTTCTCCAGTGCAAGAAGATGAACCTGCACGGTGATTCATTTGTGTTAACATTGCTGAAAATCTCTTAAGATAAACTTTCAAAGAAGTAAGTTGCACATCAAAGAGCAATGTGATTTGGTGCAACCAAGCTTTCATTCTTGTGAGCAATTAACTTACATACTCCATCCTCTATATGACCCGCACTACTAAGAAGGTCTTTCAACCTCTCTTCTTGATCATTCAAAGATCCAGCACGCTGCCACCTATTTTTCTGTATAACTTCATAAATGTCACCTATATAACACCTGATTTCTTTTAACTCACCATGTATCATTACTCCATCGACAAGGTGTCCTTTATTTTTCTCTTCCAACATTCTCTCAATCCTTTGTAGACAGTCACCAATGTTCTCATAAAGAGAAATCAAAGCTTTTTTACGTTGAAATAATGTCTTCAATTGCCTTTCAATCCCATCTAAGCGACGAATGAAACTCAAGAAACCAACAGAACTATCATGCCCTCCAACATGCTTGAGTGCACAACGAATTGCCTTCTTCCTTGTGGCCTCCTTCATTTTACGTACATTCATTTGCACATTAGGAGTGCAATGTATAATATCTTCTATAGACATATTGTTGTTTGTTGCAGAAGCCTCCATATTGAACAAAAAGCACACATTAACCTTAAGGGATATATAAAATATTCTCAAAATTTTAGAAATAGCAAAAGCTCCTAGATCTAATGCCAACACAGTTCAACTATCTCTCTCTCTCTCTCTCTCTCTCTCCACCTAACCAACCAACGAACGTACTAACTAACCAACATAACCAATGTAACCAACATAACCAATCTACTCTCTCCCTCTCTCTCTACCTAACTAACCAACTAATGTAACCAACATAACTAACCTTCTCTCTCTCTCTCTCTCTCTCTCTCTCTCTCTCTCTCTCTCTCTCTCTCTCTCTCTCTCTCTCTCTCTCTCTCTCTCTCTCTCTCTCTCTCTCTCTCTCTCTCTCTCTCTCTCCAATTAACACGAAGAAGAATGAGAGAAGAGAGTGTATATATGTACATGAGAGAGAGAGAGAGAGAGACACACACACACACACAGAACCTACTAATAGCAGAACAACTAACTAATATTTTATAGATCTCTCTCTGTAATAAACTAACTCACTAAACTAATCTAAGGTAAGTAACTAAAACAAAAAATTAACTAGCTGTCTAATAGATAATAAACTAAAATAAACTAATCTAATCTATTAATCAATAAACTAATCTAAGGTAAGTAATTAATCTAATCTAATCAATCAATAAACTAAAACAAAAAATTAAACTAACCCTAAACTATATCTATAAACTCTATAAATAAAAAATTAAAATATTATACGAAACTAACTAACTAACTAACTTACGAATCTAATCAAATAATACAAACCTACTAACTTACTATATCTATAAATAAAAATTTAAAATAACACACATAATTAAATAATTAAAATAACACACATAATCATTAAAACCTACTAACTTACTAATCAATCTAACTAAACTATCTAATAGATAATAAACTAAAATAAACTAAACTAATCTATCAATCAATAAACTAAAACAAAAAATTAAACTAATCACAAATAAAATCAAACAAAAACTTAAAATAACATTAAAAACTTACTAATCTAATCAATCATCAATCAATAAATTAACTAACTAACTAAACTAACTTACCATTCTCTAATCAATTTAACTAACCAAATGAACTAACTTACAATTTAAAGTAAACTATCTAACTAAACTAATCTATTCTAATTTAAGGTAAGTAACTATAACAAAAAACTAAACTAACCCTAAACTATATCTACAAATAAAAAATGAAAATAACATAAGGAACTAACTAGCTTACTAATTTAATCAAGTAATACAAGCCTACTAACTTACTATATCTATAAATAAAAAATTAAAATAACCACAAACAATTAAAGTACAAACAATAAAAAACTTCCAATCAATCATCGATCTAACTGTCTCACTAAACTAATCTAAGGTAAGTAGTTGAAACAATCAATAAACCAAAACAATAAAATTAAACCAATCGTAAATAAAATTAAACAAAAAAGTGAAATAACATTAAAAACTTACTAATCTAATTTTAAAAAAATAGATTAGTAAGTAGATAAACTAACTAATTTAATCTAGCTAATTAAACTAACTAACTGTAAATAAAATTAAACAAAAAATTAAAATAACATAAAAAACTTACTAATCTAATCAATCATCAATAAATAAATTAATTAACAAACTAATTAAACTATCTAAAGTAAGTTAACTAACTAAACTAAATCAATAGATAATAAACTAATCTATTCTAATCTAAGGTTAGTAACTAAAATAGAAAATTAAACTAAACCTAAATTATAACTAACTAAACTAACTAATCATAAACAAAATTAAACACAAAATTAAAATAGCATTAAAAACTTACTAATATAATCAATCATCAATCAATAAATAAATTAACTAACTAATTAAACTATCTAAAGTAAGTTAACTAACTCTAACTAAACTAACCTAACTAAACTAAATCAAAAGATAATAAACTAATATATTCTAATCTAAGGTTAGTAACCAAAATAAAAAATTAAAATAACATAAGAAACTAACGTACTAACTTACTATATCTATAAATCTATAATCTATCAATAAAAAATTAAAATAACCATAAATAATTTAAGTAAAAAAGTATTTAAAACCTAACCTTTAAAAAAACTAAAACAATAAAATTAAACCAATCGTAAATAAAATTAGATAACAAATTAAAATAACATAAAAACTTACTAATCTAATCAAAAAATTAGATTAGTAACTAAATAAACTATCTAAAGTAAGATAACTAACTAAACCAACTTACCATTCTCTCTCTCTCTCTCTCTCTCTCTCTCTCTCTCTCTCTCTCTCTCTCTCTCTCTCTCTCTCTCTCTCTCTCTCTCTCTCTCTCTCTCTCTCTCTCTCTCTCTCTCTCTCTCTCTCTCTCTCTCTGTGCAGGTTGGGGAGGCACCCACTCCCTCAACACCATCTCCTCCACCCAAGCTCCAGTCGCCCCAATTTAATCACTCTCCCCCACCCCCAAAGTCCCTAAGCAGTGGCCCTTGGCCCACTACCGCATTGGGCGATGCCTCCTAGCCCACTAGCCTCGGTGTTCGATCACTCGGCCCTTCCACAAGTCCCTAGGTAGTAGCCCTCCTGGCCCACAATGAGAGAGAGAGAGAGAGAGTGCGCTCCCAATTTGAATAGTGGCGGCACCTTTGGGCCACTAGGCAACGGCGGCATATTTGGGCCAGTGGTGGGCGATGGCCCTCCTGGCCCACGAGAGAGAGAGAGAGAGAGAGAGAGCTCCCAATTTGATCGCACGACTGCCCTCTTGGCCCAAAGAGAGAGAAAGAGAGAGAGAGAGAGAGGGAGAGAGCTCCCAATTCAATTGCACTGTGGCTCCTGGCGAAGACAGAGAGAGAGAGAGAGAGACTCACTATCCAATTCGATTGCACCCTTGAGTCGCTAGGCGTGGCCCTCCTCGTTGGGAGAGAGCTCCTGATATTCTCGTGGCCCAGAGAGAGAGAGATAGAGAGACTCAGTTCATGTGATGTTCCTGTCTTTACTGGTGCTACTCGCCTATTGTTCATGCTCCCCACTACCACTGCTGCTGCTCCCATGCCACTACTATAGAGAGAGAGAGAGAGAGAGAGAGAGAGAGAGAGAGAGAGAGAGAGGTAGCAAAGAGTCCGCCAACTTCCAAGGAGGCCAGGTAATCATTTGCTCATGATTGCCTTGGTTTTCACTACCCGTCACTCTCACCAATTCAATTTTTGCCTTGGTTTGTGACAGTTGCAGGTTCAAGAGCTCTCTGGTCCTTCAGTGCCTCTCGAACCTGTAGCTCAAATAATAACTTAATAATATAAGAAGAAGAAGAGAGTATGCAAAGAGGGAGAGATATATCTCTCTTTGTGTGTAATAGCTAACCAACTGAGAGAGAGAGAGAGAGAGGGGGGAAGAGGGAGAAGATGAAGAAAACGAGGAGAGAGAGAAAGAGAGAGAAGAAGAAGAAGAAGAAGAAGACAAAAACTTATAATAACTTACTAGCTCACAATAAAGAAGACAAAACCTACTGGCCTAACCATCCAACTAACCAACCTACTAACTAACTAACCAACTGAGAGAGAAAGAGAGAGAGTGAGAGAGAGAGAGAGAGAGAGAGAGAGAGAGAAACTTATAAACAAAATTAACACCAACATAATTATAATTTACTAACTTACAACAACTTACCAACTCACTAACTAGCTAGCTGAGAGAGAGAGAGAGAGAGAGAGAGAGAGAGAGAGAGTGTGTGTGTGTGTGTGTGTGTGTGTGTGTGTGTATGTGAGTGAGAGTGAGTGAATGAGAGTGAGAGAGTGAGAAGAAGAAGAAGAAGAAGAAGAAAAAGAACACTGTTAACCCCAAGTTGAGATGGCGGAGAAAGATGGCGAAGAAATGAAGGAAAAAGCAGAAAAAAGATGGAAAAAGAGCAAAGACATGCACATGGCCTCTAAAGCTAAGCTGGGGCAAAAAAGTGCAATGTTAAATAAAAGGTGCCTCAAAAAGCTCTAAAAACTCTTGTAAAAGAGCGTCGAGCTCCCTCCTATGCCAATTGTAAAATATTAGACGGGTGCAGGCTGGAGACATAAGGCTAGAAGAGGAAAATAGAGAAAGGACCTTGCCACAATGGCCGATCGTGTAAAAAGGGATGGATGCCCATGGGAATTTAGGGTTTTGTATAAAAAGTTCAAAAAGTGAATGACAGCTCATTCTTTGGTGTGTGACTAACAAGAGTTCTCTTCTTCTTCTCTTCTCTTCTCATTGCTTGTGTGTGCTCTTGAGAGAGGGAGTGTGAGAGGGTGAGGGAGTGAGTGAGGGATCAAGAGGGTGAAGCTCTTCACCATCTCCTCTCCTCTTCTTCTCTCAGCTTCTCTTCTCTTTTCTTGTGTGCGTGGCTGGTGGATGGAGCTTGGAGATGGAGGAGGCTTGAGGATGCTTGAGCTAGCATCTAGGATTGTGGAGCTACCAGCGTGTGCGAGAGAGGAGGCAACTCATTTTGGCATCAAGGTAAACTCACTACACTCATAGGATCGACGATGTGTTGGCTAGGTGAGAGATAGCCATTAGAGCTTGCTTGAAACGCTTGAAACAATAAGCAGTCCGTGGGTCTTGGTGGTTGAGCGAAGGCTCCCACATTTTGCTTCCGGTGCCGGGACCAATGAATTCAAGCTTGAGCACTTGCGCGCCTCATATCGAGCATCGAAGTAAGAAATTCATCCCCAAACCAGAGCTTGAGATAGGTAGGAAGTTGGGTTTTTAAATCTTCAAAGCAAGTAAGTATTTTGGGTTATTTTGTTTGTTTGATGAATGGAAAACATGGAGAAATCATTTCACAGTTTTGCTTTCCATTCTTGTTGCATTTAGCATAGGTTAGGATAAGGAAATCGAATCGAAAAAGGGTAGGGTTTACCGTTGCAAAACATGGCAAAACAGGGCACAAATCATGCAAAAAATGGCAAAAAGATTGCTTTGGATGCTTAATGTCGACAAGTGATGATTGGGAGCGTCCAAACCTTACCCGAGAAGGGGTTTAAGAGCCAAGAGGCCAAGGGAGAGCTCATTTGCAACCCTTGCAGTGAGACAAAGAGAGATAGAGCCCGCGGAGAATTGATTCAATCTTGTCACCGGAGAGCCTACCGATCACTTTAGGTATATCAATCACTTCCACTTGTACCCTAGTTGTGATTTGGAAGGTTGTGTGTGAAATGATTAGCTACATTGTCAGTTTCGATCAAAATCGCCTCGGCGCTACCCCATCGCGTGCAACTCGGCCTGTCCGAGCGGCCGGTTTCTAGGCCGAGTCCTGGAATCGGCTCTCAGCCCTTTGTCTTTCGGCCGACTCAGCCCAAAACCCTACTCGGTCTGCCCAAGTGGCATCAGTCGGCCCCACTTGCAAACTTGGCCCTCGGCCCGTCCGAGCGACCCAATTCGACCCTCGGCCCACGCAAAAATTGGCCCTCGGCCCGTGTGCCTCGATCCATTTGAGTAGACTCCCTCGGCTTGTCCGAGTGGACTCCCTCGGTCTGTCTGAGTGACCTCGTCCGAGTCGTCTATTGGCCCTCAGTCCATCTGAGTCACCCACTCAACCCCTGCAATCCGGACAAGTTGGGCCAAGTGTGGACTTTTCCAAATTTTCCAGAAATTTGACCAGACCCAGCTAGAGCTCAGCCGCACAACCTGTCACTAGTCCTCCTGACTCTCAGAACTCGATTCGAGTGCAAGGAATAGGCAAAATTGTAAGGCGCAGCCGCTTAGCAACTTGCGTGGGGTGTCTCAAGACCTAGAGTCCTAGAGACAACCTGCTGAGCCATAAACCCTGGCCAGCAAGGCAACATAGCAAGAAAACCCGAAACCCTGTCAAGACGGCCAGAGAATTGATTGACAAGCCTATCAGGCCCAAAACGAAGCGAGAGTACATAAGATGCTTAGATATTGTTTCCCGCACTCACCTTGAAATTCCACACTTGAAGTACACTTAAGGAAAATTGAAAGCCTGATTGAGCACAAGTGCGCGGGAAGGAATACACACACTGAGAGGAGATAAATTGAGGATTGTATTTAATAAGTCAAGGAACTCACTCAGATAAACAACTCAAGGAACCCACCAATAGGAGAAGACCCAAAGGCATAGACAGACTATCGACACACGGAGTGGGACCAAGCAAGCGGCGCCAAAAGAGGTGGAGTTGACAAACTTACTTAACCTGATTGATAGCTTGGTGGAGCACGAGAACACGACGATGGCAGAAGAAAACCTAGACCGCAGGCCGAATGAGAAACTCAACTTAGGAGTCTTCCTAGAGGCAATTCAGCAGTTGGTTAGTAGCTACGATGCGCACGCTTGGTATGAGCACCGCGGCAGGACAGCAGATGCCATCATTGCAGACTTAGAAGAGGAGAGGAAGCTAGCCCACAAGGCACTACAAAGCATAGTAGAGTACAACAGAGACTAGCAGGCTAGGAGTCAAAGGCAAACCACAGAATTGCACGAGGTATAGCGGGTGCTAAACCTGGCCATTAGAAACCAAACTAATCACAAGAGAGCCCTGGAAGGAGACTTAATACTGAGCAAGCTTCTCATGAAGTGACTGCTAGATAGCACGACAGCAAAGCAAAGTGCCGCATCACTAGCGACATCACTGCTAGTGAGATTAGGAGCAAACCAAGACTCGAAGAGTCAATCCAAAATCCCAATCGTTGCAAAGCAGCTCGACAAGTACCAGCCCCATGACGATCCATACAGTTTCGTAGAGCAATTTCAGCAAGTCTGCAAAGCCAATGGCCTCACCAACTTGACTCAGCGCTCTCAAGCATTCGGGCTTTGCTTAGGTGACAAGGGTAAGACTTGGTATACGAGTTTAGATGCGACAGAGCAAACCAACTTCAATGGCCTCAAGAATCTCTTCATAGAGATTTGTGAACCTAGATACTCCGACAATCTACTAGTGCGACTGATGAATGTCAAGCAGAAGAAGAAGGAGGACATTCGCGATTACGTGACCCACGTGAGGAGTCTCTTCAAGAGAATTCCTACGGGGAACGACCAACTGAAAGAGCAGTGTCAACTGTATTCATTAGCAGAATTCAAAATGAGGAACTGTATAAGGCTTTGGCAGGCAACTCAAGCTTGCAACCAGACGCGCTAGCTAGGGTTTTTGAGGAAGCCATAAGAGTTGACGACAAACTGAAGGAGAGAAGCTCCAAGAGCTTAAATTTAGAAGAAACCAACTTGCAGAGCTCAAAGAGAGCTTCAACCTCTAACGAACGATTAGGCCCAACCACCCAAGATAAGGGGAAAGCCACAGAGACAAACCAGGACTTGGCTGATGTAAAGATGGAGATAGCCAAGCTGCAAGACATGTTGAGATGACCAACGCACCCACACGTCCAATGTGTATACTGTGGCGGAAACCACTTGCCAGTCAAGTGTCAAGACCCTAGGTCAAGACCTTGCGCTAACTGCAGTAGGTTCGGTCACGATGTCGCGCATTCTAGATTACCAAAAAGACTTCCATACTCGCAACCATACGGCCAGCCCTACCTAGCGAGCGGGCTGCAGCCATTCTTCAGAAGGGGAGCCACATTGGCCCTTCCTATGTCTAACGACATTTAGCCGACTGTTCCTAGGATGGACATAAACCCTACAGGCATACCTAGACCGCGTGGCCCCTACGTGACCCATCCCCACTGAGTGACGCTCCAGTGCACTACGTGGAAGAGCCAAATGAGGAAGAGACTTATGTATACCCTTACATCTCTCACAACGATGAGGGCAACGCAGTCCTTATGGATTATCGACCAGTACCGGTGATGGCATTAGGAAGAGGACGAGGTAGAGGCCGAGGGGGGCAGACGTAGGATCCAATCACCTATTGGACTTGTGGTCACCCATGGCATGTCTCATCATGCTACCCTGAGAGGGAGCAGCAGAATAGAGACAAAGCTAACCTAAGGTGCATTGAGTGCGGGATTACTCATCTCTTCGTCGACTGCCCAAAGCAAAAACCATCTTCTAGTTCAACCAACATGCCATCTGTCCCATTGGGGCTGTTTGGTGTCGAGAATCTCGATGGGGAGGCCACACCTATCCCATTGCGGGTCATGACTCGTGCCCAGACGAAGCAAGCCGGCATATCACTGTCAAGGCCTAGCAACCTCGATGCAGCATCAATAGGGATGAAGAGCCGTAGGTGGAGAAAGAAGAGGCCTGAAGCTAAGGTTGCACTGAAAACTGAGAGTGCTACTACTCTGCCTACTGGAAAGAAGATCACTGATGCAGAGGCAAAAACTTCAGCCCCTAAGACGGCCAAAAAGGGAAGTGCTAAGGTAGGGGAATACTCGCATCCGAAGCGCCAACTAGAGGCCATAGAGAAAGTGAAGGAATGGGTGAAAGAGACCCAAGAGCACCTAAAGGACACTGAGCCCATCCTAGAGGACGAGATCGATGATATCTCTAGCATAAGCACGCCAATCTCACCCCCTCAACCAAAGTCGAGGGATGCGACCGCACCACAAGCAGTACCACTTAGGCCAAGTCTTGATGCTGTAGACCCACAAATCAATCATGGCCATTAGCCAGGACAATCTGGATTAGGAGAGAGATGAGCAGCCAATGACCTCCTTACCACACTGGTAACCACCCCTGTAATGCTAAGTCTGGGAGACCTGCTTAAGCAGCATCCCACCCTATGGCAATACCTGAAACAATGGGTTGAAGGATCACGAGAGCAAGATGCTGATCTGCACAACCATGATATAGAGACACAAATACCGACTTTGATGTTGCACTCTATGCCAAAGTCCTTGCACGTTAATGCCTTCTGGGAGGGCACCGAGATGCATGCAGTCTTATCGATCCTAGACCTAGGCGACACAACAATAAAGGGAATCGTAGACACGGGAGCTAGGGTTAGTGTGCTTAGCCATGCAGTGCTTTAGACTTCGAAAAACCCACCTCTTGAGACTGCTAACTTCAATGTCACACTAGCAAATGGTATGAGAGTGAAACCATTCGAGGTGCTAAAAAACTGGCCAGTGAAAATCACAGGTATCCAGTTCTCTATTGACTTTATAGTCATGAAGGGTGTGGACTACGATATCCTATTAGGCTGACCCTAGATGCGCAATGCCAGAGTCGTCAAAGATTGGGGTAATCATTTAATCTTCCTTGGCAATAGGATGGATGCCATGAGGGTAGAGATGGACACCTGGAAGACCTCACTAGTCGACTTGGATACCATCTCCGCGATGCTTAAGGGGAATGCTCAAGTCAAGAAGTCCTATGGACCCTTGACCAAGTATATTCCATGCCCAGAGGACGAGCGAGATTGGATGCATGTCCTTGCTACAATCGACCTGCTATTCTCGAATCATGAGGCATACGAGCAAGCCATCAAGACAATCAATAAGTCTAAAGACGCACCCTCCGTACCAGTTTGCATGAGGCAGGAACCCTTCAGGGGAGACCTAAACCTATCACCTTCCAAGTGCCCAATAACAAGAGGGAACTCCAGGAGATTCTGGAATATTTAACGGGCTAACTAGCTGGCAATCTAGCAGCAAACTTCAAACCACTCTAGGATCTCTTAGATGAATCCAAGTGGCAATGGACTAGGCTGCATGACTTGAACGTCATGTACAACTGGGCCCTAATCTCCGATCAAAGACAAGGGATATACCAAGACCTAGGAGATGACGAGTAGTTTAACGAAGAGAACTCCAATGACGAATACGAAGACTGCCAATCTTTCAGTGACGAAAGTGAGGGTGAGATGGATACCATAGAATACAACACTGAGGGACGAGAAATAGAACAAATACGGGCAGACTCCAAGCCACTGAAAAAGAGTGCCTTCAGGATAGAGCAAGGGGTCATGCGCATCGATTATGATCGTACTAGATTGGGCTGGTGTCGTACTGGACTGGTGTCCTAGCCCAGTCTAGTACGACACCAGTGCTTAGGACAGAGTCACCATTTGAGTTGTGACCACTAGGGGAGACCACCTCTTCTAGTGAAGACGAGGAGTTCGACTCTGAGTTGAAGGTAAGTTCAGATAGTGACCCAAAGATACCTAGGCAGGCCAAGACCAGACGCACCAAGGGGGACCTACCCATCCACTTGAGGCATAGACAGTTGAAGGAGGAAAGGATAAAACAACCCAGGGACACACGAACGGAAGAACAGCGAAAACCATAGGATCTCCCTAAAAGATTTACGAAATTCAAGAAAGGGGATAGGGTAGTGATCCTATTGGGTGCCAAACGTCAAGGGCAAACGAGTGAACCGATCGAGGGACTAGCCAAGGTCAAGGAGGTGAACCTAGCCCAGGAACGGGAGACACCTCGACCAGTCTTCATTGCCAATGACTTGACTGAGGAAGAGGAAACGAGTCTTGTCGCTCTCTTGCGAGAGTACATAGACATATTCACTTGGTCCTTAGAAGAGCTTAAGGGGGTAGATCCAAGTGTAGTGACTCATAACATACCCATGACGCTAGATGCTACACCGGTCAAGCAGCGACCGTACCTTATGAATCCAAAACACACTCACGCGGTCAAGGAAGAGATTGACAAGCTAATGAGAGCAAGATTCATTTACGAAATTGAGCACACAGACTAGGTATCGTTCATAGTCATTGTCATAAAGAAGAACAGAAAAATCAGAGTGTGCCTCAATTACAACAAGGTGAACGCTGCTACTAAGAGGGACAACTATCCATTGTCGTACATCGAGCACATGCTTGAAAGAGTGGCTGGCAAGGAAGCCTACAGTTTTTTGGATGGCTTCTCGAGATACAATTAGGTGCAATTGCATCATGTCAACAGGCATAAGACTGCCTTCGCCACTGAGTGGGGCATCTTTGCTTACATAGTCATGCCCTTCGAGTTGACTAATGCCCCCGCCACCTTCCAAAACCTCATGTGTGCCATATTTAAAGGCATGCTTCGCAAAGATTTGGAAGTCTTCATAGATGACTTGTGTGTTCACTCGACCTGGAGAGAACACTTAGACAAACTCCAAGCAGTCTTTGAGCAGTGTCGCCTATATCATCTCTCCCTGAACCCCTTAAAGTGCCGGTTTTGGGTGAAGCATGGATGCATCCTAGGGCACATGGTGTCAAAGAACAGCATTGCCACCAACTTCTTGAAAGTCAAGGTTATTGTTGATCTTCCGCCCCCAATCAACTATAAGGGAGCTCAATGCTTCTTAGGCCATACGGGATACTATCGGCGGTTTGTGTTGAATTACGTGTTGATTTCCAGACCTTTATACAAGCTATTGATTGTCTAGGCTAAGGATGATAGGGAAGAGGGTTGGAGGCAACAGCTGGAGGATGAAACACAGGAGTTGAAGGCCAAGGATGACAGGGAAGAGGGTTGGAGGCAGCACTGGAGGATGAAACACAGGAACTCGTGAAGATGCAAAGAGAATACAAGCTCCTGATCATGCAACTTGAAGAGTTGACCGCAAAAATCAATCAAATCGAAAAGCTTATGGCTGAATTTACCGCCAGGGGGACGAGGAAAGAAAGCATGAGTTAGAGCAGCAACAGAAAGAGATCGAAACCATGACCGACAAGCTGGACCAAGGAAAGAAAGAATAGGAAACCATGAGCAAAGAGCTAAAGGACCAAGAGCAGAAACTCGTGTCCCTGGTCCAAAGGCAGGGAGAGAGCATGGAAGAGATGAAGAAGAGAGCCGAGGAATGGGCAAGGAAAAATGAAAGAAGGGTGAAGACACTGGCGTGGCGCCTGGCTCTGATAGAGAAAGAGAATATCCTTGTAGAGAGCAAAGCAGAAGCAGTCCAAGTAGCCTTTAATACCCAACAAAAGGCCTTCCTAGATACACTCATGGACACCACCCGCCCAGAACAAGGGGAATCATTGGAGGTGGTTAAGAAGAAACTCAGTATCACACATAGAGCTCTGCACGCAAGGCTACAGATGCCACCCCAACCTGCGAAGGTTAAGCTGAGCCTGGATGATCAACCGAAAGTACATGTTACTGGCCAGCCTAACCCCCTAGGAAATTAACACGATAGGGTTTGAAGAGGGAACACAACAAGGAGACTGACAGGGGGATGAAGCTGAACTTCAATTCGATATGGGAAGGTTTAGAGAAGAGGTGATCTCACAGCCCCCCTCGCCGCATTCCCAAGAGCAACAACCGGTCGACACATCTGCGGAAAGACAAGCCGCGCTCAGGGAAAGAATGAAAAAATTAGCAGAAGAAACCAAAAAGCAGCTAAGGGCCAAGCCAGTTGTGCAGCTGTCCACGCCCCTCCCACCATGCATAATGACATTCCCGCAAGGTTCCACGCAGAATTGTTAGTTTGGGAGCGACAAGAAAGAGAAAAAGAGCCATTCACTTTCAGCTTTCTCATGCCCAATAGCCTGCGGAGGGTCTTACCCCTCAAGGTAATGGAGGAGGTGATTGGGATTGGTAGTCGACTAGGACAGAAGTGATTGCAAGAAAGAGAGAAGAACCCCACTCTTTGGGAAATTGAAGAAGCTGAGTTCTGGCAAACTAAAGTGTTTGAAGTGCCACATTCCGTGCAAGGTTATAACTGCAAGTCCCTATGGAGGAGGCCGGTGTGCGACATCAGCATGCTCGCTTGGATGGCTTTTTGCAACACCTTGCCCTACAAGAGGAACAACCCCACGTTTATGGCGTACCCTCATAGAGTAGGAGTGGATTTTGATGCCACCCTCCACGGGCGATATGATTTTCCCATTATCTACAACTCTAATGTTGTCTCTTTTGAACATGCCCTCATCTTCAACTCAAAAAGTTTGGATGACTCCATGACTCACTTCCTCACCGACTTCTCCTCTTGCCCTGATCTAGCTTTCATAACTACATGTAATTATCTTAGGCTTCTTAAATTATTACTTAAGCAGGACCTGACTCTGCAAGAACATGGCTTGCCTCCCCTCTTCTTTGATCCTAACGCCATCGACAGTTGTGCCATGGCACACCTGATGATGAGGGCTAGCCTCCTCCCTTCTTTTTGCCTAGCTCTCCTAGAAGACATGAATGACAGCCAGTTCACCAAATGTTATCATCCCTTCCTCTCCACCACTTCACTCCACGTTCGCATGAATCTTAAAGGATACATGCAAAGCTTGCAATTTTTGAGCAAATCCATCCAACCCCCTTCTCCACCTAATTCAGACAATGAGAATTAGGCACTGGCTGTCTAGTGCACAGATCAGATGATGTATGCATACATAGCAAGCGTTGGAAAAACTCACTCTTTTCAGGATTAGCATATAATTGATTCTCTTTCAATAATTTGAAAACCAAAGATAAATGTTCGTTTTCATTCTTACTGAAAACCAATATGCCATCAAAGAAAACAATGACACAATGCTTATGCTTAAAAAATATGCGATTCATCATACGATTGAATGTGGCTCGTGCATTAGATAAACCAAAAGGCATAACAAGGAATTCATAGTGTCCAAATCGTGTTCTAAATGCAGTTTTGAAAATATCAGATATGTCCAGTCGTACTTGATGGTATCCATATTTAAGGTCTATCTTGCTAAATATTGCAGACCCTTGTAGTTTTTCCATAAGATCGTCTACCCTAGGAATCGGATATCTATTCTTAATAGTGATCTTATTTAGGGCACGATAATCAATGCACGTCCTATAGGTATTGTTTTTCTTCTTCACTAATAGGACAAGTGCACCAAATGGAGAACTACTAGGTCTAATGAGTCCTCGGGTTAACAATTCTTCAACTTGTGCTTGAATTTCTTTCTGTTCAATTTGGTTATGTCTATATGGTGTTTGACATGGTGGTTGTGATCCAGAAATTAGGTCTATTTTGTGATCTTCGAGACATATAGGTGGTAAGCCAGGTGGTAAGCCAGGTGGTAAGTCAGCAGCAAAACAATCTTGAAATTGTGAAAGAAATTGTGCGTGCTTAGAATTCATCTAATTTTCTTTAACTTCAATTTCATTCACCCATATTAAGTAGGATTTGCTACCTTTTCGTAATGCACGTTTAGCATGTGTATGACTAAGCAATTGAAAATTATCGGAAGTGTGTATACCATGCAATGTGATTTGTTTCCCATTAGAATGAATCTTCATTGAATGCGTGGAATAATCTATATCGGGATTGTACTGATGTCACCAAGGCATTTCTAAAATAATGTCACTAGATTGCAAAGGCACAACTAAGAAATTTCTACGTTCAACATAATCACCAATTTTAATTTCTAAGTCATGCACTTCTTGTGTTCCATTGTATCTAGTGCCTAAGAATGTAGCCTTGTTGCGATAATGAGTAGAAATAGTATGTATATTCAATTCTTTGACCAATTTTGTAGAAATAAAGTCATGTGTGCTCCCATCATCATGTAAAACAATCTTTTCTTTACCATGCACAAGACATTGCATCATTAATAAAGAATGGGGATTTGGCATACCTGGTAAAGTATCCGAAGTAGTACCGATATCATCATCGTCTTCCGTGAAATCTGGCATTTCTTCATGTTCTTCATCTTCTATCACTCCCAAATAGTTGATGTGAACAATTGGCTTTTTAGATTGACAATTCGCCACTAGATGTCCTGGTTGATGACATTTGAAGTTTAGGAATGTTGGGATTTGGCTAGAAAGATGGCTTAGGATTTGGATTTGTGTTTGATGGTAAAGCAGGGGGTCGTGTCCAATATTTACGAAATGAAGATGGAAGGAAATGGTTTTGATTGAATCATCGAAAATTTGAATTGAATTGTTTTGAACCAAAGTTACCATTAGTTTAAAATTGTTGTGGTCGCTTCGCTCATCCTCGAATTTTGTCTTCAATGTCATGGGCCAAGGAAATTGCATCTTTGAGAGTCGTTGGCTTGAACATGTTCACCTCCGCATAAAAATGTCCAAGTAAGCCAGACATAAACTTGCATTTATGGGTTGCCTCAGGTACATCTTCGAGCATTCGAAGTTGCAATAAAGCATTCCAAAAACGCTCGGTATATTGTGAAATAGGCTCACGATCCCTCTGTTGTAGAAGATCCCATTGTTTAATTGCTTTTTCGTAGAATTGGGGTGGAAGGAAATTCTGCGAAATTTTCTTTTGGAAAGTCTCCCAAGTAGTAGGACGATCAATGCTTTTGCGAATAGCAATCCACCATAGGGATGCTCTGTCCACTAGATGATTAGCGACACACTTAATTTTGTCTTTCTCAACATATTGTTCTTCATGGAAATAATCATCAAATTGACTGATAAAAGCAAGTACAGTCTTTCCATCGCGTGACCCTTTGAAAGTATGAAATTTGAAATTTCTTTTACGTATATTTGTTTCTTTCTGAATAGATTGTGCTTCAAGTGTCGCATCAATCGTACGTCATATAAGATATTCAGATTGCGGTCCATCTTGGTCGGCAGTAGATCGTTGCAGATTGGCCAATTGAGCTTGCAAAGTTTGACGTGCTCTTCGTTCCTCTTGAAGCTGCATCATAATCAGATCCAGTTTTTGCTCCATCATTGATTCCGGTAAATCACCTTCGGCCATAAAATCTTCCATGGTTTGATCAGACATCCTGCAAAATTCCAAAAGACCTTACACACTCGAAATCTTGTTAGCGGGATGAGCGTAGCTCAAAGTCAGGTTTACAAGGCTTATTTCTCTCTCTTTTTTTTATGGATTTTTGCAATATTTGTTCTTTGCGGATGCTGAATTTGATGTCACGTTCTTCTTCAAGAGGATACTTCGTGCGTGTAGTCTGCGTGTAGCAATCTGTTTGCTAGAATTCAACTCTGTCACAGCACAGGGTGAACAGTAGCTTGCAGAGAGGGTAAAAACCGGTTCGGGATTAACCAGTGTGAACTGCTGCTATGGGAGAGATTGAAACCTTTAGACTTTAGGAAACTCAATAACCTTAAGCTTTAGTGAAAGCTTAATGGTTTTAAACAATTCGATCAGGGCAACAGCATGCCATCAACGTAATCGTCGCCAGTGAAAACGTCCTCTCGTAGCATTTCGAAAAATTTTAGAAGCTAAGCTTTTTAAATAAAGCTTATTAAGCTTTTAACTCAAAGCTTAATCTTCTCGGTTCTCTGTTAACAAAGAGACTTACAAAAGATCTTCAGAGGTGGTCCTCCACTTCCTGGGAGAGGTCCTTCGCGATCCAACAACGTAGCAGGGGGTTCTTCACCACCAAGACTGTAGAGCTCGATCATTCCAAGAGCTCCGCCTTCGCGCGAGATGGTAAGCGATTGGAAGCTCTCAATCTCAGCTTCGCTCTAATACCACTGGTGCATAGATCGGATGTTATATGCATACGTAGTGAGTGCCAGAAGGTCCCCAAGAACAAAAGAACTCTACTTTTGCACAAAAAACAAGAGAGAAGACTTGCACGACATGAAGCCAAAAGACTAACTGGGTACAATCTCCCCCCATGCCTTGTGTGAGCGCTCCACAAAGCATGTATTTGACATATTATTCATCTCCAAGCTCAAAAAATAGCCCAATTTACAATTATCACGCTTTAGCTTTTGTGTTTGCTTTTGTCCAACTAAAGAATTAAAGCAATTGGGTGCCCAAAGAGTCGAGTTGTGCCCAAATACAATGTCCAATAACAAATATTTAAATATTCATTGTGTGTGTGGAATAATCTATGTTTGGATTATGCTGGTGTCTCCATGGCATTCCTAAAATAATGTCACTTGACTGTAATGGGACAACTAAGAAATTTCTTCTTTCAATATATGAACCAATTTGAATTTCTAAATCTTGAACTTCTTGTGTGCCATTGTACCTAGTGCCTAAAAATGCAGCTTTTATGCGATAATGCGTAGGTACATTATGCAATTTTAATTCCTTTACCAATTTTGCTGAAATAAAGTCATGGGTACTACCGTCATCATGCAATATAGTTCTTTCTTTTCCATGCACCATACATTTCATAGTCAACAATGAATGTGAAGTAGGCATACCTGGTAAAGTGTCGGAAGTAGTAGTAGGATCATCTTCTTCTTCCGTGAAATCTGGCATATCCTCATGCTCGTCTTCGTTCATAGCTCCAAGGTAGTTGATATGTGCTGGTGGCTTCTTTGAATGACAATTTGCTGCGAGATGCCCTGGCTGGTGACACTTGTAGCATACTATTGGCTTAGCTTTGGTCACATTATTTGCAATGGCTGGGAGTCTGGGTATATTTGGAGTTGCTTATGGAATAGGCTTTGGATTTGGATTGACAGTGGATGGTAATGCAGGTGGTTTAGGCCAATTCTTGCGGAAAGATGGTGATGAGAAATGACCTGGATTAAACCTTCTAAAATTGGAATTGAATTGTTTAGATCCATAATTACCGTTGGCTTGGAATGGCTGTGGTCGTCGATCTCTTCCGCGTAACTTATCTTCAGTGTCGTGAGCTAAGGAGATGGCGTCTTCAAGGGTAGCAGGCTTGAACATGTTTACTTCAGCGTAGTAATGTCCAAGAAGTCCAGACATATACTTCTGCTTATGTGTCGTCTCTGGTACGTCTTCAAGCATGCGTAACTGTAAGAGTGCATTCCAAAAACGCTTTGTATACTATGGAATAGGCTCACGATCTCGCTGTTGAAGTAAATCCCATTGTTTGATAGCCTTCTCATGAAATTGCGGTGGAAGGAAATTTTGCATGAACTTCTTCTTGAAATCTTCCCAAGTAGCAGGACATTCTATGCTCTTGCGGACTACAGTCCACCAAAGTGATGCTCTGTCTATCAGATGATTAGTAACACACTTGATTTTATCTTTTTCGGGATAAGTTTCCTCATGGAAATAGTCATCAAACTCGCTAATGAATGATAAAACAGTCTTTCCTTCTCTTATGCCATTGAAAGTGCGAAACTTGAAACTTCGTTTACTTATCTTGGATTCCTTGCGAATGGTTTGTGCTTCAAGGGTGGCGTCGATGGTATGGCGAATCAAATCTTTAGCTTGCGGTTCTTCTTTATCAGTGGACGCTCTTTGTAGCTTTGTCAATTGCGCTTGCAAGGCTTGCCTAGCTCTTCGCTCTTCTTCCAATTGCAGCATGATTAGATCCAGCTTTTGTTCCATAGTAGGCTCGGGTAGATCGTCTTCAGCCATAGGATCATCCATATGTGGGGTAGTCATCCTGTAAAACTCAACAAATCTTTCTCACTCAAAATCAGGTTAGCGGGATGAGCGTAGCTCAAATTTGGGGTTACAAGGCTATGTATTTTTGGGTATTTCTTCTTCAATTTTCAGAAATTCTGCAATATTTCTGTCTCCGTTTGCTGAAAGTACTTCAACGAACTTGCCAATAGGTAGAACAGCTTGTTGCGAACAACTTTCCAGTTCAGAGTTTTTGCATACGAACAAGTCTTCTATGAGTTTTAAGCACTAGTCAGTTCTGATTTAGTCTGACTTGCAGAGTTGCAGACTTAGCAGACTTGCAGAGTTGTTGACTTGCTGAACTTAGGCCGACTTGCAGAACTTGCAAAACTTGATTACTGTCGACTTGCGGAACTTAACTTCAAAAGTGCGAGACCCGGAGTTTGCGAACTTGTCGGACATGTGTAACTTGCAGAAAGCCTTAAGCTTAAGTAATTAAGCTTAAGCTTATGAGCTTAAGGAGGACTAACAGGCTGCCGTTTTTTTTCGTGAGGGGGGGGGCCGTTTTTTGGCCGCGCGATAATTTCAGAGGGCTCTTCTTGCAGATCGACGTGAAGTTTTGAAGCTTAATAAGCTTCTTAAGCTTTCTCTAAGCTTATTGAAAGAAATTATGATAAAAACAATGAAGCTTATCTCTGGTTTTCAACGACTTGATGAAGGAGGTGTTTGCGTGGTCCTCCGCCTGCAGAGCCTGGTCCTTCGCGATCTGACAGTGGAAACAGGGGTTCTTGATCGCCAGAAGTCTGCATGTATCGACGCTTCGCGATGAGATTGACTGTAGAGCCCGTTTGTTCCTGGAGCTCCGCCTTCACCCGAGATTGGTAGCGATTGGAAGCTCTTGATCTCTGCTCCGCTCTGATACCACTGGTGCGCAGATCGGTCGCAGATAGCTCACGTGGTGAATCCCGAAAGGTCCCCAAGAACAAAGTACTCCACCTTTTTGCACAAAAAACCATGTAAAAGCATGCACGACAAGAGGCAAGAGACAAATTGGGTTCAATCTCCCCCATGCCTTGTGTGAGCGCTTCACAAAGCATGTATTTTATGTATATTTCCAATCTTCATGCTCAATAATAGCCCAATTACAAAAATATGACAAGCTTTTTAGCTTTTGAGTTTGCTTTCTACAAAAATAGGAAAATAAAGCTAATGGACGGTGCCCATAGTGCCTGGCACGCCCAATCTCAATGTCCAAATAGAAATAACATATCCGGGCGCATAAGCGCATACAAAATAATAATAAATAATCGATGTCTCAATAGACATAACAAAATATAGGCGTGGCGCCTATCAAAATATAGTCCAAATGTCGAATACCCACTAGACTCCAATGCTTTCCTCCGCCACTGCTGCTATCTCTACACATCAACTGAAGCATTCACAATCGTTAGTAAAATAATACAATTAAACCGACAAAAGTGAATACCTAGCAGTCTTCAGCTACATAAATAAATCAACTGGTTAGAAATAAATCCTAACCTTAATTTATTACGAGTGCGCACTCTAAACTCATAAACGTTTATTAATTTAATATGCATTTTGCGGAATCACCCGCTATGGAATCACCCATGTACACACTAAATTAATGAAACGCCCGAAAAGGACAGGCGTCCCCATCAACTTCTCGCACAAAGAATCCTCTTAGCGTATGAGCCCCGGTCATCTAAGTTTACGGAATCCACCGTAAAACCTCACGGAATCCACCGTGGAATATGCCTCCTGGCATCACTCCTAGCCTATAGACAGAGAGACCCGCTGTCTGATTCGATCGTGCCCTCGAGTTGCTATTGGGTGCAGCGGTGCTCCTCGTGCTGGGAGAAAGCTCACGATATTCTCTTGGCCCACATAGAGAGAGAGAGAGAGAGAGAGAGAGAGAGAGAGAGAGAGAGAGAGAGAGAGAGAGAGAGAGAGAGAGAGAGAGAGAGAGAGAGAGAGAGAGAGAGAGAGTCACAATTCACATGCTATTGTTTCTGTCTCTACTATTGCTTGCCCACTCTTCGTACTCCCCACTGCCACTGCTGCTGCTCCCCTGCCACTACTGCACAAAGAGAGAGAGAGAGAGAAAGAGAGAGAGGAGGAGGAGGAGGAGCAAAGAGTCCGCCAACTTCCAAGGAGGCCAAGTAATCATTTGCTCATGATTGCCTTGGTTTTTACCACCTCAAACAACTCATTTAAGAAGTCTTGAAGGGATTACATATACCAAGCAAACCATTGCAAAGAAGCACAGGTTGACATTGCCAAAAATCTATTATGATAAAGTTTCAAAGAAGCAAGTTGCATATTAAGGGCAATGTTTTCCAGTGCAAGAAGATGAACCTGCACGGCAATTCATTGTGTTAACATTGCTGAAAATCTCTTAAGATAAACTTTCAAAGAAGTAAGTTGCACATCAAAAAGCAATGTGATTTGGTGCAACCAAGCTTTCATTCTTGTGAGCAATTAATGCATATACTCCATCCTCTATATGACCTGCACTATTAATAAGGTCTTTCAACTTCTCTTCTTGATCATCCGAAGATCTAGCATGCGGCCACCTATTTTTCTGTATAACTTCATAAATGTCACCTATATAACCGTTGATCTCTTCTAACTCACCGTGTATCATTACTCCATCGACAAGGTATCCTTTATTTTTCTCTTCCAACATTCTCTTAATCCTTTGTAGATAGTCACCAATGTTCTCACAAAGAGAAATCGAAGCTTTTTGATGCTGAAATAATGTCTTCACTTGCCTTTCAATCCCATCTAAGCGACGAATGAACCTCAAGAAACCAATGGAACTATCATGCCCTCCAACATGCTTGAGTGCACAACGAATTGCCTTCTTCCTTGTGGCCTCCTTCATTTTACGTACATTCATTTGCACATTAGGAGTGCAATGTATAATATCTTCTACAGACATATTGTTGCTTGTTGCAGAAGCCTCCATATTGAACAAAAAGCACACATTAACCTTGAGGGATATATGAAATATTCTCAAAATTTTAGAAATAGCGAAAACTCCTAGATCTAATACCAACAAAGTTCAACTCTCTCTCTCTCTCTCTCTCTCTCTCTCTCTCTCTCTCTCTCTCTCTCTCTCTCTCTCTCTCTCTCTCTCTCTCTCTCTCTCTCTCTCTCTCTCTCTCTCTCTCTCTCTCTCTCTCTCTCTCTCTCTCTCTCTCTCTCTCTCTCTCTCTCTCTCTCTCTCTCTCTCGCTAACACGAAGAAGAATTAGAGAAGAGAGTGTGTATATGCGCATGAGAGAGAGAGAGAGAGAGAGAGAGAGAGAGAGAGAGAGAGAGAGAGAGAGAGAGACACACACACACACACAGAAGCTACTAATAGCAAAACAACTAACTAACATTTTATAGATATCTCTCTGTTATAAACTAACTCACTAAACTAATCTAAGGTAAGTAACTAAAACAAAAAATTAAACCAACACTAAAATATATCCATAAATAAAAATTTAAAGCAAGAAACTTACTTATAAACCTACTAATCAATCAGCAATAATCAATCAATAATTTGAACATTTCTAAAGTAAACTATCTAATAGATAATAAACTAAAATAAACGAATCTAATCTATTAATCAATAAACTAATCTAAGGTAAGTAATCAATCTAATCTAATCAATCAATAAACTAAAACAAAAATTAAACTAACCCTAACTATATCTATAAACTCTATAAATAAAAAATTTAAATAATATAGAAACTAACTAACTAACTTAATTACGAATCTAATCAAATAATACAAACATACTAACTTACTATATCTATAAATAAAAAATTAAAATAACACACATAATCATATAATTAAAATAACACACATAATCAAATAATTAAAACCTACTAACTTACTAATCAATCTAACTAAACTATCTAATAGATAATAAACTAAAATAAACTAAACTAATCTATCAATCAATAAACTAATCCAAGGTAAGTAACTAATCTAATCTAATCAATCAATCAATAAACTAAAACAAAAAATTAAACTAATCACAAATAAAATCAAACAAAAAATTAAAATAATATTAAAAACGTACTAATCTAATGAATCATCAATCAATAACTAACAAGCTAACTAACTATACAAACTTACCATTCTCTAATCAATTTAACTAACCAAATGAACTAACTTACAATTTAAAGTAAACTATCTAACTAAACTAATCTATTCTAATCTAAGGTAAGTAACTATAACAAAAAAATTAAACTAACCCTAAACTATATCTACAAATAAAAAATTAAAAATAAGAAACTAACTAACTTACTAATCTAATCAAGTAATACAAGCCTACTAACTTACTATATCTATAAATAAAAAATTAAAATAACCACAAACAATTAAAGTAAAAATAATTAAAACCTACTAATCAATCATCGATCTAACTATCTCACTAAACTAATCTAAGGTAAGCAGCTAAAACAATCAATAAACCAATCGTAAATAAAATTAAACAAAAAAGTGAAATAACATAAAAAACTTACTAATCTAATTAAAAAATTAGATTAGTAACTAGATAAACTATCTAATCTAATCTAACTAACTAAACTAACTAACTATAAATAAAATTAAAATAACATTAAAAACTTACTAATCTAATCAATCATCAATCAATAAATAAACTAACAATATCTAAAGTAAGTTAACTAACTAAACTAAATCAATAGATAATAAACTAATCTATTCTAATCTAAGGTCAATAACTAAAACAAAAAATTTAATTAACCCTCAACTATAACCAACTAAACTAACTAATCGTAAATAAAATTAAATACAAAATTAAAATAGCATTTAAAACTTACTAATATAATCAATCAACAATCAATAATTAAACTATCTAAAGTAAGTTAACTAACTCTAACTGAACTAAACTAAGTAAACTAAATCAATAGATAATAAACTAATATATTCTAATCTAAGGTTAGTAACCAAAATAAAACATTAAAATAACATAAGAAACTAACATACTAACTTACTACATCTATAAATCTATAATCTATAAATAAAAATTAAAATAACCGTAAATAATTAAAGTAAAAAATAATTAAAACCTAATCATAAAAACTTACTAATCTAATCAAAAAATTAGATTAGTAACTAAATAAGCTATCTAAAGTAAGTTAACTAACTAAACCAACTTACCATTCTCTCTCTCTCTCTCTCTCTCTCTCTCTCTCTCTCTCTCTCTCTCTCTCTCTCTCTCTCTCTCTCTCTCTCTCTCTCTCTCTCTCTCTCTCTCTCTCTCTCTCTCTCTGTGTGCAAGTTGGGGAGGCACCAACTCCCTCAACACTGTCTCCTCCACCCGAGCTCCAATTGCCCCAATTAAATCACTCCCCCCACCCCCAAGTTCCTAAGCGGTGGCCCTTGGCCTACTAGCGCATTGGGTAGCACCTCTTGGACCACTAGCCTTGGTGTTCGATCGCTCCCCCTCCCCCTTGTCCCTGGGTAGCGGCCCTCCTAGCCCACAGAGAGAGGAGAGAGAGCACCTTTAGGCCACTGGGCGGCAACGTCTTTGGGCCACTACGCAGTGGCCCTCTTGGTCCATAAAGAGAGAGAGAGAGCTCTCGATTCGATCACATGATGGCCCTCTTGGCCTAAGAGAGAGAGAGAGAGAGAGAGAGAGAGAGAGAGAGATTCCAATTCAATCGTGTGGTGGCTACTAGCGGAGAGAGAGAGAGAGCGAGAGAGAGAGAGAGAGAGAGAGAGAGAGAGACTCATTGTTCAATTCGATCATGCCCTTGAGTCGCTGGGCACGGCGGTCCTCCTCAATAGGAGAGAGTTCCTGATATTCTCCTGGCCCACATAGAGAGAGAGAGAGACTTAGTTCACGTGATGTTCCTGTCTTTGCTAGTGTTGCTCGCCTGATGTTCATGCTCCCCACCACTATTGCTGCTCCCATGCCACTACTAGAGAGAGAGAGAGAGAGAGAGAGAGAGAGAGAGAGAGAGAGAGAGAGAGAGAGAGAGAGAGAGAGAGAGAGAGAGAGAGAGAGAGGAGGAGGAGGAGGAGGAGGAGGAGCAAAGAGTCCACCAACTTCCAACTTCCAAGGAGCCCAAGTAATCATTTGCTCATGATTACCTTGGTTTTCACTACCCATCACTCTCACCTATTCAAATTGGCCTTGGTTTGTGATACTTGCAAGTTTAGGAGCTCTCTGGTGCTTCGATGCCTCCCGAACTTGTAGCTCAAATAATAAATTAATAATATAACAAGAAGAATAGAGAATACAAACAAAGAGAGAGAGATATATATCTATCTTTGTGCGTCCAACTACTAATAGCTAACCAACTAAGAGAGAGAGAGAGAGAGAGAGAGAGAGAGAGAGAGAGAGAGGGGGGGAGCGGGAGAAGATGAAGAAAAAGAGAAGAGAGACAGATATAGAGAGAAGAAGAAGAAGACAAAAACTTATAATAACTTACTAACTCACAATAAAGAAGACAAAACCTACTGACCTAACCATCCAACTAACCAACCTACTAACTAACTTACCAACTGAGAGAGAGAGAGAGAGAGAGAGAGAGAGAGAGAGAGAGAGAGAGAGAGAGAGACTTATTAACAAAATTGACACTAACATAATTATAACTTACTAACTTACAACAACTTACCAACTCACTAACTAACTAACTAACTAATGAAAGGTGAGAAGGATCAAAGCTTGCCCTCGAGAGCTATGGCCAGAGAGCAAGAGCAAGAAAGAGAGAGACAAGAAATGGGAACTCCAACAGTCACAATGTGTGACCGGGCCTTCCTTTATTCAAACTGTCACTAAAAGAATAAAGAATAAAGTGATGGTGATGGGCGCCCGCCAGCTGCAGTGTGCAGTGGCTGTGACTGTCAGTGTAGTAATACACGGGCGGCTAGGCGAAGGCACCTTTACCCCCAACAACCTCCCACTTAAAGGCGAATATACCCTAGTGAGGAGTGAAAAGAAAAAGTAAAAATAAGACAGTACATGTACACATGTACAACAGGATGAGGAAAGACATCATCTCATCCCACGCCCATTAGCCTCCTGAGGAAGGCAAAGCGCTCTGTAGAGAGGCTTTTCGTAAGTAGATCTACAGGATTCTGGTCAGTCAAGATCTTGACAAGATCAACAGACTTGTCCTCAACGACCCCACGTATAAAGTGATATCTCACCTCAATGTGTTTCGTCTTCGCATGGAAGACCGGATTCTTGGCTACGGATTCTTGGCTAACGAAATAGCACTCATAGAATCCGAATGCAGTGTAGGGATAGCATCAATACCAAGGTCAACAACTAAACGACCCAACCAAATGGTCTCCTTGCAAGCCTCAATGGTGGCTGCAACATACTTGGCCCTTGTAGTAGAAAGGGCCGTGTATTTCTACACCCCCCTGGACATCCAAGAAACAGCACCTCCAGCATAGGTGAATACATAGCCGGAAGTGGACTTTCTACTATCTGCATGTCCTGCATAATCAGAGTTAGTGTACCCCACGACTCCTGTATCCTGGCTGGCATAGAGCATATGCACATATCTACAGTGCCCTTCAGGTACCTCATAATACCCTTCATGGCATCCCAATGCTTCTTGCTAGGTGTAGCCATATAGCATGCCGCAACACCAACTACAAAGGCAATATCTAGACGAGTGGCTATCATGGCATACGTAAGACTGCCCACTGCGGATGCATAGGGGATCTTGGCTATCTTGGCCCTTTGCTCATCTGTCTGTAGACAATCAGCCTGTAATACCTTCACATAAGAAGGCAATGGACAGCCAATAGGCTTTACGTCCTGCATGCGGAAGCGCTCAAGGACTTTATAAATGTAGTTCCTCTGTGACAACTAGAGGAGTCCTCGATGCCTGTCGCGTCTAATACGCATACCAAGTATGTGAGAGGCATGTCCCAGATCTTTCATCTCAAAGCTCTTCTTGAGCTAAGCCTTAAGAGCATCTAGCTCATCATGAGCTTTCTCTGCTCTATCAGCATATCATCCACATAGAGTACCAAAATCAATAAAGAACAATCACGGGCTATCTTCGCGTAAAGACACGGATCCATAGCACTCCTGCTGTAGCCCTGTGACTGCATAAAGGCATCAAACTTATGATATCACTCCCTAGGTACCTGCTTCAAGCCATAAAGACTTTTCTTCAATTTGCACACTAGGTGCTCCCTGCCAGGTTCTGCAAAGCCCTTAGCCTGCTCCATATAAATCTCATCATACAAGTCCCCATGTAAGAAAGCCGTCTTGACATCCATCTGGTATAAATCCAAGTCAAGCTAAGCAACCAAAGCCAAGACTAAGCACATGGTGGTCATCTTAACCACATGAGAAAAGACCTCATCAAAGTCCACACCATGCTCCTGCTTAAAACCCTTTGCTACCAATCTAGCCTTGTATGCTAGCTTGGGGTGTCTAGGGGTAATTTTTAGCTTGTATACCCACTTGCATGGCAAAGCCTTCTTGCCCATAGGCAAGGAAACCAAATCCCAAGTGTCATTCTTATGCAAGGAGTCTATCTCAGACTACATAGCCCTCTCCCAGGAGTGACTGTCACCCCTGCGCATAGCCTCATCATAAGTGAAAGGCTCTCTTGCATCTGTAACCGACATAACGCATTGAGGGCTGAAATCTATCAGGTGGACGTCTGTCTCTAGTAGACCGTCTCACGGCAGGCTCTGTTGCCTACCCAACTACCTGTCCAACACCCTGACCATGAGCATCTACTGCAGCTGTAGGTTGTCCAACTGGCTGTGCGGGAGCTCTCAGCTCCTCCTGAAATATGACCCTACGGATCTCAACAACTCTCTCAGGCTGCCGATGCATCTTGTCTTCATGGAAGACTACATCATGACTACGGATGACTTTTCGCGCTTGCGAATCCCAGACACGGTAACCCATCTCGCCTGCATCCCCATAACCAAGGAAAATGCATTTGACACTTTTAGGATCCAACTTACTTCTCTTGTCCCTGGGCACATGGAAAAATGCCTTATATCCAAAGACACAGAGATGTGCATAAGAGGGAGGTTTTCCAGTCCATACCTCCTCTGTAGCTTAGAAATCCAAACCACTAGAAGGTGATCTATTATGGCATGCACAACTGTACTAACTGCCTCAGCCCAAAAGCTCTGTGGCAGGAATGCATGGCTAAGCATATTGCGTACACGCTCTTAGATGGTTCTATTCATCCGCTCAGCCAAACCATTCTGGGGGGGGATGTAGGGGGTGCCCAACTAACTCTTAATACCCCTCTCATCACATAATTGCTCAAAAGCACATGAGACATACTCATCCCCATTATCTGTCCTTAGGCATTTTAGCCTATACCCAGACTGGTTCTTAACCAATGCAAGCCATCTCTGAAACATAGCCAAGACATCAGATTTCAGCTTAATGGGATAAGCCCAAACTTTTCATGAAAAATCATCTATGAAAGTAACAAAATACTTGGCACCACCCATAGACTGACAAGGCATGGACCCACTGACATCCGAATGTACCAATGCCAAGGGCTCACTCATGCGTGGCCTACCAGACTTCTTATGCATAGACCTAGTCTGCCTGCCATAAAGACAATGCTCACATGAATCAAAACATGCATAATCAAGGGGCGGTAAGTACTACAAACCAAAAAGCATTTTCATTCCCTTCAAAGACATATGGCCCAAACGGGCATGCCAAAGAGATACATGTGGGATAGAACCCACAGACAAAACATGATCAAGGGAAGAAGCGGATATAATCAAGGGATAGAGGCTGCCAGCCTTGGCACCTCTCGCAATCACAAGTCTGCCACGAGTGATCTTCTATGCAGAGTCTCCAAAAGATACATGATAACCTGCATCATCAAGCTGTCCAACTGACACGAGACTGCTTGTCAAAGTAGGTACATGGCGTACATCCTCCATAACAAAACTGTTGCCAGAAGGAAATTGCAGCCTAACATCACCAATGCCCACAACATCAAGAGAGCTGTCATCACCCAAGCACAGATATGTGAAGTCCACATTACATTATGGACTTTTCTATGAGGCAGGTACAGATGTACATGTATTTGGATACACAGATGCAGATTGGGCTGGTAATATGTCTGATAGAAGATCTACCAGCGGATACATGTTCTCTCTTGGTAGTGCAGCAGTTGCATGGAGCAGCAAAAAGCAATCTACAGTTGCTTTGTCGAGTACAGAGGTAGAGTATAGAGGTGCTGCTGTTGCAGCATGTGAGGTTGTATGGCTGCAAAAGCTATTGGCTGATTTGGATGTCCAGGTGGAAGGTCCAGTTGTCATTTATTGTGACAACATGAGCAGTATACAGTTGGCTAGGAACCTTGTGTTCCATGCCAGGACAAAACATATTGAGGTACACTACCACTTTGTGAGAGAGAAGGTACTAGCAGGTGAGATTGACTTGGTGTATGTCAGCACACAGGATCAGTACGGTATGAATGAAACCACTCTCGGCAAGGTGTCACATGAAAGGACGCACCTGAGTCCAAGAGCCAACACTGCGCATACATAGAGTGTATCTCTGTCATCTACGAAGCACCAGAAGAAGCTGCAAGGATATAATCATCATCAACATCCTCAGGCTGCATAACATTGATCTCTTCAATTTTAACATTGGACTTTGCAGGCACTATGATGTGATCAGAAGACTTATCCTGCACTTTGTCTTTCCCCTTATCTTTGCGCCTTTCATTGCGCAATTCATGGCATTGTGGCCTAATATGGCCCTTTTTCTCACAATGGTGACAAGTAACATCTGCATTCCTACCACGGGATTTTCTACGTGACTTCCCACGAGACTTGGATCGAGATTTCTGAGAATCTCGTCCACCGCCACAGCCATGCTTTCCATATCCATCATTCTTGCCTCTAACTGTCATAGCATTCTTACGATTAACCTCTTCCTGCAGAAGAGTGCTCTCAACATCAAATAATTTCAAAGTAGTAGTAGAGGCACATAATGCAGTGTGGAATACATCCCATGACTTATTAAGAGTACCAAGCAAGAAAAGAGGAGTGACATCCTCTGCAAAAGTGATGTCCTGCGAAGTCAAGTTCTTGAGTATAGCATGGAACTGGCTCAAGTGAGCGGACATAGTCACATTCTCCTTCATGCATAGATCCATAAGCTGCTTCAGCCAATACATCTGACTCGCTGGACTTTTCTTGCCATAGAGATTCTTGATTTTATCCCACAACTGCCATGCGCTCTGCTCTTCCTCAAATACATTATAATGAACATGTTCTGTGAGAGATAATACAATAGTGGACTTGCATAACTCATCAAGCTCAAGCCATTCCTCATCTGGCATAGTTGCAGGTGGATGCCCGCTCAACCTCAAAGGTTTGATCTGTGATTTCTGCACCAATACCTGCCAAATCTGGCTCTTCGAATAAGAGTAATTCGTACCATCAAGCTTAATGATGTTGAAAATAGCATGATCAGTGGACGAACTCGCCATAATGCAGGCTGGAAGACTGTAGACAGTTCAGTTGCTTGTTGTTTACTGTAGAAAATGACCAAAAAAATCACCAAAATCGAGAGAAAATGGCAAGAAAAGTGTAACCAAAGCTGCTGCCCACCAAGTACTAGTGAAAGTACATCATTTCAAAATATTTCAGCATGAAAAATCCATGTCAGTCCGGAGTTATATGCTTGCTGTAATAAATGATAGCAGGGTACTGTGAGAGTCAACTGCTGACCAAATCACTACACCAAGTCAATAAATGATAGCCAAGACATGACCAGTCATAAATGGGCATAAATCAACACCAAACAGTCATCAAGACCCTGAGCAAACACCCAAACATGTCACCAAATCATCCGTCAGTGAGAGTAGGCATACCCCCTGTACAATAGGAAAAAGTATACATAACACTGGCAAGACCTAACACCAGTAGGTGTATGCTCACAAGAGTGTAAAGCCCAAGCTCAAGTCAAAAGCAACTCCAAGACATCAGTGCATGAACCATGCAACATCCAAGTGTAAGAGATCCCAAAGTCTCAAGTATCTGCAAAATGCTTAAATAGCATAAACTTCATGCTCAATGTCGGTCAAGCATACAAGATGCTCCCACTGGCACAAAAGGCGAATAAACGAGCTCAACATCTCAATCAAACCAAGTCAAAATGCCAAAGACAGGTGACCAAGACAATGCCTCAATAGCATCTCAAGAGGATGACGGCTACAAATAAACTCTCCAATGTCGGCCCAAAGCATGAAGGAGACATGATCAACCATGGAGCATAAAGCGGAAGCATAGACCACATAAGCATCTTCAAGCTCATAACAGCATGTAATAGCATTTAACCACAGCCAATGTCACAAATGCCAAGCTCGATTTCAATCCCAAAATATCCCCAAAGGCATAGCCGAGTACATTCCATCCATGGGAAGCATCAATACATCATGCATAGTACCCGAAGCATAGCCAGTAAGCCATAGGCATATGAAATACCCTGTAAAAGACCTTTAGCCCTATTGATTCCAGCATGTAAAACCCTATGCAAACTGAGCAAACTGTGGCTCAATCCAGCCCCAAAATCATAACCAAACAATGGTGCATCATCCCCAAAGTATCCATCATCACTGAAGCATAAATAAGCATCGCATAAGCATAAGCCATGACCATGGAGCATCCAAGAGGCAAGTGCTGCCTTGTTTCCAGCCTGTGACAGTGTACCCACAGTCCAAAATACTAAAGGAAATCAGCCCCAATACAATGTCAAGGGGGTAAAGCTCAATGCTAAGCATTAAGGAGCATTACAAAGGCCATCTCCAATAGGTAGGAGCAAGAGAGGAGCTGCCATTGCCTGAAACGATTTGATGCTGTCCATCTGCCTGACTGGCGCAAATTGCATGAACTGGACAGGCCTGGGGGGAACTCCACATGTTGACAAGGAGGTGGTTGGGGGGCTAGGGAGGCACTAGGAGGTGCCAAAGGAGCCTTGAAGTAAGTCCAAGCAAGGGTAGAGCAGAGATGATGAAGTACAATTCTGCCTGCAGACAGGCGTAACCTGCATGCTGGTTTGGGGAGTCCTGAAGCTGACGTGGGCTGCAAATGAACATTGGGGAGGGTAGGGAGGCACTAGAGGTGCCCCATTGAAGCCCTCAAGCAAGCTCTAGCAAGGGTAGAGCAGCCCACATATGAAATGACAGCTGGGAGTGTAATGGCTGCCCTGTGTTCTTCTAGATTTGAACTGCCTTTGTGACTGAGCTAAAATGTAGCTCCAAACCAAGCTCAAGAGAGCTCACTGAAGTGCGGGAGTAAAGGAAAAAGGGCGGGGAGGAGGGGAACAAGAGTACATACCATTCGAAGCTTGAGCTATGGTTGCCATGAAAATCTCTGCTGTAGGTATTCGAAGTAGAGCTGAAGCAAATGTGAGTCAGGTCGAGCTCCACGGATCCAAGAGCCGAGCTTTGATACCAGTTGAAAGGTGAGAAGGATCGAAGCTTGCACTCGAGAACTATGGCGGGAGAGAAAGAGCAAGAAAGAGAGAGACAAGAAATGGGAACTCCAACAATCACAATGTGTGACCGGGCCTTCCTTTATTCAAACTATCACTAAAAGAATAAAGAATAAAGTGACGGTAACGGGCGCCCGCCACTTGCAGTATGCAGTGGCAGTGACTGTCAATGTAGTTATACACGGGCGGCTAGGCGGAGGCGCCTTTACCCCCAACAACTAAGAGAGAGAGAGAGAGAGAGAGAGAGAGAGAGAGAGAGAGAGAGAGAGAGAGAGAGAGAGAGAGAGAGAGTGTGTGTGTGTGTGTGTGTGTGTGTGTGTTTGTGTGTGTGTGAGAGAGAGAGAGAGAGAGAGAGAGAGAGAGAGAGAGAGAGAGAGAAAGTGAGAAGAAGAAGAAGAAAAAGAACACGAAGAAGAATGAAAGAGAGAGAGAGAGACACGACGAGAGAGAGAGAGAGAGAGAGAGAGAGAGAGAGAGAGAGAGAGAGAGAGAGAGAGAGAGAGAGAGAGAGAGAGAGATTGTGTGTGTGTGTGTGTGAATATAGAACCTACTAATAGCTAACCAACTAACTAATATCATCAATATCTCTCTCTTGGTAACCATTAAGAAAAAGAGAGAGAGAGAGAGAGAGAAGAGAAAACCTACTAATCGCTAACCAAATAACTTGTATCATATCTCTCTTTCTCAATAACCACCTAACTAACTAACCTACCAACTAACACAAACACAAACTAACATCACAAAACCAACCAATTAACAACCAACTAATAACTAACTAACCTACCAACTAACCAACCTACTCACCAAATCAGTAACAACAAATAAACCAACAAATGCAACAAAAAAAATTTACAACCTGGGGGGAGAGAGAGAGAGAGAGAGAGAGAGAGAGAGAGAGAGAGAGAGAGAGAGAGAGAGAGAGAGAGAGAGATCACCAACCTAAATAATAGTCGCAAAAATTTGGCCAAACGACCAATCAACTAACAACCAACTAATAACTAACTAACCTAATAATTAACCAACCTACTCACAAAACGAGTAATAACAACAAATACATTAAAACAAAATTACAACCCGAAAGAGAGAGAGATCAACTTGAATAATAGTCGCAAAAAATTGGCCAAGCAACCAATCCTCGCAAACAAACTGCACCAAGCAAACCAAAATACCAATAAATTAAACCGTACCAAGCAAACCAACCTACCATCTCTCTCTCCTTCTCCTTTAGAGATAGAGAGAGAGAGAGCTCCCAATTCAATTGTGTGGTGGCCCTCTTGGCCCCCAGAGAGAGAGAGAGCTCCTAATTCGATCGCGTGGTGGCTCCTAGCCTACAGACAGAGAGACCCGCTGTCCAATTCAATCGCGCCCTCGAGTCGCTGTTGGGCGCGACGGCTCTCCTTGCGCTAGGAGAGAGCTCCTGATATTCTCCTAACCCACAAAGAGAGAGAGAGAGAGAGAGAGAGAGAGAGAGAGAGAGAGAGAGAGAGAGAGATTCACAATTCACGTGTTGTTGTTTCTGTCTCTACTGCTGCTTGTCTACTGTTCGTACTCCCCACTGCCACTATTGCTGCTCCCCTGCCACTACTGCACAAAGAGAGAGAAAGAGAGAGAGAGGAGGAGGAGGAGGAGGAGGAGGAGGAGCAAAGAGTCCGCCAACTTCCAAGGAGGCCAGGTAATCATTTGCTCATGATTGCCTTGGTTTTTACCACCTCAAACAACTCATTTAAGAAGTCTTGTAGGGATTACATATACCAACCAAACCATGGCAAAGAAGCACGGGTTAACATTGCCAAAAATCTATTATGATAAACTTTCAAAGAAGCAAGCTGCATATCAAGGGCAATGTTCTCCAGTGCAAGAAGATGAACCTACACAGTGACTCATTTGTGTAACATTGCTGAAAATGTATTAAGATAAACTTTCAAAGAAGTAAGTTGCACATCAAAGAGCAATGTGATTTGGTGCAACCAAGCTTTCATTCTTGTGAGCAATTAACTTACATACTCCATCCTCTATACGACCCGCACTAGTAAGAAGGTCTTTCAACTTCTCTTCTGATAATCCAAAGATCTAGCACGCGGCCACCAATTTTTTTGTATATGCTCATAAATGTCACCTATGTAACCCCTGATCTCTTTTGACTCACCCTGTATTGTTACTCCATCGACAAGGTGTCCTTCATAGTTCTCTTCCAACATTCTCTCAATCCTTTGTAAATAGTCACCAATGTTCTCACAAAGAGGAATCGTACTCCTAAGTGTGCAAGCAAAATACTGGTGGAGTGATGCGAGTGTGACCGAGTTGTTCAGGTACCTTGTATGTACCCTTCGTTGATTTCTTTTTGGCACTATCATAAAAAATAATTATGCTTTTTCAAGGTGTTTTATGATTTTCTTTTAGGTTACTGAAGTATCATATATTACCACTTGCAAATACTATGCCTGAGTCTTGTGATGATGTGTAACATATTTTATGAAAGCTTGGCATGGACTACAATAGCATCCATGCATGTATCAACGATTACATACTGTTTCGAGAAGAATACGAGACTATGGAGACATCAATTGATTTGATATCCCGAGGGCATAGAGGAGATGCCACGATTTATGTCAACGGGATGGTTGCATGGAGCTTTGACCACAGCATCTTGCGAAAGGGCGAAGGTCTCAAACTGAGGAGTGGGAATTCTCAAGGGGATGTAGTCCAAAGGTGACGACGTGTTTAGGGTTTATCATATCTATATTTTATATGTGACAAATAATTGATTGTTTTAATGTACATTACAAAATATATAGTGCGGTGTGGTCGAGCGGATGGCATTTCTGCATGGAGCGTATCGACAAAATACGCTCCACAACAGATTGTGGTATCATGGCAAAGTTCGAGTGAGAGAGCCAATGACAAGCAACGGATCCAAACACCGTTATAGATGAGATGGAGTATTTTGGGAGCTTGCAAAGTATTATCATGGTGGATTACCGTAGCTTCTCCATGATCCTATTTGATGTGCAGTGTTTCAAAGTGGTACTTGAAGGAGCTGGAGCAACAGTTCGACGAGGTCCATCTAGATTTCTCGAAATAGATTGCGAAAAAAGATGGATGGATTTGCGCGACATGTTTGTATTGCCGGCCCATTGTGAACAGATGCATGAACTCATGTTTTTTTAAATTTTATTACGACATGGTACATGTCAAAAAAGTTAAATCTCTCTTGTACGTGATTTTGAACAAGTAATTTTTTGTTCAAACCTCATACAACCTCGATGGTGGTATGTTATACCTTCACCTCCTTGAAGTGCGAGAGTATATGATCAAAGCAATGTTCCCAATGTAGATGAGAACAGTAGACCACCGAAAGCTTGAAGCATGTAGAGAAGCCAAAATTGGGTAACAATGATGGAAATACAAGAGTCTAAGAATTCTTTGAGAATAAGGTGGACTCTTCCTTTTGTGGTGATATGTCTTTCGACATTCTAGTATATACGGAGTTGTGTTAGGAGATTGACATGGGACCATAGGATACTTCATACTTGGAGCATCCACCTACTCAATTCGTTGACGTATCGCTTATAAGAGTACATAAGATATGTGTTTTTAAGTAAGATCTTTTTTAAAAAAGATTTATATTACTGTGCTTTGCTTGATTTATATTGATTATGCTAACATCAATTTTTGTATGTGCAAGTGACCTTTGTGGATATTTAGATCAGCATGATGAGTCGAGGGATGAGCAATGAGGAACTCTAGGAGATTTTCACACGTATGTCTCCAGATCAGATGGCTCGATTCAGAGATATGGCAGACCAGGAGCTGTCTCGGACACCATCAGGCCATTCTGTTAGATCTACTTTGGTACACTTTGATGCTTCAGTTTCCAGTAGACGAGGTCGACGCTCCAGACTTGGGCCGGATGGAGGGAGTGGTTCTGGGGGATGCTGCGGAGACATGGATGCAGTGAGCCCACGGTTGGATCGGGATACAGGTGCTACTCCTCGCTCTCGTGCAGGTTCGAGAGAGCGTGGCTCAGGTGATTGTTGTGGAGGTACCAATGCAGTGTCTTCGTCTCGTCGTTTTGTTGGAGTTGTGTCACCTATGGGATTTGTCACACATGGGGATGTCTACTCCAGTCACTCCAGCTTTAGCTTAGCCATCTGCAGGTGGCACCCCTATGGGTGCTACTCTGTGAGAGATACTACCCCTGTAGGTACACCAGATGTACAAGGGTCTCCTGGATATGCCCAGGAGTGTGATTGCAGGTGGGAGAGGACACATCTTAGGCATACCCCATAGGGGTATGGATACCTTATAGATGATAGGACAGGAGCCATCATCATGAATGATGAAGGGAGGAGGGTGATGGCTCGTATGAGAGAGTTGTGCCAACAAGTTTTTCGGCACGTCTTGGATCACTGGAAGAACATACCGGAGGGGAGCAAGGACTACATCCTTGCATGAGGAGTTTCCGATACCCGCCGCAACAAATAGGTTTTCCACAGGCTGGATGATGGAGTGAATGCGTGCGTACATGTCACACAGATGATCGGACGCATGCAAGGCACTTAAGAGTGGGGCCTCAAAGCCCGAGTGGCTAGATGCAAATGATTGGCGCCGACTCAGGGAGGAGGCTACAGATTGTCCAGGACGTTGGAGACAACAGTGCAAGGCAGCGAGGGCACAACTAGAGGCAGGAGTGGTTCATCATCTTGGGAGTGGCGGCCACATGACTTATCTAGAGGACTTTGTAAGTTTTTCTTTTGTTTTGCTTGCTTATTTTTTTGCAATCGTGTTTCTAATAGTTGTATTTTATTTTCTTTGTAGCACTCCATTATAAATCGCGATCCCACTGGCTAGAGACTCAATATGCAGAGAGACACTGTCTCACTGCATTGATCGAAGATGGCTAGAATTTATAGCTCACCCTTGGATCCGTGCAGTGCACATGCTCTTCTTTTTTGGTCATGCGATTTATGTAGGCATTTTCTATGCACTATATTATTATCATCCTTTTTATCTTGCCATGATTATACCGTCACTTTTATTACGCGATCTTGTATTTATTTTATGTATCAGTCTTATGGATTCAAGTACACTTTGCCTTCATTTAGACAAGCATTGTACAGATTACTGAAACTCTTTTGTATGGCCCAAATAAAGCACATAGTGCTATTTGTGGCCCTGCCACAAAATTTGTTTTTTCCCTATTACCGTCGCTATTAGCGTCGCAAATTTACTGCACGCAAATCTATCTCTCTCTCTCTCTCTCTCTCTCTCTCTCTCTCTCTCTACCTAACTAACCAACTAATGTAACCACATAACTAACCTACACACACACGCGCTCTCTCTCTCTCTCTCTCATTAACAAGAAGAAGAATGAGAGAAGAGTGTGTATATGTGCATGAGAGAGAGAGAGAGAGAGAGAGAGAGAGAGAGAGAGAGAGAGAGAGAGAGAGAGAGAGAGAGAGAGAGAGAGAGAGAGAGAGAGAGAGAGAGAGGACCTACTAATAGCAAAACAACAAACTAATATTTTATAGATCTCTCTCTGTTATAAACTAACTCACTAAACTAATATAAGGTAAGTAACTAAAACAAAAAATTAAACCAACACTAAAATATATCCATAAATAAAAATTTAAAGCAAGAAACTTACTTACAAACCTACAAACCTACTAATCAATTATCAATCATCAATCAATAATTTTAACATTTTAAAGTAAATTGTCTAATAGATAATAAACTAAAATAAACTAATCTAAGGTAAGTAGTTAATCTAATCTAATCAATCAATAAACTAAAATAAAAAATTAAACTAATCCTAAATTATATATATAAACTCTATAAATAAAAAATTAAAATAACATAAGAAACTAACTAACTAACTAACTTAGGAATCTAATCAAATAATACAAACCTACTAACTTACTATATCTATAAATAAAAATTTAAAATAACATACATAATTAAATAATTAAAATAACACTCATAATCAAATAATTAAAACCTACTAACTCACTAATCAATCTAACTAAACTATCTAATAGATAATAAACTAAAATAAACTAAATTAATCTATCAATCAAAAACTAATCTAAGGTAAGTAACTAATCTAATCTAATGTAATCAATCAATAAACTAAAACAAAAAATTAAAATAACATTAAAAACTTACTAATCTAATCAATCATCAATCAATAAACTAACTAACTAAACTAACTTACCATTCTCTAATCAATTAAACTAACCAAATGAACTAACTTACAATTTAAAGTAAACTATCTAACTAAACTAATCTATTCTAATCTAAGGTAAGTAGCTATAACAAAAAATTAAACTACCCCTAAACTATATCTACAAATTAAAAATTAAAATAACATAAGAAACTAACTAACTTACCAATCTAATCAAGTAATATAAGCCTACTAGCTTATTATATCTATAAATTAAAAAATAAAATAACCACAAATAATTAAAGTAAAAAATAATTAAAACCTACTTATCAATCATCGATCTAACTATCTCACTAAACTAATCTAAGGTAAGTAGCTAAAACAATCAATAAACCAAAACAATAAAATTAAACTATTGTAAATAAAATTAAACAAAAAAGTGAAATAACATTAAAAACTTACTAATCTAATTTAAAAAATAGATTAGTAACTAGATAAACTAACTAACTAAAGTAACTAACTGTAAATAAAATTAAACAAAAAATTTAAAATAACATAAAAAACTTACTAATCTTAACAATCATCAATTAATAAATAAACTAACAAACTAATTAAACTATCTAAAGTAAGTTAACTAACTAAACTAAATCAATAGATCACAAGCTAATCTATTCTAATCTAAGGTTAGTAACTAAAACAAAAAATTAAACTAACCCTAAACTATAACTAACTAAACTAACTAATCGTAAATAAAATCAAATAAAAATTTAAAATAACATAAAAAACTTACTAACATAATCAATCATCAATCAATAAATAAACTAACTAACTAATTAAACTATCTAAAGTAAGTTAACTAACTCTAACTTAACTAAACTAAATCAATAGATAATAAACTAATATATTCTAATCTAAGGTTAGTAACCAAAATAAAAAATTAAAATAATTGCAAATTAAAGTAAAAAATATTTAAAACCTAACCATAAATAAACTAAAACAATAAAATCAAACTAACCGAAAATAAAATTAGACAACAAATTAAAAAAACATAAAAACTTACTAATCTAATCAAAAAATTAGATTAGTAACTAAATAAGCTAATTAAACTATCTAAAGTAAGTTGACTAACTAAACCAACTTACCATTCTCTCACTCACACACACACACACACACTCTCTCTCTCTCTCTCTCTGTGCAGGTTGGGGAGGCACCAACTCCCTCAACACCGTCTCCTCCACCTAAGCTCCAATTGCCCCAATTCAATCACTCCCCCCCACCCCCCAAGTCCCTAAGCAGTAGCCCTTAGCCCACTAGCGCATTGGGCGGTGCCTCTTGGCTCACTGGCCTCAGTGGTCGATCGCTCCCCCCTCCCCCAAGTCCCCGAGCAGCAACCCTCCTGGCCCACAAAGAGAGAGAGAGAGAGAGAGCTCTTGATTCGATCGGTTGCGGGGCCTTTGGGCCACTAGGCGGCGGCGTCTTTGGGCCACTAGGCAGTGGCCCTCTTGGCTGAGAGAGAGAGAGAGCTCTCGATTCGATCGCATGATGGCCCTCTTGGCCTAGAGAGAGAGAGAGAGAGAGAGAGAGAGAGAGAGAGAGAGAGAGAGAGAGAGAGAGAGAGAGAGAGAGAGTCGCTATCCAATTCAATCGCGCCCTTGAGTCGCTGGGTGCGGTGACCCTCCTTGTTGGGAGAGAGCTCTCGAAATTCTCGTGGCCCAGAGAGAGAGAGAGAGAGAGAGAGAGAGAGAGAGAGAGGAGCAAAGTGTCCACCAACTTCCAAGGAGGCCAAGTAATTATTTGCTCATGATTGCCTTGGTTTTCACTACCCATCACTCTTACAAATTCAAATTTGCCTTGGTTTGTGACACCTGTAGCTCAAATAATAAATTAATATAGATATAGATAGATATAGATAATGGAATTAGATGGATGGATTCTCCATTGGAGGCCTTTTTATCACGTTTAATGAGAGAATATATAGAAGTAAATAATCTCTCCATACATGGATGGATTCCATGATAGGCTGCAACTAGTTCAGTGAAGGGCAAAAATTAAGCCTAGAGGCTAAAGGTGATGTTTGCCATGGCGGATTGTTCGTTTACTCTTTCTTCGCGGGCACTGTGCGTGCCTCCTTTGTCTCGCTTCTGCTCTCCTCTCACATACGCGCTCCATTCTTGCGCCCACCAGCGTTCACTTGCAGCAGCATGCAAGGGGCTTATGGAACAGAAGCAGCAGCGCTCATACCTCATCGCAGGGAACAAGGCTCCCAAAAGGCTGTGGAATGGCGTCGGCATGCCAGTAGTGCGTCTGCAGAAGAGGGCTTGCCGGGTTCGTTCTCCTTTACTATGTACTGGTCAGTCTTCTCAAACTGAAACATCCCTTTAGCCCCTTCTCCTTATGGATAAGTCTGATTGACACACTTGTCCCTTCATGAAGCACGCTCCTGCGAGCAATGAATATCTCTGCCTTACTGTTTTTTCATAGCCTAAAAGCTTGCCTTGGATAGATCGGACTTCATTGTAAGTCTTATTGGCAAAGATGGGATGCATTGGAAGTCTTATTGGCATAGCTTTATAGAATACAAGCAATTGATTGGAAGAGGAAAGAGGGGAAAAAGAATAACAGCTTGATTAGCAGCTGATTGCTAGCTTTGTGAGAGAAAAGAGGAGAAGAGACGTAAACTTCTCACACAATAGATGGTAGAATCTTGTGGGATTGAAAGACCTTTCTCACAAGAAGTTTTAAACAGTTTTCAATGTGAGGAAAGGAGATGTTACCCTTTGTCTTTCCCTATAGTGTACAACATCATGAGCTTCTGCCAGGGAGGCACTACATACCTAGCTAGGTGTGGTTGGGGGCAAGGGGACTGCCGTGCCTTGCAGACTTTGTCATAATTCCAATGTGGCAATTATAGTGGCTTTTTGCGTAAAGCGTCTCTGTGTCTGTGTTTGTCTTCTCTGACAAAGCTAGTGATCAGATGCTAATAAGCTGTAATTCTATAAGGCTACAGCAACGACACTTTCTAGTCAAATACAGTCTGTCCAATGCAAAAGCTTAGCTGCTGAAAATGTGCAGGGATGAGGTATTCAGTCTTCTGTTGTAACCTGAATTTGGACCTTTGCTAACCATGGCAGTGGCTTCATGCAGTCGTTGAAGCTCCTATTCTTTCAAACATCCAAGAGAGGTTTTAATAGACATTATCAGCCATAAGGCATGATCCATATGTTGCCAATAGGCATGCAGGCAGGCAGAAATTATCCACATTTTTCTTAGAGTGTCATCCTACAAGTGAGGGACTTGGTGGTGACATTCAAAATATCTTTTACTTACACATTTCATGAACTTAAGAGTGAATATTAGCTCATGGTTCTCATGCCTCGATTCTTGCAGATTTACAGTGATGACTTATATTCAAGGTCAAAGGTCATCCCATTGTGGTGGTTTTGTGCTGTCCGGGATAAGTTGCAGTTACACAGGTTGTCAGAGGTCATGCTGGCAACCAATTTGTGGAATGCTTGCACAGCTTATGTACATTCTGTACGGCATAGCTTCTCCAAAGGTTTCTCTGCACGGTCAGTTGGCGTCACTGCCTATCTTTCCCAGTTTCTCATCCTATACTGTTTTGTAGGGTTCTTGTGTCACGTAGAACCATCTCTGGCTGGCCAGTCTGGGTTTGATACTGTGGTTGTAGACAAGAGGCCTTACATTAGAGGTGTATCTACAAAAGAGAATGCCACGTCCTTTCTGGATTTTGCTGAAGTACTAGGTTCAGCACGGACAGACACTTTGCTCAAGGATATACAGTCTTTGGAAGATGAAACAGGATTTAGACTCCGTGTGGTTACAAAGTCTGTCAGTTCTCCATCTGATATTGGCAAAACATTAAAGGATTTGTGGAAGCCAGATGATAAAACAGTTATTGTCATAGAAGACATTTCCTCTCCAAATATTTTAAATTTTAATGCAGGCCCATCGGTGATGATGAAACTTCCTAGGCAGTTTTTCCTGGAGTTGCAATCAAGATATGGGAACCAGTTTTTTGTGCAGCAAGAAGGAGAGGCAATTGCATTGATTTCTACTGTGCAGTCCATTGAAGAATGTCTGAGAAAGTCTGGTGGATGCAAGAATGTACCGGGCTTGACCAATGATCTTTATTATCTCACACTTGCAACCTCCATTGTAGGTGGTTGTGTGTTTGGTTTTGCTGCTCGTTTGCCACCTTCAGGCAGAGTTGAGGCCTCATGGCAGTGGGTATTACTTCTTTCTCCTCTCTGGCTTTTCCTTTTTGTGTCATTTGGAATACTTCCTGTCATTGGAAGGACATCAGAACTTGCTCCACTATTAAAAAATGCCTTGGGGTTTGCTGGAGGGGCTGCTGCTATTTATCTGACTCCAATTTTTGGACCTGCTCCACTGAGCAAGTAGTGAGTTATCAAAGTTTAAAAGTTGGTCCCTTCCTGGAACATGTATGAATCCCAAATAGGTATGTTTAAAGCAATTGATCACCAATATACTTGTGAAATACTGAGAGACTGGGGACAGAATGTGGCTCTGGACCCCATTGTAAGGGCGATCTCTGCAGTGTATTGTCTCATTATAGCGTTTTTGCACCAGTTAACATACAGAAACAGTAGGCACACAAGAATGCTGTGAATATTGGTGGCTATACCAATGGGTGTATTGTCAGAATGTACTATGTTGTCTGGACCAGTAGCATATAGCAAGGGTGAACGCACAAGAGGGCTTTGATTATTGATGGATGTGAATGGAATATGGTCCCGAGTACAATTAAAAGTAAAATATTTGATTGCCAAGCCTGATTTCTAGGGTGAAATATTGTGGGTTAGAGATTAGAATCTGAATGTTTCCTTTTAGTAGCTCTGTCTGGCTATAAAAGTGCAAAATATATCCCACAAAAACAGCACAAGAATGGCCTGGATGGCTCAAGAAAGTGTCTACTGTTTAGCTAATGCTATTGCTGCAAGTAGATTAGGGTTGTATAAATGACCAAGCCCAGTGGAAGCTTGGAGATCATCCCTAGGTCGCTATAGGCTTCTAGTGAGGGTTGCACATGGTATGAAGGGTTCTCCTTGTAGAAGAGCAATCAATGATCCATTTAGCATAGCTTAAGTGACTTAATGATTCGTTTAATATAACATAATTCAAGTAGAATAAATAACATATAGCTGAAAAGAAAAATGAAACATTTAGCTATAGCACATCTAGGATAACCAAAGTTAGGGATATGATACATTTGCCTACAGATAGGCTTAAGCACGAGATCTTAGTGCTTGGTGATGTGCCAGTATGATTTGTATTGAGGGTGCTACCTTGTACATGGATGTGGGTGGTAGGCCGCAGGTGGCACTAGTTGCATTTGTTTGTGGCTCTGTCCTATGTAACTCTTAGTGATGGGTACATAGGTCTCTTTGAGTTGGGCTTTGAAGCATACAATGTGGTTGCAACTATGTTTCTTGTACATCCTAGGCTGTTCAGTAAAGTGAAGTGTTAGGTAGCATAATGCCAAACAATGAAATGAGTGTTAATGGATTTGGAGCATCATGATAATCAGCAATCACAATCTTCTTCTTGCCTTGCTTGTGTCTATTGCAAGATGTAGCAAAGAGAAATCTTGCTAGTGATTGATGGTAGAACATTGATCAATGATGTGTGCATTATAGATGCATTGTCTTGAATTGGACAACGAGGCAGCTTTGTGAATTCGAAGTGAAGAATGTCGGTTCATGCTTGGACTAAAGCCAATACTGCAAATCTCTATTAACCATTGTAATAAATACTTGAGGATCTCTATCTTCTCTTTGGGTTCTCCTATTTTCTTATGAGTTGTGCAAATAGGAGTTTGTACCTCAAAGGAATGTCAAAATCAACACTCAATAGAAATAGGCGAGGAGTGATTGGATAGGAGGATTTCAAAATTTTCACTTCTCTATAGTGGGTTGTAGGGATTTCCTTTTTCCAACCATGGATGCTTTGTATGGAGACACTTTGTACATAGGCCTTGTGATGCAAGTGGAGGTGACAATCTTGGAGGCGGTATCACTTTGCCAAGGGCTCACTACTCTCCAAAGCCAAATTTCTTCTTCCCATTTGATGGTCTCCTAGCCCAAGGGGAGGTCTTCAACATGGGCCATAAATGGAGTGAAGGTTGGAATGATCAGTGGTCAGTGTGTGCTAGTGACGATAGGCTAGCACTGTTTGAGTATTTCCATTTCAATCTTTCTCCATGAGGTGCCTCGGACTATCTTGACCATTTCTATGTTGAGATATCGAGCTCCACTCGTGATATGCCAGGGTGACCGTTGTGCATTTATGTCACCGACTTGTCAGTTGCAGATGCGGTTGGTACACCGTCCATGAATAATAGCTAGATGACAGCTATCCTTATTTATTCTAGTTTGTGGCTCAGTTAGTATGTCACCTTAGTTAGTTGTCTTTGGTTTAAGACCCATATATAGGGTTCTTCTATTTCTTTGTATGAGACTTCTTTTGGCTTACACAACTAAGAAAAGGAAAACTGTTTTCACCCTCCACCTTTGTATGTATTCCCCCATTGTGCAAGCAAGAAAGCTACAAGTGAGACTCCTTCCTTCTCTCCCACAATCTTGACATGGTATCAGAGCCTTGTTCGTGGTAAGGAGCTCAAGAAAGCAAGCCAAGCTTGCGGTGTTCTGGTAAGAGCAGTGTTGCTTTCATTTTCTGTTTTGGGAGCAGATCTCTGCAGGTAGCACAGCCGGAAATTGCAAAAGTGCATTGTCTCAGGTTGAGACGCTCTTCGCGGTGAAGCAAGAGGGCAGTATATGCTGCGGGAAAGGGCTTTAGCCCTTGGTGACCCTATTTTTTTGATTTGAGGCCATTTCGGGGCTTATTTTGGAGGCGGAAGTTTTCTGCACGCACTCAGGAAAAGGCCCAGTTTTATGCTGTGCAGCCACTGTTCTACAGGTCGGTGAAAAGTTACTGTAGAAATTGCATCGTATGCCTATGCGCAGAGACATTGGGAGTTACAGAATCATCCTTGTTGTCTGTTGATGCAAAATCGTCACTAGGAAGTGACTGTGTGGTTAAATACCACTTTCGTCAGTTTTGCAGATTTGTCCTTGTGAGGCTGAAGCTGTGTTCTCTGCAGTGACAGAATTTTTTGCAGTATTCTGTAATGGCGTTTGATTCTCTTTCACAGATTGTAATTGAAAAGCTTGACAACAACTTCCAAGCATGGAAGTTTAGAATGACGAATTTCCTTAATGGGAAAAGGATATTGGGAATTTGTTGCAGGAAATGAAGAAGAACCAGTTCTTCCTGATGTTCCCAATCAACAGCAAATGCAGGCATTCAAAGCATGGCATGAGAGAGCCAGGAAAGTTATGTACTGGCTGTCCATCAGTATTTCAGACTCTATGATTGTGCATATTCAAGATGCAAGTACGCCAAAGGAGGCATGGGATACTTTGTCAAAAATGTATAGCACAAATACGCAAGCCAGGAAAATGCAGCTCAAGCAAGAGTTGCATAATGTGCAAAGAGAAAGTATAAGCATCAATGACTACTACATGAAGGTGAAGAAGATTGCAGATGCACTTGTTTCCATTGGGTTGCCAGTGGAAGATGATTTAGTTTCTGTGACCTTGAATGGTCTAGGAAAGGATTATACACAGTTCCGAACATCCATTTCTGTCCGTGAAAGATTTCCTGATTTTGAGGAGTTGATTGCTCTTCTAATTTCTGAGGAGTAAAGAAATGGTGGTGCATATTCTTCAGGAGGAACTTCAAAAGAAGCTGTCTTCTACTCAAATGCTGGAAGAGGTAGAGGCAGAGGTAGAGGAGGCGGATCTGGAGGCTGTGGTAGAAATCAGAATATGCAGCAAACTCAAGAAAACCAGTCCTATGGAGGACGTGGTAACTTTAGAGGCAGAGGGAGCCAAAGAGGTCGTGGTGGATGGCAAAGAGGCCAAAATGCAAACAACAATGTTGAATGCTACTACTGTGGTAAAATGGGTCATATGGCTAAAGACTACTATAAAAAGCAGAATGACATCATGAATGGAAAATTGCAACAAGGGAATTATGTATCTTCTAGTAGACAGGGTGATGACAGAAATGAGCATTTGTTTATGGTGCAGCACATGAACAATTCTGTGACAATGCAGAAGAAAGCAACGATGTGTGGTATGTTGACTCAGGTGCATCAAACCACATGACAGGTCATGCAGAATGGATGGAGGATGCAAGGAAAATGGAAAAACTAGGATTTGTGGAGACTGGTGATGATACTGCACATCCTATTGTGCAGATTGGAAAAATTCCTTTGTCTATGCAGGATGGGAAAAAGAAATACTTGTCCGATGTATTTCATGTCCCGAATATCACCAAGAATCTGGTTTCTGTTGGTCAAATGGTTGAGCAGGGCTTGCAGGTCAGATTTAATCCTCATGGATGCTTTGTTGAGGATATGAAAAATAAAGGTCGCTTGATAGCAAAAGGAAAGAAGAAGGGCAGAATGTTTACATTGGATGCAGACATGCTTGAATTGAGTGCAGCAATGTTTGCACATGGGACCGGTGTAGTTGCAGATATTGATATCTGGCATAAACGCATTGGTCATGTTAATGTACAGCGACTTAAATCAATGCAGGCTCAAAATATTGTTGCAGGATTGCCTAAATTCAAGGTTGCAGAAATGCATAAGGTATGTGAAGCCTGTCAGTTTGGAAAACAGACAAGGAAACCATTTCCTAGACATGTTCAAGAGAGTAAGAAGCCATTGGAATTAATCCACTCTGATGTGTGGACTACTAAAGCTGCATCTCTTGGAGGCTGTCATTATTTTGTCACTTTTATTTATGACTATAACAGAAAAGTTTGGGTGTATTTTATGAAAAAAAAAAGTGAAGTGTTTGGGCATTTCAAAACTCTTAAAGCTATGCTTGAAAAAGAAACATGCTTGCAAATAAAATGCCTAAGGTCAGATGGAGGGGGAGAGTACCTCTCAAATGAGTTTGCAAGGTTCCTGCAGGAGCATGCCATAAAGCAGCAATATTCATGCAGTCATACCCCACAACAAAATGGAATTGCAGAAAGGAAAAACAGGCATATTGGAGAGGTATCTCGTGCCATGCTCAACGAAAAAGATTTGCCAGATTTTTACTCGGCTGAAGCAATTGCTACAGCAGTCTATATAATGAACAGGACTCCTACTGCAGCAATACATGGGATGTCTCCAGAGGAGAGGTATACTGGTAGGAAACCAGATATTTCTCATTTGAAAATTTTTGGTTGCATTGCTTATATACATGCGCTAGATGAGTTGAGATCCAAGTTGGATCCAAAAGCTGAGAAGTGCATCTTTATTGGTTATTCTCTGCAGGAAAAAGGGTATAGATGCTATAACCCTTCTACTCGTAAGTTTACAGTGAGCAAAGATGTTTTTGATGAGATGAGTAGTTGGTATAAACCAATAAATGTGATTGATGATGTAGATGCACAAAATGGTAATGCTGCACAGAATTCACAGCAGCAGTCACAAAATATTAGTGGACCTGGAGCGTCCTCTAGCAGTGGTTCACATTCTTCGCCATGGACAGACAGATTGAGATCAGGAGAATCTTCTCAAAGCAATGCAGATAGTGGTATGCAGGTATCACGAAAAGGAAAATAGAAGGTTGATCAGCCCATGTTTGATGTGAATGCAGGTCACTCTTATGTGGATGGTGAATCCAGTGGCTCAGAACAGAGCATTGATGATGAGTTGGGTATTCCTTCTATTGTTACACTTGGAGTAAGGAAGACCAGGGATGTTTTGAGGGCACCTAGAGTGAACCTATTTTGCGCAGGTCTATGAGAGCTAGGTATCCTGTGGATATGCTGAAATATGATGGATTTACAGCCATTCACTATGCATATATGGTCAAAGTGATACAGGAACCAGAACCCACTTCTTTTGAGCAAGCCATGGGAAAAGAAAAATGGGAGAAAGCCATGGATGCCTTGGAAGCAAATGCTACATGGGAGTTGGTATCTTTGCCTAAAGGTAAAAATGCAATTCACTGTAAGTGGGTTTATAAGGTGAAGCACAATGCAGATGGTTCTGTGAACAGATACAAGGTAAGATTAGTAGTCAAGGGGTATGCACAAACATATGGCATTGACTATGAAGAAACATTTAGTCCGGTTGCAAGGATGGCAACCGTAAGAGCAGTCATTGCTATGGTTGCATCAAAGGGATGGTCTTTACATCAGATGGATGTAAAGAATGCCTTCTTGCATGGTGATTTGCAAGAAGAGGTCTATATGGAGCAGCCACCAGGTTATGTGCATGCTGTTCATCCTGAGTTTGTTTGCAGGTTGAAGAAAGCCTTGTATGGCTTGAAGCAAGCACCTAGAGCATGGTCTGACAAGATAGGACAGTATCTTGTCACTATTGGCTTTCAGATTTCCAAGGCAGATTTCTCACTTTATGTGAGAAAAACAGAGAAATGTATTATGCTATTTATCATTTATGTTGATGATTTGATTATGACAGGTGACAGTGATGAAGATATCCTTCATGTGAAAATGCTATTGAAGCAAAAGTTTGAGATGAAGGATTTGGGAGAGCTGCGTTATTTCTTGGGCATTGAGGTGATTAGATCACCAAGTGGGATACAGCTCTTGCAGAGGCAGTATGGATTGGACATGCTGTCCAAATATGGGATGACAGACTGTAAGCATATTTCAGTTCCTTTGGAGCAGAATGTGAAGCTGAGCGCATATGCAGGTGAGCTTCTGGAAGACCCTACTATGTACAAACGCATAGTAGGAAGTTTGATTTATATGACTATTACCAGGTCAGATTTGAGCTATGTTGTTGGATTGGTAAGTCAGTTTATGCAGGCTCCAAGGAAATCGCATTTGGATGCAGCTAGACGCATACTCAGGTATGTGAAGTCCACATTGCAGTATGGACTATTTTATTAGGTTGGGGTTCAGATACAGCTGCATGGATACACTGATGCTGATTGGGCTGGTAGTATTTCTGATAGACGATCTACCAGTGGATATGTGTTCTCTTTTAGGAGTGCTGCAGTCACTTGGAGCAGCAAGAAACAGCCTATAGTTACCTTGTCGAGCATAGAGACCGAGTACAGGGGTGCAGTAATGGCTGCATGTGAGGTAGCTTGGTTGCATAAGCTACTTTATGATATGCATCAGCCTACAGATGGGCCAGTTGTCATTTATTGTGACAACATGAGCAGTATGCACTTGGCAAATAACCCAGTCTATCATGCTAGAACAAAGCACATTGAGGTGCATTATCACTATGTGCGGGAGAGGGTTTTACTAGGTCTTATTGATCTAGTTTATGTCAGCACAGAGGATCAGGTAGCTGACATATTTACGAAGGCATTGGCATAGAGAAGCTGCGCAAGTTCAGAGACCTGCTTGGTGTGCAGGAATTGGGATTGAGCTCGAGGGGGAGTGTTGAGATATCGAGCTCCACTCGTGATATGCCAGGGTGACCGTTGTGCATTTATGTCACCGACTTGTTAGTTGCAGATGCGGTTGGTACACCGCCCATGAATAATAGCTAGATGACAGCTATCCTTATCTACTCTAGTTCGTGGCTCAGTTAGTATGCCACCTTAGTTAGTTGTCTTTGGTTTGAGACCCATATATAGGGTTCTTCTATTTCTTTGTATGAGACTTCTTTTGGCTTACACAACTAAGAAGAGGAAAACTGTTTTCACCCTCCACCTTTGTGTGTATTCCCCCATTGTGCAAGCAAGAAAGCTACAAGTGAGACTCCTTCCTTCTCTCCCACAATCTTGACATTCTATGTGTCTTTTATGTCTATTTATGCTTGTACAGTGGATCTTCGCTTCTCTTTCGTTGAGAAGGAACAAACAACAACGACAAAGTCATTGCCTATTCCAAAGTTCAATTCCAAGTGAGATGAGAAGCTTCTCTTACATTTGGGTGAAGGAGATGGACAATACCTTTGCCTCGGCATGAAAAATAGAGGGATTTAGTATTCTTTATGAGCAAAAAAGACTTCATGGTGGAATAGTTATATGGTGGGTGTTGTACCTCAAATCACCTAAAGTGAGTACTTATGTCTAGATGCATTCAACCATTATTCAACACTTTAATGGTTGGATAGTGAATTGCAAGAACGAAAGAATTGGGAATCCTTTAGGTAGAGGTAAGACGAGCATTACAATCAATTTTGAGGGAAAGCTTACATTTTAATTAGTGTTCACTAATGATGAGATTAGTGAATATGCCAATGGCCAATGGGACACTAATGTGTGGGGTTAAGCACACAATTTGACTTTCTACAAATTCTTCCAAATTTCTTTTAGACGCGAAAAGATATGTATTAAATCAAAAAATTTCCATTGAAGTTACGGAGGCTCAGGGCTTAGTGAAAGCTAAAATCTTGGCCACTTCCTCACTTTTCAACTTACCCAATTTACCATAGAGCTCCCATTTACCTAAAGCCCTAAATACAAAGTCCCTCCATATTATTGAATTACAAGATCCTGAGAACACACGTCTATTCCTACTAAGCCAAAGGCTTTCCCAATACACAAATTTTGATTGAATGAGCCGCAGGGCATTTGTGGAGATCCGTGAACCTAAAATCACCAAAGACCCATGAAAATTTGAGCTCATTGTCATTGCAGTTTTGGGCAAACTTTGCTGAGGCTTGATCCCAAATAACCTTGGCTTGACAACTATGCCAAAAAAGGTGATTGATGGTTTCCTCCTGCCCATAATGGCAAAGTCCATTAGACATCCCCCTGTTCTTGAGTTTGGAGCCATAGAATAGGGCTCCGACCATCACCCTCCATATGAAGACCCTATCTCTCAAAGGAAACTTTAATACCCAGTTGCCTTCAAGGCAAAACCTTAGCCTCGATGGGCTTACATCAAGCTCCCAGAGTGCTTTGACCTTGAGAGTACCTATAGGCTTAGGCAGCAAAGTAGCTCGAATGGCTTTTGTCTTGAGCATTGATGGTAATTCTTTGTCCCCCAAGAGTAAACTCGTGGGAAGCGCATACTTGTCAGTAGATGCGATGAGACCCTGACAACGTGCAGCTACCCATTCCCAACTGATACGGTAGGATTGGGGCAAACCTAGATTGTCTCTAACCCAATCAAAGTTGATGATTGAGTTTTCTGGGTGAATCCATTGCCCAAACTTGGAGAGCTCCTTCTTAGCCAGTGTGATGCCTCTTCGGCCCAAGACTGTGGCCAAAGGCGTGTTAAATCTCTTGGACCACATTAAGTTTTCCCCTATGTAGACGTCTGTTGAATCTTCATTGCTGAATGTCCTACTTAGGATCCTGGTGCCTGAGTCTTTGAGTTGATGGGAAATGCCAGGGGCTTTGACTTTCTCAATTACATGAGAGAGCACCAAATCAGCTCCTCCAAGGCCCCAATTTGTGCACAATTTACTGTTGTTTAAAGCCAATAGGTCTAGTAACATGCAGACCCACAGACATTCCTCTGACCAACATTTCAGTAGCAGCTTGGCTCTTAGTGTGTCCACCTCGACTTGAGGGTTGGGTAATTTCAGACAACCTCCACTTAGCGAGCTCCGCAAGACTTTTGCAGGAATGGGAGAGGCATACCTTGCTTCGTTGGCTTTTGGGCATTTTTTGACCAATTGATCAAGGGCAAGTAAAAGCACAGCATAGGGAATATGAAGACTAAGAGGATCTTGAGCTTTGTATGTAGTGGCCAATTTGTTCTTGCCCAACTACTGACCCTGTCCTGTATCCTATTCAATACCCATTTAGTCTTGGTTGACTTTGAGATGTCAACTCCTAGGGGAAAGCCCAAGTACCAGAAGATATTCCCTCTTTTAACTAAATCCCCTTTCCATTAAAGATTCGTGAGATCATCCTCTGAAATGCTTATCAGTTTTGATTTCTTGTAGTTGATACTAAAACCGGCTACTAGACTGTAAAGATTCAGAAGCTCCTGGGCCTTTATCATGTTCTCTTTGCTAGCTTTGAGGGACATGAGCAAGTCATTTGTGAAGCCCTGGCCTAGATGTTGCTTGTTTCTATGCCTAATGCTGTGCATCTCATTTTTATTTGCCATGTGTTGCAGCATGCAGAAAAACAGATGTGTGGCCGCCACAAAGAGTAGTGGACTAAGAGGACATCCCTGCCTGACTCACCTAGAAATCGAGAAGGGAGGTAAGAGCATACAATTAAGGGAGAGAGAGGTGTGGCCCCTCCCTGCCAAAAGCTTAGGGATTTCTGCAATCTTCTGGTTGAACCCCATCTTTTTGAGCACCTTCTCAATGAATCTCCATGATACTTTGTCAAATGCCTTCTCAATGTCCAATTGCAACAATACAACCTCTTGATTGGTTGCCCTGGCCCAATCAATGGCCATCATGGCATTAAGAACGTTGTCCATGATGTTCCTACCCTTTATGAATCCATATTGGCAAGCATGGATGTGTTTGCTGAAGAGAGGTATCAATCTGTTGGCTAGGGCCTTTGCAAATAGCTTGTACACTGAGTTAAGCAGTGATATGGGCCTCCAATGACTGAGCTTGGTTGGGGCTTTTTCCTTGGGTACAAGCGTGATAATGCTGTCCAGCCAGGACTCTGGGAACTGGCCTTTTGTCCAATAATTGTTGATGAGGATGCTGATGCGGTGACCCATGCAATCCCAATTGTACTTCAAGAATTCACATGCGATCCCCATCTGCACCTAGGGATTTGTTGACTCCCAAGCCTTTAAGAGCCGCTTCCAGCTCCTCTTGGGAAAAGGGTTGTGAGATTGCCTTGTTGTCAGCCTCAATGATGACTTGAGGGACGGCTTCAATGGTCTTATCGATTGCCCAATCAGCCCCTGCCTGTTGCAAACCATCATACAGATTAGTGTAGAAGTCCCTACATCTGCATGCAATGACAGAGGGGTTAGTTATCCATTGGTTGTCTTCTTGCAGGGCAAGTAGACTATCTTTGTTTCTTCTATTCTTTAGGCTTTTGATGAATTGTGAGGAGATGCAGTTATGATCTAGAATGAGCCGTTTAGAAAAAGTTAGATTGAGCTTTTCAACCTCCATGTTCAGTGTTGCAACTTGAATTGCTTGAGCTTTAATTAGCTGCTCAATCTCATCATCTCGAAGCTTTCTGGAGCTTGCAATCCGTGCCATGCAAGACATGGTGGAGCATGCCCATTCTTCCTCTTCCCTTTCCTTGGCACATAGTAGAGAGCCTTGTAAGGAAATCAAATGTTGCAAAGTGTCGGTGAAATCACCTCACGAGTCTTGTTGCTGGCTATTTACATCTTCTTCAAGCTTGGTGGCAATGCCCAACATCATGTACTTGAAGACCGTCTGCTTGAAACATATGGCATTAGCTATTAGGTTCTTATGTACCCTGTCCACTTTGATGAAAGGGATTGAGTGGAGTTCAATGATGACAGGAAAATGGTCAAAAAGAAAGGAGCTAGAGTCGACCTCCAGTGAGACCATTGCAGGTAACCACTCCCCATGAGCATTGCAATACCAGCGATCAAGACGGGACCAATATGCTTTGTGGGCCAAGGAGTTGAAGGTAAAGGCAGGGTTGGGCAACTGCAAGTAGTCAACAAGGTCGACTAAGTCATGGCATGTTATGGCTTCATCCCATAGGGTAGCCTCCTTACCTGCTAGTAGAGATGAGGGAGTGGAAGCGTCCTCCTACTTGGTCCCCATGTTAAAGTAGCCACCAACTAGGCAGAAGTCTCATATCAGCTCACTTAATTGCCCCCATTGATTCTTCCTAATCCTATAGTCTATGGAGCCATAGATGATGATAAATCTGATGCAATCACCTCCCAATCAATCTTGGTGACTAGCATGCCATCGTCATCTGAGCAGAATAGGCAAGCAGGATTCCATTTACTCTTAATGATAGTTATAAATCCCGCATAGGAACCCTTGGCTCCACTTACAAAACATGCATAGTCTTTATATATGAACTACATTCCTCCCATTCAGTGCAGTTTGTGTTCCTGCACAAATATAATATCTAAGTTAAGTTTAAAAACCCAACTCCAGAACAGATGCTTCTTGGCTCCTCCATTGAGCCCTTTTACAATAAAAGTGGCCAGTTTGAGATGTTTCATAGGTTCTGCCATCATAGATTTATTGGTCATGCAAAGATTTATGATCACCCTCGCCAACTTGCCCAACCGGAGGCTTGAGACGCTGCCTCCATTTGCTTGTGTTACCTTCCTTCTCCTGCCAGTCGGTGCTACACTTAGCAACAAACTAGTTTTGCGTGCCATTTCTGAACTATGGTTGTTGCCAAACCCTTTGCCAAGCGCCACTTGTATTTTTGCTTCTAGGCCTGGGTACTCGCGGGGCCAAGTGGTCCAAAGGGATCTTGTTAAGATGAGCAAATGCACTAACTCTGCTTCTGCTCTCCTTGGGTATGGCCGATTTGGATTAAAAGCTACGGATGTATTGCTAGTTGAGGGTGTCCCCCCCAATGTTGCATTCCTCTTCCTTGCTTCCTTTTGCTTTCTTTGTCGGATGGTTACCCTTTCTACCTCTGACAGTTTGCCAACCTTCTTCTTGTTTATTATTCGTGTGAGTGTCACCTGCAGGGCAGTGTTGGTTGGCTTTTGCAACTTCAGCCCACAATGCCTTGGGCTCCTCATCCTCAACTTTGTAGTCATGGCACTCCTTGTAAAAATGCCCCTAGTTACCACACTTGTAGCAAGACCCCGCGAACTTACTCCAAATGAGTTTCAACATGAGACTACGCACACTAGGGATATCTAGATTGACATAGTTGGGTTTTTCCTCCGAGGTGTGCCACAACAAACAAACCCTATTGTGGAAGGGGTTGGCAAGTAGAGGCACATACAAGGGCTTGCCCAAACCCTTGGCAATGTCAGGTAACAGATTCCATAGGTAGGTAGGGAGCTCGGGGATTTCAACCCATACCGGGCATTCTTTGCGAATGGCATCCCACCCCATTTCAACTGGTTGCCAAGCTGTAACGTAGACCAGATCAATCCCCGAGAAGTAGATGCCCTGTTTATGCACTTTCTGGGCAGCCTCCTTGGAACTGAATAAGATTTCATAAAACCCCTTACCACCGTAGTAAATTGTTCAACTTACCCATCGAGGATCTCATTAAACCAGGTGGCCACCCCCAATGCTTTTGGCGGCTTGCCAATGAAAAAAGCTAGGACTGCCCTCATGTTGAACTTGAGTACATTGTTACAGACTTTATTTGAGTCCAACATGATCTTCCTTGCCGAGCCTTCTTTGCCATCTTCCATGTTCCTGAGGAGGGAAGCGGCCAAGATGTCATCAACAATTTGCGGGTTTGCTTCGATCTTAGCTTATAATCTTCTTGTGAGCTCTGCAACTCAGAGTTGGAGACCGTCGCACAAGCCTCTCCACCGCCAACTTGTTCAACACTGATGGAGTCTTTGTCAGAATCACTTCTCTTATGCTTGTGTGAAACCGCCGAGCAATCTGCGAACTCCTCACTCTCTTCTCCATCGAGGTCAGCCATGTTCTCATCCTGCATGTCTATCTCGCTCAGGATCTTCTGAGCAAGGCTCCATGCATTCAATTGCATGAAGGGGCTGACAATGTGGCGTATGGGTCTGGCTCAAGATTAATTATTAGTAGTTAAGATACTTTATTACCAGCGTAGACCTTGTACCCTCTTCCAAACTTCTTTCAAGAGGACTTGTTTTTTATAATATCAAAATTTGTCTTCTTTTCTTACTTTTAGTGCTTGGATGTGACTTTTTGAAAAGTGAAGTAGTTGCCTCAAAATTAAAAAACTAAAATACTTTAAATCCTATTATCTCTACTTTGTTCCAACGTCATTCCTTGCTAGAGCCTTAGATTTCTTTCATGGCTTCTTCTAGGTGGCCTTTAAAGTCTATATAAATGTGTACATGCTACAATAAAAGAGAGGATGATATTCAATATCTAATAACCTACAAGCTCCATGATTGGATAACAATGCTTCCTTTTTGTAAAGGTTTTTGCACGAAAAAGAAAAAATGTGAGCTTTTATGGGAAGGGACGAATTCTAGGGTTAAAGTTTCTAGATAAAAAATATATGCAAATGTTAAACATGCATATACTACAAATGATCTTTACTTAGTGCCTTTCATGCAACAACACTTACCATCTCACTGTAAAGTAATGAAATTTGCCTTCTAAGTAAGATTAACTTTTTGTTTGTTTTTTCATTCTAGTTTGTATTGTTCCACTAACCTTGTAGACTAAATTTGAGTACGTTGTGCAAATGTGTTTCCATCAACAAGCATGGAATGACAACCAAATTGAAGTTACAAGTACATTTAGTGTCATGTCATACATGCTAAATGTGACCATCTTTATCTACCCTAATTGTCCCTCATCATTTTTCATTGATAACAGTTTATATATTTTATTTGTAACTTACATTACTCCAACAAACACACATGAATTTAGAAGATTGAAAATTTTTCCTTCACTTGATCTCAATGGATTGACAAATTGGGATAAGCCTAATGATACAACTATCCATAGCTTTACATTAAAGGTTATAGGTTTGTAAAGAACAAAAATAATGTGGTTGTGTAGGAAAATCTCATCAAGTACATTAGTTAAAATCTTTTGAGCAGATTGGAAGTCAATGGAGAAAGTATACAAGGGTAAATTGTTTCTCTGCAAATGTTTAGAGGATCTCATTACTTTGTCGTACAACATTTCAAGGCAAATACGACACCTTGCTTTTTAGTACAAAAGATGAAAGAAGTCTAAGGGTGATTGGGTACCTTTGGATAAAAATGGAATGTAGTGAAAGCTCTCAAAAGTCTATTTGCAACCATGGATATGAGATCCCGATGTAGGATTAATGGAAAATTCATTGGAAGAAGGGAAGAAAACCTTATACATGTGATAAGTTGCCCCAAGAGGGGATTGTAAGATTTTTAAACACATGAACTTTTCATTTTTGTCAAAAAAAATTCCTTTTTTTTTTTGCTTTTCACTAAAGATTAGAATACTTGGAATGTAACAAATGCAGTTATGTATCAGCATCATATTCTAAATGATAGATACATGATTCTTAAAATTAACCATTTAAAATGAGATAAGATGTCACAACTCTATAGAAACAGAATTTGTATCCTTTTTCATTAATTTGTCTATATAATGATTTATTAAATTTATTTCCTTTGCACTAATTAGATATAAAGAAAAGTACATTGGAGCTGGCCACTGATGAGTGGTCACAGGTTATGGTGGATCCACGCGGTGGGTTAGAGAAAAGATAGTTCACACTTCCACCTATATGACCCGATTGGGCGCCTGTGACTAGAACTCACGCATATCAGGGTTAGACTCGCACACAAAAAGGATTGATGCCTTGAAGTGTGGTCTAGATCCACCAGAACAGACAGTTACAATCAACAAGATGGCATGATCATGAAATGCTTGTATAATGTGCATGTGTGGGCTGAAAGCTTGAAATGCACATTTCTTTGCATAGGAAAGTCACATGAAGATTCGGATACCATTTTTGCGATGTACACGGAAAAAGCTTTCATATGATACCCATATTGGGGGGGTCCCTAAATTCTAGGAGATCCCTAAATTTTAGGAGGTCCCTAAATTTTAGGAGCCTCGAATTAGCCTAAAAATGCTAGTCCTAAAAAATAGGGATGTCATTCTAAAAATAGTAAGTTCTGTACTCTGACTGTGCTTGCTAAATTTGGTTGTTTCTATTCTTGACAGTATTCAACCCAAAAAGGAAGGCCATAGAGAAGAGACTTGTCACACAAGTTTTCAAGTGTCCCACCACTTGTCACATCTCATGACATGTGGCTGGACACTTGTCTTGTGCTACTCCACTTTCCCCTTTTGTACTAGCTCTCCTCTCTCCTATAAATAAGAGCTCGTTTTTCTTCATTCAACATCATTTTTCTTTGCTGTAAACTCATGTACAGCACCCACAGATAGCCAGAAACTGGCCCCATCCATCCCTATCATCATCCCCCACTTCTCCATTATCAAATTCCTCCATATTCCCTCTTCTATCACTGTTGTTTTACAAGACAGCAAGCCTGTAAATTCATTGCAGCACCTTCTTCTTGAGCTCTTTCTTCCATTTTAGCTACAAGAAGCAAGCTCTATCCCTGTACTGCTGATCAACGATGGAGAAATGCTGAATTTCCCTTTTTCTTCTCTCATACTGTAAAGAAATCAGTTCTTATCATTGCATAATAGATAATGCATGTGTGTTTGTACATCTTTGCATGATCTTGTGAGAGTGAGAATTACTTCTTCTCACTCTCAGGTTGATTGTAACTGAGCTCTTCCCTAAGGGACTTGGGTTGAGCAGAAATACATTCCTTCGGGGGGGGTTGCCCATCTTCAATCCTCAATCTTGTCTCCATTACTTTTACATTTTTATGGCTGTAATTTTGTGAGTAATTTTCATTTTCAACTTTAAGTGTTCATTCTCTTTTATATTAAATCTCGAAAACAAGCAAATATCATAATTGTTAAGCATACTACGTTGTTCGGGGCGTTTACATAAGAGAACAAATCAATAAGCCAATAATCATTGGACTTGTATTGATATTTGTTACAAACATAAGGTAATGTAGAAATACAATGATCTTTTTATAAATGTTTCCTTAAATATTCCTAGCTGGGGTGTTCATGGGTGTCTTAGGAAATGATGTCCCAGCCTTTGCCTTCTTCCTTTGTGTTTTTCAAGAAATAATTCTAGGGGAGGCTTGGAGCTAACCTTCTTCTATGGGGTCTTCTATGGCACCTTTTGTGGGGTCTTCTCAGTCAACTATGGAGTCTTATTTGGGACATCATGTAATGTCTTATCTGAGGTCTATTGTGGTAACTTCTTTGGGACTCCCTATAGAGTTCTAGGGTCCTTTGAGGTGTTGGGGATAAAGGCGCCTCTACCTAGTCGCCCGTGTATTACTACACTGACAGTCACCGCCACTGCACACTGCAGGTGGCGGGCGCTTGCTGTCACTTTATTCTTTATTCTTTTAGTGAGAGTTTGAATAAAGGAAGGCCCGATTACACATTGTGACTGTTGGAATTCCCATTTTTAGTCTCTCACTTTCTTGCTCTTGCTCTCTTGCCATAGCTCTCGAGTCCAACCTTCGATCCGTCGCTCCCTTTCAATTGGTATCAAAGCTTTGCTTTCTGACTCTTGAGCTTGGTACGTGGCATTCTCAGCATTCCATCGACTCTCTACTTGCATTGGGTTTCCTTTCCGGCAGCCATATCCGACTCTTTGAGCTCCCGTCACTCCCCGGCTTCTCGAGCACCTTCCCGACATTGTTGGGCACCTTTAGGGCATTACATCAGAGGTATTTGATCATTTTCTTCAAGGTTTACTTTAGTTCTCAGGTCTCACAGGCTGTAAACAAGATTGGGGCAGCCACCATTGAAGCTCCCTTGCTTCATATCTTCCTTGCCTTTGAACAAGACTTTTGTTGGAGCTTGTTTGAGGCCTTCTTTGGCTTTAACCAGACCCCTTCGAAGCTTGGCCACCATTTTTTGCAGCCCCAGGACTAGCATTTACAGTTGGCGGAATCACGTAGTCCTC